>NC_090267.1:477433057-477795557 GCF_040414725.1 Anabrus simplex
AATGTTAAAATAGCTGCACAAACCTTGAGCTCATCAGTTTCTGATGCAATGATTTTCTTAAAGAACATAGGTATGAAAACTTTTTTTAGATTCTGATGGTACCATTCGGTTCATATAGATTTTTGATAGGCTTTTTGACTTAATGAATTCCAAAAATCCCTATGCTACTGGCTTTAACATGCCCATTTCTGGAGATAATTTAATTATGATGATAAAGGTAATTGATGACTCAATTGAGTATCCCCTAGGTTTGAAGACCCCTGACAGTCATTTATTGATAACCCACAGAAGAAAATGTTTGTTCTTTGATTTGTTGTTTCTGCTCTGACTCTAAAATCGCTAGCAGTAGATTTAATGACTAGAGAAAATGATAGATTTAGCTACTTGCTAACTTACGGATTCTTACATGTTCATCTTGAACTATTGTTTTCACGTATCAGAGGCAAGAATGGTTTCAATAACAACCCCGATGTTGTTCAGCTGAAGACAAGTTTGAGAAGAATTTTAGTTAGCAATGCCATTTTGCCCTCAAGGTATTCCAACTGTTTGACTTTCGGTGCAGAATCGGTTAATGCTTTCATTCAGTTGAAATGGAGGAGGTCTTCAAATTTTTCAGAAACTCTATTCACTGAACAACCTCTGGAGGCATTTGAAATGCCCTGTAACTTAGACAGTTTACAAAGAAGCAATTTTGTGTTATGTTGGTGGTTATATAATAAGGCAGTTGTACTCTAAAGTGTAAAACCTATTTTTAAGTGCATTACTGTGGACAACTGTAACTCCTGAGTTGCAAGACCATTGTTATTGCTCAGTTTCTGCATGTTATTCTTTCTTGGAGTGGAAGAATAGAGGTGGGTTAATTAAATCATCTGAAGACGTAGTGAAAGTGCTTACTATTTGTGAAAACATTTTCAGGTTGTTTGTTTCTGGTACAGAGGGATATTCCATAAGTAATAGGAAGAAGCTCGACGTATTGTTGCTAAGTACTGCCATTAATCAGTGGCGGCCGGTCAGTACGTGCTACCGGGCTCCAGTACGTAGCTTGGAACTGTAAGGAATATTATTTATGTACAGTACAATTATCCTGGTGCCTTTTCGTTATTTTGAGTACGATATGAATTTGTGTTTTGTGAAAATCAGGACGAGTTCTGTCGAACACCTAGCGCCGTTCTCCCGGGGAACAAGGCTCGTGCTCATGTGAAGTGAGCCCTTGCCTGTAGCCTGAAGGAAGCAATACGCAGGCGCAGCCAAGCTTGCAACACTCCCCCTAGCCGGCGAAGTATACCGTAAACCGGGATCAACTTTCACTGATCCGGTCTATAGTTACTTCCTCTCCCGCAAGGGGGTAGAATTACTCGATGTCTCCTGCTACCCTTATGTTCACGGCCGACTTGATGCGTCGCTCTAGCTAGCTCCTTGGAGCGCAGCGAGGGATCCAGTCGGCCGTGCTTATGTTGAACGTGGTAAGCGAACCTGCCACTAGAGAGTAGCATCGTCTGGGCTCGAAAGTAAAGCGTAAGTGGAGGCAATCTATCTCATACATGCTTATTAAAATATCCATCTACCTTTTGTGTCAAAAATAAGGAATTCGTAGGTGAGTCAAAGAATCTTTGACTGACCCTAAATGTTATCCCGCATTACAATGTAATTTACTCTGGTGAAATGAAATAGCATATGGCTTTTAGTGCCGGAAGTATCCGAGGACATGTTCGACTCGCCAGATGCAGATCTTTTGATTAGACTCCCGTAGGCGACATGCGAGTCGTGATGAGGATGAAATGATGATGAAGACAACACGTACACCCAATGATGGTTAAAATTCCAGACCCTGCCGGGAATCGAACCCTGGATCCCTGTGACCAAAGGCCAGCGCGCTAACCATTTAGCCATGGAGCCGGACATTTACTCTGGTAATAGGGGAGGTCTCAATGAATCAGTTGGTGGCTCTTTCAGTTGCTTTGTGCGGTTTTTAATCTCGCGGTTATATTACTGGTGCGTGTTTTTTCTGTCATTGGGTTAGTGCTAAAGTTTATACGAAGATTTATCAAATTATTTATCCACTGCAGTGTATATAAAGTGAAATTAAATTAGTGTTCTTAGTGGGGATCTATATTCCCACGATTCTATTTGCACTGATGTAAGTTGCGCCATTAGGTCAGTAAAAACAATATTTCTCCAATGAATTATTTATCTCGTAGACAGTTGTCGAAGAATTCATCTGCTTCCAAATTGTTTTTGTTTGTTCTGAGTTATAAATCGTGGGAAAAGTTTTATTATTATTATTATTATTATTATTATTATTATTATTATTATTATTATTATTATTATTATTATTATTATTACCAAGTTTGAAGTATGCGCTGTTCATCATGGCAATATACAGATTTAAAACAGCGTATTTAGCTTGTTTTTTGTAGCACGTAGGACGATTTTTTCACGAGCCGCCACTGCCATTAATTACATTTTTTCTGAGAGGTTAGCAATATTTCGCACATTTGCAGATGACCATGTGACTGATATATCATGTGAAGATAGTCACATGGTTCAACTCGTCAAAGTGGTAAGTCATAAGAAGATGTACAATATTATAGGGAAGGATCCACCTTTCAATACTCCGTAGTAAAAAGTAGTTACAACCTGTTTATTGGGACCGGTTTCAACACATTTCAAGTGTCATCATCAGCCAATTAACGAAGATCTTAAAACAACTAATATATTGAACACAGGCAAAATAATAACATTGTATCATATTGTAGCAATTCAGTTAATGTTCAAAACACAATAATCAGAGTCAAGAGAGAAAACAGAACATCACTATCTTGCGCCGAAAACAAATATATTTGAAGTTCATAAGCAGATCAAGTATGCACTTATGTAAAGTCGTTGCTAGGCAGGTCTTGTAGGCATTTGTTTCTCTGGCCGAAGAGTAAAAGGTGACGTGAATGAAGTCTTAGGAAAATAGTGTAGGATTTAATTTCGTCAAAATCAAAGTGGATATATAGGTTTTAAAATAATTTAAAACGTTAAAAAAGAATAAAGCCAAATAAAAATATATTAAAAAATGGGAAGAAATAATGAAAGAAATACGAGGTTCAACTCGAAACAACTTGCCGTAGTAATTGATAAAGAAATGATAAATAGAGAAAGGGGGTAGGGAACGTTTATTAGAGGGTGGTGATGGTGGTTATTGTTATTAGAGGAAATACAATTGGGCAACAATCCTTTATATAACACTAATTCGAGGAAAAAAGAGGAAGAGAACCGACACTTCGAAAAATGAAGATATCGGTTAAAGGAAGACAAGGGCCACGAAGGGCGTGAAAATGAAAGACTCCCTAGCCCTCGCAAACCTAATAGCATCGGGGTCGGAAAAGAACAAGAGTTGACCAAGGGAGGTCGGACAGGATAGATGAAAGTGAGGAGCCTGGCACAAGTAAGTGGAAGCAATGCCAGGACTCAGCTAAGGGCCCCGTGGTCGCCAACCCACGCTCCGAAGTTCAGAGCCCCTGGGGGATGGAGGGTGGGAAGGAAAGAGAAATGGAAGGGATCCGATACTTCGAAAAATGAAGATATCAGCCAAAGGAAGACAAGGGCCACGAAGGGCATGAAAATGAAAGACTCCCTAGCCCTCGGAAACCTAAAAGTGTCGGGGTCGGAAAGGAACAAGAGTTGACCAAGGGAGGTCGGACAGGATAAATGATAGTGAGGAGCCTGGCACAAGTAAGTGGAAGCAATGCCAGGACTCAGCTAAGGGCCCCGTGGTCGCCAACCCACGCTCCGAAGTTCAGAGCCCCTGGGGGATGGAGGGTGGGAAGAAAAGAAAAATGGAAGGGATCCGATACTTCGAAAAATGAAGGTATCAGCCAAAGGAAGACAAGGGCCACGAAGGGCGTGAAAATGAAAGACTCCCTAGCCCTCGGAAACCTAAAAGTATCGGGGTCGGAAAGGAACAAGAGTTGACCAAGGGAGGTCGGACAGGATAGATGAAAGTGAGGTGCCTGGCACAAGTAAGTGGAAGCAATGCCAGGACTCAGCTAAGGGCCCCGTGGTCGCCAACCCACGCTCCGAAGTTCAGAGCCCCTTGGGTGGGGAGGGGGGAAATAAGGCGGATCAAGGGGGGTGTTGCGGAAGGGGGAAGTGGCATGAGAGGGTATTGTGTAAATTGTGAAAGATTGATTCCTTATTTGTTGACTTCAGGTTATTTAAAAAGGAGATGAGAAAATCGAAAAGGGCATTGGGTTTCTCAGAAATATCATTCAGATTAAGATTTGGATTGAAAAACTGGTCAAGGTGTATAAAACAGTTTTCGGTGATGTCTAGGAGAGGGCCTTTATTTAGAGTGCTGAGAATTTCAATATCCTGGTTTATTGTAGTGAAAGCATGTTTTGTGTCATGTATGTGTTGTCCCACTGCCGAAAATCTGTTGTGCTTTATTGCATTAACGTGTTCAAAGTACCTAATTTTGAAGTTGCGACCAGTTTGACCTATGTAAGAAGAATTACAGTTGTGGCACTTAAAACGGTATACACCTGATTTAGAAAAGACACCTGTTCTATTTAAGGAGTAGGAGTTATGTAAAAATTCAAGGTTTCTATTATTAGTTCGAAAAGAAATCATGGTATTGTGTTTTTTGAAGACATTAGCTATACTATAGGTGTTTGTATTGAATGTGAATGTGGTGTAAGCAGCTGGTTTGGGAATATCTTTTAAGAGTGTTGTGTTAAGGCGGTGTCTAAATTTGTTAATGATTTGTTCAATAAAATAAGAATTATAACCGTTAAATTTGGCAATAGAGCGGATGATGTTTAGTTCTTTATTTAAGTTTTCATTTGATAGCGGAATTTTGAAGGCGCGGTTAACCATACTGTTGTATGAAGCACGTTTATGTGACTGTGGGTGAAAAGAGTCTTGTGTTATGGTATTAGCTGTATGTGTGGGTGTTCTATAAATCATATATGATAATGAGGAAGGTAATCTGTTTATTGTTATGTCTAGAAAATTAATTGATTTGTTTGATTCTGTTTCAAGAGTGAATTTAATATGTGGATCAATTTTATTGAGGCTATTAAGAGTAGAAGCTGCATTGAAAACTCTATCATCCAGTATAACAAATGTGTCATCCACATATCTAGCCCAAAATAATACATGTTTAAAGTCGTCATTGTTATCAATGAAACTGTGTTCTAAAAAGTCTAGGTATATTTCTGCAAGGATCCCCGAGGCTGGAGAACCCATAGCCAAACCATCTTGTTGATAAATTATATTGTCGAAGATGAAGAAGTTGTTAGTAACTACTAATTTTAAGAGGGTCATAAAATCATTAATTTCAAGTTTGCTTAAGCAACTATATGTATTTAAGTTATTTTCAATAATAGGAAATAATTTTTTGATATTAATACTGGGATACATATTGACAATATCGAAAGAGTGTAGAGAATGGTGTGGTTGGATTTTAAAGTTATTTAGTTTCTCAACTAGTTCTATGGTGTTTTTTACAGACTTATTCGATAAAAATTTGTAATTATTCTTAAGAAATTTATGAATGAATTGTGCTAATTTGTAAAGTGGGCTGGGTCTGTAATTAATAATTGGTCGAATAGGGACGTCAGTCTTATGAATTTTAGGGAGAGATTTAGCGGTTGGTAGGCCTGGATTCATGCTTAATAATTTTGTTTTTTCATGTTCAGTAAATAAGAAAGAAGAGTTCTTAAGGGTTTGTTTTAGGAGACGTTGAATTTGTTGGGTAGGATCTTTCTTTGTTATAGAAAAGGAATTATTACTGAAGAAATTTTTTTTCGGAGCGTGGGTTGGCGACCACGGGGCCCTTAGCTGAGTCCTGGCATTGCTTCCACTTACTTGTGCCAGGCACCTCACTTTCATCTATCCTGTCCGACCTCCCTTGGTCAACTCTTGTTCCTTTCCGACCCCGACACTTTTAGGTTTCCGAGGGCTAGGGAGTCTTTCATTTTCACGCCCTTCGTGGCCCTTGTCTTCCTTTGGCTGATATCTTCATTTTTCGAAGTATCGGATCCCTTCCATTTTTCTTTTCTTCCCACCCTCCATCCCCCAGGGGCTCTGAACTTCGGAGCGTGGGTTGGCGACCACGGGGCCCTTAGCTGAGTCCTGGCATTGCTTCCACTTACTTGTGCCAGGCTCCTCACTTTCATCTATCCTGTCCGACCTCCCTTGGTCAACTCTTGTTCCTTTCCGACCCCGACGCTATTAGGTTTCCGAGGGCTAGGGAGTCTTTCATTTTCATGCCCTTCGTGGCCCTTGTCTTCCTTTGGCTGATATCTTCATTTTTCGAAGTATCGGATCCCTTCCATTTTTCTTTCCTTCCCACCCTCCATCCCCCAGGGGCTCTGAACTTCGGAGCGTGGGTTGGCGACCACGGGGCCCTTAGCTGAGTCCTGGCATTGCTTCCACTTACTTGTGCCAGGCTCCTCACTTTCATCTATCCTGTCCGACCTCCCTTGGTCAACTCTTGTTCTTTTCCGACCCCGATGCTATTAGGTTTGCGAGGGCTAGGGAGTCTTTCATTTTCACGCCCTTCGTGGCCCTTGTCTTCCTTTAACCGATATCTTCATTTTTCGAAGTGTCGGTTCTCTTCCTCTTTTTTCCTCGAATTAGTGTTATATAAAGGATTGTTGCCCAATTGTATTTCCTCTAATAACAATAACCACCATCACCACCCTCTAATAAACGTTCCCTACCCCCTTTCTCTATTTATCATTTCTTTATCAATTACTACGGCAAGTTGTTTCGAGTTGAACCTCGTATTTCTTTCATTATTTCTTCCCATTTTTTAATATATTTTTATTTGGCTTTATTCTTTTTTAACGTTTTAAATTATTTTAAAACCTATATATCCACTTTGATTTTGACGAAATTAAATCCTACACTATTTTCCTAAGACTTCATTCACGTCACCTTTTACTCTTCGGCCAGAGAAACAAATGCCTACAAGACCTGCCTAGCAACGACTTTACATAAGTGCATACTTGATCTGCTTATGAACTTCAAATATATTTGTTTTCGGCGCAAGATAGTGATGTTCTGTTTACTCTCTTGACTCTGATTATTGTGTTTTGAACATTAACTGAATTGCTACAATATGATACAATGTTAATATTTTGCCTGTGTTCAATATATTAGTTGTTTTAAGATCTTCGCTAATTGGCTGATGATGACACTTGAAATGTGTTGAAACCGGTCCCAATAAACAGGTTGTAACTACTTTTTACTACGGAGTATTGAAAGGTGGATCCTTCCCTATAATATTGTACATCTGCTTATTTCTCTATTCAATACGGAACAATCATGAAGTTTTTAACTTTAAATGGTAAGTCATATGTATTACCAAGTAAGACATAAAACATACGGCCATCTCACTCTACAGAAGTGATTCAAAGAAATGCATGTGGCTTCAGGCAACATAGTAATAAGACTGTATTGTTTAAAGGACTGTGATTTTATGTAAATGCTGCCCTATAATCTGTAAGACTATAAACTGTTGCTATTATACATTTAAAAATCCTATTCTGTATCTTATGCAAATGCTGCCCTTCATTATGATAAATGTACACTCTTCGTAAAATGGTCTTAAGTAACATATACATCAGTAAATGCATTAAGTGAAGTTAGAAATACACATTTTACATGAATAAAAACAATACACTTTAAGAACAGTACTCACAAGCGCAATTCTTGTGGAGCTTTGACAGCTTCCTCCGCTTAGTGTTTTTATCCTCACCGCTGACATAACTCGTGTTCTTCATCTGCTTTCAGCACTTATTTAACACGACATTGTAAAATGTAGACAATAAACAATCCATCGCACCATTATTGCTACGCCCACAATAACGGCATTTAAAGCAGAACTCTTGATTGTTATCTCTCCCTAAAGCAGCTCAGGATAGAGAGAACAGAAATTTTTCATGATTTTCACAATCTAGGTAGTCTTCATATACCACAGTTCTGCAGACACACACAACAGAAAGTGATGGCACCACTAACCCACCTCTGAATTTCTTCAAAATAGGGATCGCCTGTTTCATTACTCTGCAGGAGACCTGAAAAAGTGTCACAGCCTATCCTTCTGGATATTGTCCTTAGTGTATATTCCCCCTGTGGGTGGGGGCGGTAGAATAACACCCACGGTAACCCCTGCCTGTCGTAAGAGGCGACTAAAAGGGGCCCCAAGGGCTCTGAACTTTGGAGCGTGGGTTAGCGACCACGGGGCCCTCAGCTGAGTCATGACATTGCTTCCACTCACTTGTGCCAGGCTCCTCACTTTCATCTATGCTATCCGACCTCTCTTGGTCAACTCTTGTTCTTTTCCGACCCCGACGCTATTAGGTTTGCGAGGGCTAGGGAGTCTTTCATTTTCACGCCCTTCGTGGCCCTTGTCTTCCTTTGGCCGATATCTTCATTTTTCGAAGTGTCGGACACCTTCCATATTTTCCCTCTGATTAGTGTTATATAGAGGATGGTTGCCTAGTTGTACTTCCTCTTAAAACAATAATCACCACCACCACCTTAGTGTATACCCAGAAATGTACAGCATATTACCCCTGACATCTCAAAATGCTCACCAAAATAATTCACATGATAAAAGTGAGTCTTTTTAACTTGTTTATTAGTTCCATATTGAGCCCAATATCATCTGTCTTGATGGAATCAGACCTCTCTAATAGGCTACGGCCAATCCTCATTTTTCCATACCATCAGCACCTCCACCGCAACCCTAAAACACCCTTAATCCTCATTTTCATCTCACTTTCAAGGACTTGAAGTGTAGTAACATTGTATATACAACCAATAAACCATAAGTACTGACTAAACCTTTTATCTAAGTTATCACTTTGAAACTTTCTTGACAGTAAATAATTTGCTTTCACTGTTCCAAACGAAAATTTTTGAGTAGGGCTTAACTCTTCTCCCTTTTAGTGCAAATAATAATAATAATAATAATAATAATAATAATAATAATAATAATAATAATAATAATAATAATAATAATAATAATAACAATTGTACCGGGCGGTACACCTCCGCGCCGCTGATTTAAAATTTGCACCAGTTGAAACTCTCCTACTGGAGGAAGCCTGAGCTTTAACTACAGCGCTAATTCTCAAGTTTTTCAGAAGATGTCACTACTTGTAAATTTTGAAGTGTTCTGAACAGTGTCATTTTCGATGTATTTTTGTTTTGTAGTAAGAAGTGTGAACATTCTCTTCTAGAGGACACTACTGAAGAACTACAATGGTGCACCCTAGTACGAAGTGAAAGAACTGTTTTCTTGGAGAAATTTTGAATTCATAAGTTTGTTCTTTGTTAAATTTCTTTCAGTTATTGTTTAAGTTGGCAATATTAACCCTTTCTTTCTGCCAGTTTTGAAACTGGCCAATCATAATTTTCTGTAATTAATTTTCCACCAATAATGTGTTTCTTCTTCATCTTGTGTAGGGGTTTTCTTGGTTAGCCAATAAAATTCTTGTGGGAGGGTGTTCTCATTCTTGAAACGCCTCGAACTTTCCGCGAGAGTATATAAACTGCTGATTTTCGGGTCTCCGCGCCACTTCAGTAACAGCTATCAGTGTGTAAATTATGTAGCAGGGGGCGGGTAGCGCCTCTTTCTTCGGGCAGCAGTTCAACCACCAGGTAATGGCCGTTTAATAACTTCTTTTCTTGCTAGCTCAGCAGTTTAACTCTCGGGGCAGGTCCGAAGCGTTTTACCATGTAACTTTCCCCTAAAATGTAAAAACACTTGGTATCTATTCTATCTTTTTAAACTACCAATTGGGATAGAGAGTGCTTAACCCTCTCGAGCTCCCACTCATATTGCTTTGAGGTGAACTTATTTTCACAACCGTTTCTTCCCTTCTAATGTAATGTAAATCATTTTCTTATATAAGTCACCTCTTTAGTATGGGATTAGCCCTTGCATAAGCGGCCTAGTGCCAAGTAGGTTTTAGTAAAATATATTAGGAGTGCAGTTGTGCCTCCCCTCAAGTTGGTGTTGTCGAGGCCATGTAATATTTCTGTTTCTTCACTTAATAGGCCTCAGTAGATTGGGTATTTGTACCCCTGTGTCTATGTCCTTGGAGGGCAGCTTGAAGGTGGAATTTGGTGTGGCCTTTGATAGGCTAGAACTTTGAGAGCGGGTTGCTCTTTCCAAAATAAAAATTTGTTTTGCGTGCCTCGAGGAGGCTTTACTGTGTAAAGGGGAGCAAGTGCTCCTAGGCATGATTGGGGTTTTCTGCCCCTTTGTTGAACCTTGTATAGAAGGAAAGTTGGGCTCATTGCTCAAGAATTGTGTGCCTGGCTCTCGGAGCCCAAATCCTGTAACTCTGTAATTGTTCATTCTCGAATAGTTGCTTTGCTACTCTGTACCTGCCATTCTTGTTATTTCTTGATTTTGCAAAGAAAATATAACCTTGTTAAATTTTAAATTAACTTTAATTTCGTAGCTTGAGACCTGTTCATCCCAGCACCTTCTTTCACCTCTACCTACCACGGACAACTCCGTAACATAATAATAATAATAATAATAATAATAATAATAATAATAATAATAATAATAATAATAATAATGTTATTTGCTTTTCGTCCCACTAACTACTTTTACGGTTTTTGAAGAGGGAGAGGTGCCGGTATTTAGACCCTCAGGAGTTCTTGTACGTGCCAGTAAATCTATCGACACGAGGCTGACGTATTTGAGCACCTTCAAATACTACCGAACTGAGCCATGATCGAACCTGCCAAGTTGGGGTCAGAAAGCCAGCGCTTCAACCGTCTGAGCCACTCAGCCCGGCCATTTTACAGCAAAGTTCGAATTGTTCCATTAAAAATATTAGGCAAGACAAATAGTGTGCTTTCACTGCTTACCTCACGATACTCTATGAGATTGTGAAGCATTTTAATATATTTATTTGTACACATTTAACACAACACTTCAAGAAGTGGTTCCTATATAATTTAATAAATATGCATTTAGTTGAGACCACTTTGATATTTTACCATCTGATAAACATGTCATTTCTTTCACCAACACCTGATAACAAATACAGTGACATTCATATTTTGATGTATTTTGAGTAAATGGGTTACTTTTGGCATTTTCTTGTTTACCATACTCTACATTTCCAGGCTCCTACCTTCAGGATCTTCCCTTTTAACACTTTTCGATGACAAATATTTTGGAAAATTTGGGATAATAATTGGACATGCATCAGGGAGAAGCCCATTAGGTTTAGGTGGTAGTATAGTTACGCTGACTTTACCATCGCAAATGTTATTCCCTGCTTAAAAATTTTCGTGTTTGACATGTTTTATGCATACGGCTGAATCCTTCCCAGGTTCCCAATTATCCCGTTTAAAATGACAAATCCATTTTTGTTTTAATTTCTCATCTGAATGGAAACTGAACGAGGTAACAAAACCTTTTTTAATGCTATAGTTGTTACGATACATGGAAACACAACATTTTCTGGGCACCTGCAAGTACAGGAAACATTTTATTAATAAGCCAAATTCAGTCCGCAACTTCACGAATAATAACGTTATTGATTTAACGTCCCACACACTACTTTTACGGTTTTTTGGGAGACGCCGAGATGCCTGAATTTTGTCCAGGAGGAGTTCTTTAACGTGCCAGTAAATCTACCGACACGAGGCTGACGTATTCGAGCACCTTCAAATACCACCTGACTAAGCTGGGCTACTCAGCCCTGCTTAGGCTTCACATTATTTCGATAATGGGCTCTACGTATGCTTATTCTATCACTTATCTTGTTATATATCTCGAATATATCCCTAAAAAATTAAACAAAACACGAGACGAAGTTCACTAGACATCAACATACACGGAGAGATCCCGCGTTTTCACCTTGGCCTCCACTGGACGTTGCCAAACCTACATGACTCCGGATTGTAACTGTAGTCGGCTATGGTCTTTCACTTCAAACGGGAGTCGTTGAAAATAAACCAGTCCGTTCGTTCGTTCATTCACCACCATGGCTCGTTCGGCAGGGTTCGATTGGGGCGGGGTATTCTTCTCTCTCCACTCTCATCCAATGTCCACTTTATTCCTGTCTTTAACTAATAGCTTGAGGAGGTCTCGTATCAAGTGAACTCCGTTCTTCTCCTTGGTCACCGGGATGGGTAGTTCAGGTGGTAGACAGCTGGCCTTCTGAGCTCAAATTGGCGGGTTCGATCCAGGCTCAATCCGGTGATACTTCCTGGTGTTCAAATAAGTCAGCCTCGTCTCGGTACGTTTACTGTAACTGGCATGGTAAAGAGCACCTGCGGGGCAAACTTTCGGCTCCTCTACAAAAAAATCCGCCAAAGTAGTAAATGAAATGTAAAATTAATATTATTATTAAATCCTCAGTCCACTATTCAAATACTTGAAATGGCCTGGAAACGAAACTAGGGACATCGAATAATAGGCAGATACGCTAACTCTACTTCACGCAGCTGGCTAATAATAATAATAATAATAATAATAATAATAATAGAACCATGAGTTAAGCCTTCCTGGCTGTTTAAAACTACCGCCGATCGCCTACTGTGACGTTATCTATGTTCTAGTAACTGAACTGAAGTTTCATCTGCAGGGACCAGATATCCTTCTAGTGTCTACTTTTTTAGTGAATCCTTGTTTTCACGATTTAAAAATTATTCGTCTCAGGTTCGTCATTTAATCTGCCTTCATTTGTTTTACTGTTACTAGCCCCGTAATTAAAATGATCTATCAATCATTTGGCATGACACTTAAATCCTATCCTCCAATCACAACTCTGCTTACTTATTCTTTCTAGAATTCGCTGTGGGATTGCTGTATAAGGAGTAGCCCGCCTGGTGGCCATGATCGTTAAGGCGCTGAAGTCTAAAACGGTCTAACACCGAGGTTAGCCGGTTCGAGTCCCGTTGGTCGAAAAAAATTTCACCATCAGAATGTTGGCCGGCAGGGTAGAGGAGGTGGTGGTATACAATTTCTAATCATTAGATTGCGTGCCAAAAGCCTGGATTAAATTCCAAACCTCTCCGCAGTGCTCATATGGAGTGAGGGCATATGACGCTGTTGATGGTGATTCGTCCGTCGGATGGGGACGTTAAGCCTTGAGCAGACCCCTTGGTGCTATTCGACAGGAGTAGGCTATGTGCCGGCACCGGGTTTCACCCTCTCCCTACTATCATATATCACGTCATTCATTTCATCTCTCATTAACTCCTCTGATGAGGTTGACGTCAGGAAGGGCATCCGGTCATAAAAAACCGCCACGACAAATTCATCTCACCTCATACCCGACCCCGTAGGGAAACGGGAAAAGGGTTGGAAAAAAAATGCTGTATAAGGAGTGAGTACCGGTATTTCTGAGACTAAGGTCTTGCGGAAGTGGATTATTGAGTCGGCTACGTAAAGGAGATCGCCTGAGGAGGAGAGGTTCAGCCAGACAGCATGAGGGGGCAGTTTTAACAAGGTAAGGCAGAATATTAAAAGTGTGAACTACCTGCGTATGAACTTAGGGAAGATTTCTACGTCTACCTTTAGAATGTAATCGTCAGTTTGCGGCTTCTTTAAACATAAATGGTTTTCTCTTTTCTAACTTAAATTGAATGTAAGTCTCTTTTACTAGTCTTCGGACTTACAAATGGGTTTCTCCACTGGGAACTTGTAAGGAAGCATGAGTCGGTACCCTCGTTAACTTCCTTTCAACTACGTTTTAGGTGACTAGATTTTACTATCCTCTAAATTTATATTAATCTCTTCGGCCTTTAATATTTCCGCCACTTAGTAACCCTGTAGCATGGCTTAGTCTCTGTTTCGGTGGGCCTCATGCCCAATTAGGAATTGTACTGTTTGATATTGTTGTTAAGGGAACATTTCCCACTCATAGGTTCTTTGTCCATATCTCTGTCATCTTCGGAAAACATAGTGGAAAAAATAAGTACTTGAACTTCTAGGTATACGTTAAATATGGCCAAATATGAGGCAATTGATGTGCCTCAAATGTGATCTTCAGTGTACCTGTAGTACAAATTCTGTTTTCGTGTGCTTCCCTCAATTGTCCTCCTTAGGTTCATCCGTCTAACTTACAAAACTGGGTACAGGGATTCAATGAATTTTAGTAGCTCTCCATTTGTCAGCTCTGTATCAATACCCCTTACTATACCAGCTGGCTGAATGTTCAATGACAGGATGAAAACATTCATTTTTTTCCTTTAGGACATCATTGATGAGAAAACGATTTGCAGTTTTTAGTACGAAAAGTTATCTGCATTCGAGTTATGCCCTTTCTAATGATTGATTTAATGCCTTCTATTTCCTTTTCATATTTTTTTCCCAATGCCATGAGATGTAGAATCCCTGCTGTCTGGTGGAATCCTTAGATCCATCAAAAACTACATATCAACCGGTATGACTGCTGGAATGTAGATAATTTAGAAACTCTTTACCAATCCCACGTTTTTGCACTGCTCATTATGCGAATTGATAGCTTGACTCTTTTGTTTAATACTATTATCTTTCTATAATTCAATAACTACTGTGATATCCATTCAATAAGAATGTTAGACTCCAGCTCCATTTGAGAACCCTTATCGGGAGGATGAGTTCTACTTCTACCGCCACTATCAAGTGGCATTTTTTAACTCTTCTACTTTATTTTTATTGCTTTTATCACCCACCCTGAATGTGTGAGGCGGGCTACCCAGAGGGCACTACCCTCTCTCCGGCCAGGCGAGTGGGCATGTTAAAGGAGAAGATAGGAAAGGTGAGGTGGATGCAAGGTATTGTAATATATTAGAGGTAGTTTTATACTGTTTTGCGGTTAAAAGGGACATAATAAAAGGAGTATAGTTTATTTGTTAGCTGACAAGTGGTGGTGGGTGTGTTTTTCATCGTTTTTGTTTTCTTCTGTTATGTATATTAAATACATAATGTAGGACATTTTACAAGAGTTACTTCTGAATTATTAGTGCAATTTTACACTCTTAGAATCAGGGAATGAATTGGAACGATGATAGGCACAAATACGCGAATAGGTTGGATGAACTTACGTGAACACTGGCTTACTAACTACTTTTGAAAAGGACTTAATTGTGTATACAATATACATACAATGATAGATGATACGATTCTGAACTACAAACTACATTGAATATGGAGAAGAAGTAACAATAGGTGGTACATCTGAGTGGTTAATGGTGAGGACAGCCATCAGGTTGTCTGAGTGTATAATAGATGGCCATTACTGGGTGGTGTAGGGTAAGGGATAAGTATTAACCTCAATGCAGTCTATTCTTGTGGAGGTGGCCAGTCTGTGGGTTTGGTGAGGATGTGGTGGTAGTGAAGTAGTGATAGAGTGTATAGGGAGATTTTAGGGTGTTTTATAGGAATTGTGATGTGACAGGGTTGTTCGGATCTACAGCCTTGTTGAGGAATCTCCGGAAGAGAAGGGAGACGTGGGTATCAAATTTGGAGAAGGGAAGATGTCGTATAGGCCCTTGGTATGAAATAAGTTAGGGAGTCGGAGAGTAATTTGGACTATTCGGCATTTATTAGACTGAAGGGGACGATATAGGTTGGGCTTGGTCTGGGACACGGCTGCCCAGGCGGGTTGACCATAAGTGACGGCAGAGCGGATAAAGGGTTTGTAAGTTGGGAGAAATAGTTGGTCTTAAGACCCCAGGTGGTGCCGGTAAGCCGACAGCTTAAATAATATATTTTCGAGGATTTGGTTTGCAGGTTCTGGAATTGGGGGTGGAATGTAAGGTGCTGGTCTATAGTAACGCCAAGGTATTTGACGGAAGATTGAGGGCGGATAGTGGTATCGTCGGTGGTGAGTCGGAGGCTGGCAGTATTGAGGGTGTTGGAAAAGCTCCTTTTAGGAGATCGGATTAGGATGGATTGGGTTTTGAAAAGAGTGATTCGGAGGTACCATCGCACACACCAAGAAGTAAAGGTATCCAGAAGCTTTGCAGGTTTTTATTGATGTTCTGGACGGACGGGAGTGGGACTAGGATGGCGGTGTCATCGGATAATCGCAGTATTTGAATGGGTGGTAGTGGTTGGAGAATGTCAGCTACAAAGAGAATAAAGAGTAGTTGGGAGAGGGGAACCTTGAGGAACACTTTCGGGTAAGGGGAAAGGTGGCGATAGGTGACGTTGAGTGATATACAGGTTGTACGGTTAATGAGATAGGCAGCGAAGGACCGAGTATAGGTGGCTGGGTGTGTGAAGAAGTGGATCTTGAAAATAAGGGTAGGCTGCTAGACATATTCGAAGGCCTGTGGGGACGGTCGGGCCAAGTTGTTAGCTATAGATTGGATGAGGCGAAGGATTTATTGAGAGGTGGATATTCCTGGGCGCAATCGGCATTTTGACGGAGATAGTAAGTTAAGGGACTTCAGGTATGGGTGCAGCCGGCAGATGAGTATTTTATCTAGGATCTTAGCAAGGATTGTGCTGAGATAGATGGGGCGGTGCGAGTCTATTTTGGATCGATGTTTTCCGGGTTTGAGGAAAGGAGCATTGTGGATCTTTTCCAGGAGGTGGGATAGAAACCAGAGGTATGTATGAATGTATAGATGGATGCTAGGAGCGTGGAGAGTCAGATAAGGGCTTGACGAATGTGTCAGGTCCGGATTTGGTCGGGATCTGGAGTGGTGACGCGGGTGCGGACTAGGGCATTCATTAGTAATATCGAAGGCGGTGATCGGGATGTTTAGTACGTGGTGAGAGAGTGTTTGAGTGTGTGAGTAGGTAAGGTTGAAGGGAGGGGAAGAAAGGAGATTATGGAAAAGGGCGGTATCGGGCGAGGATGAATAATGCTGGGGAAAGGGAGTGAATCGTTTGAGGAATTGGAAAGTTGAAGTGAATACCTCCAACTTTTCCTGGATGTGCAGTGGAGATGTTCCGTTATGGACGATAGCGTATGAAGGGGTGTTGTTTTGTCCAAGGAGGGAAGATAGCTTGCGTCAGTATTGAGAAGGTAAGGTATGTAGGGAATTGAGGGACGTGCAGATTTTGGACCAGGTTATCCACCGGTGAGTTTTCATGTGGTTGGAATATGTCTGGATGGTCCGACGTTGGAGGCGAATGAAGCAAGGTCTAGTGTACGGGAGAATTCGGATGGGTAAGACTGAGAGAATTTCTGGAGGCGCAGGAGCTTAGGTGGGAGTCTGGGTTTGGAGGGCGTATGGAGTGAGATGTGGATGTGGGTCGTCGAGGCGTTAGTTATGGAGGTATGGATGAAATTGGATAGGGTGTCTACGGATTGGGCATCTGTAGGATGCGGAGGTGATTGTGCGAGTGATTATATAATGTGGTAACAGACCTTACGGAGAAGGATTAGGACGTGGTGAGTGTGAGTTATTTGGAGAAAACGAGGAGGTGATTACTGCCGATTCTAGGGCGATAGGAGATATTTAGAAGGATGATTATGGTGTTGTGAGAAATTACGGCGTCTGGGATTGTTTGGGAAGAAGAATTCGGACCCGGGAGTGGAATTAGAGAAGAGTCAGTATGGTTTAGGAAGTTGTGGATGCGTTGGATCTCGCACGATGAGCGGCTATGTAGGTCGAGTTCTGCTAAAATTATGAAATGACGGGAAGCGGTGTGAAGATAGGTTATGAGTTCTATGAGTAGGGGAGTTATGTTACGGGAGAAGACGGTGGCGAGATGCAGGAAACGGGAACGGAATTATATGGTAGCAACATTGGATTCACGACTGGAGTGTAGAGGTGGTGGAGTTTGGATGCGTGTGGGGAAGTAAGGGCGTACCATGATGGCGGCACCACCCACGACCAATGCCATCTGAGTGGTCCGCTCTGTGGTGGGTGAAGCCATGTATTTGAGTGGGCTGAGTGTCATGGAGCATGGTTTCTCATTGAGGAGAACTGTTTGGGCAGGGTGCTGTTGTTGGAGGGTCTTGAGGTGTAGACGTTTAGATGAAAAGGATTGGATATTCTCGAAAATAAAGGAGATGGGGTGGGAAGATCCCCTTCTGTTGGTTGTACTATCCATTATACAACGGTCTCCAGGCGGTGAAATTGAAAATGTGTATTTAATCCCGAGTGAGTGATCTGAGAATGGAGGTTGAGGACTTGATTGGCGGCTGCCTGGAGGTGGGTGAGGATGAGAGAGCTGTGATACGAAAAACTATTGAGAAGGGAGAGGATAAAAAATCGGACTATGTCCTCTATGGAGGGCGGTACGAACTGAGAGTTGGCAGGTGGTGTGGGTGAGTCCACGGTTTAGATGGCAGCAATCAAGTCTGGATGATTTTATGGAGGTCGGGAATGGGACTTGCATAGACGGGAGTATGTTGGGTGGAGTTGGCCACAGGTTTTACAACGGGGTGGTGGCTGGGTGTTTGGACACTGGTTGGTAGGGTGGGGTAGTGTGCAGTGCCCACAGACCGGGTGTTGGTCCCGGCAATGAGCGGTTTTGTGCTGATTGTATGTTAGATAATGTTCGCATCGAATGGGCTGTGGTGGAAGGGCCTTGGAGGGTTCCACTCTGTAATGCTCTTTAAATATGGAGACTCCGGTTTTCATCAAACGATCAACGTCAGCAGTGGTTAGTAGAAGTACAGAGACCACGAATGTCAGTCCGGACGCATTTCTGATGCGGATCACTTTTGCAGGGATATTCTCAGCGTTTAATTCATATAAAATAACCTCATCAGAAATATCCGGGTCGACACCCCTGATCACACGGCTGAACCGACTGTGTCTGGGGGGAAGTGGTGGAGTCTTACTCTAGGGTTGCTGGAGGCGCTGGAGCGGGGAGGAAGAACCAAGTTGTATGGCCCCGATGGAATTGACCAGCGTGTGAGTTGCCTCCTCACCATTTATCTTAATGACATAGCATTTGATGTGGGCCGTATATCTGCTATCTCTTCACGTTTCGTATGAAAATAAGGGAGAGTGGGAATGCCACTCTTCAATCTGTTTATCCATTTATCTAAATGTTTTCATAAGTGAAGGATTAAGGAGATGGGTAAAGGATGTGGACAGTGAGGAGGAGGAAAGTGGTATGTGGCCTCTTGGCTAAGTTTTTGTGTACTGTATTGGGTTAATTAAATGTAGTAAATTTTTACTTCTTTTTTAAATTAACTTTGTTGTTGTGGTGGTATTGAATTATTTGTTGGATGATAAGAGTATGGTATAAGCGATTGGAAGTGGAAAGTATGAAAGATACCCACTTTATTTAGAAAAGATATAAATGTATAAGTGTATGTATAAGTGGTTGAAAATATGCTGTAAATGGGGCGGGGCTGAGGGGAAGTATAGAGCTTCAATTATGGCAGAAGGGGCAGTGGTTCTCTGGAGGGGGGGGGGGGGGGGGGAATTGTTTATACCAGAGTTTCAAGTGGTCTGAAAGTGAAATGCGTATTCAGTCCTAGGTGCGATGTCCGAAAATGCTGATTCAAAGTTCGGTTAGCTGTACTCATAAGTGAGCGAGTATCAGGAGGTGTTGAAATGGATGGATGTTATAAATGGCAATTGTAATAAATCTTATCGTGTCCTCTATGGTCGGTGGAGAAACTAATGAGCGTGTTGAGGTGGTGGGTTTGTCAATAATACGCGTAGGCGTACGAGTTCTTGCCTGTTTCTGGGAGGGGTAGGGCAGGCTTTGCAACGCCTCGAGTAAGTTGCATGTTTGCTTCCGCACGTATTGCAACGGAGAGGCTGGGATACGTTAGGGCATTTAGAGTGTCACTCTTTTCCATAACTAAATGATCTTGTCTACCCTTTGTACACACAAGTATTAATAAAAACAAAAGTAATAATCACTATAACTAACGATACCGGTACTCATAACCTCTAGGTACTTGTGTCACTATGTAAGGCACTGGGACCAACACTTCCGTAGCCAGAATCAATGATGATGATGATGATGATGATGATGACGATGAGAGCTGTACTTGCAGTTGTTCACGTCAAGTAATATATTCATATGAACAGGACCACGTGATGCATGATTGGAAGCTGGTTCTATTTCTAATATTCCTTACTCTTCTGAGTGAGATGTTCGTTCCTCATTGGTGGAGAGAACTGCAAAGTATTCTGAAGAATATGGCAACAGCAACGGCTTACTGACGGCAGTAAATTCGAGAATTACTCGCGCTTGCACAGATACGATAAAGTATAGAATAGCTTCTGCCAGTCACTTATTGCAACCTACAATTCTCACTGACTGACCGATCCGCCATATAGGACAGCATGCACTGAATAGCGCCCCTGGTTCATCAATGGAGTTTACCTCTTGTCCAATCGACTAATCTCGACCTATCACGAATCGATGATCAATAACACATGTTGTAGTAAATAATAAGGTTTGGTCTGAAGGGCTGTGTCAAACAGGATGTGTTGAAACGAATGAAATGGGTGTATTTGACTTTGCAGTATGTTGTGGAATAGATCAGTGCTTTTATATACATACGGTTTTATAAATGGATGGAGTATACTCAGATGAGTATAATCAAGTAAATTTGTGTTTTTTCAACGATTGTCATTTATTACGTCCACGTGTTCCTGTGTGTTTCGGTGCATATGTTAGATTTACTCGTGTAATTATAGTTCACATTTCTTCTATGAAGAATCGTTTTATTTTTTTAACACAATGTCTTGTCAATGGGAAGATAATGAATACTTGGATTTCAAAGAACTGGAGGAACAAATAACCCAGATTGTTGATAATGGTAACTTGGACGAGATGCTCCGAATTCAGCTATCTGAGCTAGAAATGTTGCAGTCGATGTTTTCTAACCCTGGAGAATTTTGTGTTGACGACTACAGTGTTATAGCAGATATAAATGAATTCGTGGATGGGAGATGCAATCTTTATCCACCTCGGCTAGATTTTACAATAAATTTATTCATTGATAAGGTATGTTTTTTATATTTGTTTAGCTCTGTTTAGTGTATATTATTTCTTTGGTTTATTACATGGTCAGCTTGTTGATATTAAGAGATGGTGTGCCACTGTGACATGATCATTTTGTTACAGGTAAAATTAGAAGTTTGTGTGAACCTTCCCCACGATTACCCAGCAACTGAGCCAGACATTTTTGTACGAAGTGACAAACTAAGTCGCAATCAACAGCATACTTTAAATGATGATTTGGCTAATTATATATCCACCCTTGACAGAGGTGAAATATGTATCTGCTCAGCGATATCCTGGCTTCAAGAAAATTCATCTCGGTACATTGAAGCCAAACCTGAACCTTCTGCTGTTACTATATGTGAGGAAGATGACAATTTCTTTACCCGATACTGGATTTACTCTCATCACATTTTCAGCAAAATAAAGAGGAGAGAAATATTGGACCTTGCTAATGAATATAATATTACTGGGTTTTCTTTACCTGGAAGACCTGGTATAATATGTGGTGAGGGTGCAGCTAGAGACTGCAGTGAATGGTGGCAAAAGGTGAGATTGAACGTTATCATGATTTTAACCTTTAACTATTGCTTATTAGAACTTATAGATTTAAAATAGCAGTTTAATTACTATGGAGGCTGAAGTCCTTGTTATTTACTTCCACGTGCTAATATAAAAAGATATCAGTTGTGCTTGCTCGCTGTCCATCTATGCAGCACTACTTGTGCATGCATTGATAATTGGTGTTCTAATAACATTGATTTCATAGGTTGCTTCCAGTCCTCCACCCGGGCATCCTAAGGGACATCAGGACTGCCAACAAGTGGCGATACTCTTTGCATGAACCATACGTTGCCCTGTTACTAACGGTACTTTGTGGTAAACCAGAATTTAACCAGTCACTGCCAGTAATTCTGCCACAAACAGTAGTTTAACTGTCAGTATAAGTAATTTTGTCACCATCAGTAGACCTAGCCTAACCTTTCTTATCAGTAATTTTGACACTGACAGCAACAAGTGTTAAGGTCATTGCAACCGGCCGAGTTGGCTGTGCGGTTAGGGGTGCACAGCTGTGAGCTCACATCCGGGAGATAGTGGGTTCGAATCACACTGTCAGCAGTCCTGAAGATGGTTTTCCGTGGTTTCCCATTTTCACACCCAGCAAATGCTGGGGCTGTACCTTAATTAAGGACATGGCCGCTTCCTTCCCATTCCTAGGCTTTTCCTGTCCCATCATTGCCATTAGACCTATCTGTGTTGGTGCTTCCTGGTGAACCATAATACAACCTGTCATTAACAGTAACCATCGGGGTTCATTAGGGATGCTAATATCTACTCTGGAGACATGCAGAAAGTGAGAGGGAAGATGGCATGATGTCGACGTTGTTACCATGGCAACTACCCATGCACTGTTCTAAGCTGCCAGCACACTTACCTACTGTGTAATACCAAATACAGTAGAGACAATACGCAACACTCTGGGAGATATCGAGGGACAGCATTTAGAGCTCTGTCTAGCGGAGTGACCTGGAGTTAATGATTCTGTCATAAGAGCACATGTATTTGTTTATGAAGTTTTTGGTGATATTTATGCGTTTGCAGTAAGTTGACATAAGTAAATAGTAGCATGTGTTATTTTATATCTCCTCTCAACATGAGTGGAAATTTATGAGCTGTGTTTGGCTTCAATAACTATGAAGTGCAGAAGGATTCACGGTCTTTCTTCCGTTTTCCTCGTGACAAGAAAATGTAAGTAAATATTGTGTTTGCATATATATTTTTCAAGTGACACGAGGTTTTTATAGTACTTCCTAAACTTATGACCTGCACGACCCATATTTTAAATGGCTTAAAATATAATAAGCATATTTTATTCTATAGTGCAGCAGTTAACCTTCAATACCGATGTGTTGTTGTAGGTGCAATCTGTGGGTTTTGATTTAATTCAGGAAAATGCATACCGGTATGCATATGTGTATGGCTGCTTGTGTTCCAAGTTACCCCATTTGGAATGCCATAATGCGTTGTCGATCACTGAAGAAAATATGGGTGACTTAAGAAATGTACATATTTTGTTGAAACAAAATGATGATGCAAATTTGCTTTACACTAAT
This sequence comes from Anabrus simplex, assembly GCF_040414725.1. Taxonomy (NCBI): domain Eukaryota; kingdom Metazoa; phylum Arthropoda; class Insecta; order Orthoptera; family Tettigoniidae; genus Anabrus; species Anabrus simplex. The sequence goes on from NC_090267.1 coordinate 477,456,074, forward strand.
GTAATGGCAAGTATTGCTTATAAGGAACTTTTGAATGTTTTTGAGGCTAAATTTATAGATTTTCTTTCTGTTAGCATGCTTCAAGTTAAGAGGAAAATTGTCCAGCTCTTAAATGTTAATTGAATCATGTGTGTAAGGAATGTGCCAATATCTTTATTGACGAGTGTCTTAATGTGATGGTGCATTGTTTTTAAATGAGAAAAAAGACATATCTAGCCGTAAAAGTTCAGGCAGGAATGCTAAAGCTAAAAAAGTAATGCATAAATGAAAGATCAAGCCCTTTCACATCAGTCCATTTCACATCTTGATTATATGTCTAATTTCAGTCTTTAAATAATAACCTGTTAATTAATTCTTGATTTGTTTATCCAGGATTGGTTTATCAACTTTGAAGTTAATATTTTAATAACGCTTTCTTTCTAGACGTAATTTATTTATCCATTTCCGTATATGCATTTCCATTAATATTTGAATTTAGTGTGAATTTGCAGGTCATGCCACTAGGAGTGCCACTTGAGAATTGTCTCCCATTTTTATAAAGCTAAATCCGGAATGTCGCGTATTGTCTTTACTGTATTTGGTAATACACTGACTAAGATTTAAGTAAAGTAGTTATTTGGCTAATTAAAACTAGCATAGGTTCTGTTTAAAATAAAGGTCATTTTCTAACATGGATGAAACCCTAGCAACATATAAACCAAAATCAAATCCCATGGTGCAACAGCTCCGAACGGCCATGGCTTACCAAGCGACCGCTGCTCGGCCCAAGTGTCTGAAGATTGCGAGGTGTTGTATGTTCGGCACAACAAATCCTCTCGGGCATTATTCCTGGCTTTCTAGACCGGGGCTGCTATCTTACCGTCAGATATCCTCGATTTTAATTACGTAATGTAAAAAAAAAAAAAAGAGCTAAAATGTTTCCACCTATTTGGTACTCATTTATTGAAACCTAAAAAGTTACATATATATGATACTAGTTTGTCTTGTTAGAGAACATCATCAGTCAAAGTTAGAAAGTTAAGCCAAGACATAAATAATAGATACAATTTATAAAATAAGAGTGTGTTGATGACATTCGGTGTAAGACAAGTGTAGAGTTGAATGATAATGTTTTCTTCTTTAAAGGACTATGTTAAACACTTAAAATATTAACACTTGGAGACTCTTAATGTTTTCTTCTAATTGAAGAACGCACTTCTTACCGAGCTCGATAGCTGCAGTCGCTTAAGTGCAGCCAGTATCCAGTATTCGGGAGATAGTGGGTTTGAACCCTATTGTCGGCAGCCCTGAAGATGGTTTTCCGTGGTTTCCCATTTTCACACCAGGCAAATGCTGGGGCTGTGCCGTAATTAAGGCCATGGTCACTTCGTTCCCAGTTGTGACCAGTTGTAGACCTTTCCTATCCCACCGTCATCATAAGACCAGTCTGTGTCGGTGCAATGTAGTTAGATAGCGAGCTAGAATTGCAAAGAGCTCTGAAAATTCCTGTGCTAATTCTGTGAGGGTCCAAGACAGGAACCGCATTTAAGTGGAACAAGCCTTGGAGGAGGGAGTAGTTGTTCTTATTCCATTACATTATTTTTAATTTATGTAGCTTTTATATCGCATGCCTGAAATATTGGGATATAATCTCTTTTGAATGTTATGCTGATAACCTAGACTTTAGGCACCTTTAAATAACAAGCATAATCTTTTGAATGTTGAAAAGTCCAACATCGAAATGATAGTTGATTTTTTCTCTAAATAAACTCTAAATTGTTTTCTGTAACACATAATTTTGACCTCTACCAGGCTATGAACTGGAAGAGAATAATGTGTAAGGAAAAAGAAGCTAGCAAGTTAGAATCGGCAACAGTAGATTCCCTTCTTAAGTTTTCCACCTTTCAGGAAATTTCCTTTGAATCTGGCAAGGGAACTGTCCGTACTGTCATATCGAAATAGACAATGATCAAACAAATTGAAAATCATCCCATGGGTGCCAGCATCGTCTCAGAGTCGTGTCTAGAGAGAAATAGTGACAGTGAAAGTGATAGTGGAAGCAGCGACAATTCATCTGCATTATCTGAAAGAGAAGGCAGTACACCATTGCCAGGAACAAGATGTGTTACGGATCCGATTTTGAGCCCCGAGTCGGATTCCCGTCTATCCAGTGAAGAGACACTGTAGTCACCTAGCAAATTTACTAGTTCAAGCTATGCTTCCGGTCCACAGAAGAAAGTGAAACAGACTGTAGACCTTGTGTACAAGAGAAGAGCTGTAAATTTATGGTTAAATAAGGGGGGTAAGAAGCGGCTTTCATTAACCACTGTTCGCAAAAGTTGTTGTGAGGTGACATCACTACAACAAATGTGCAGGTGGAAGAACCAATTAGAATTTACATCAGTAATCCCCATTGAATACAGGAAATTGATGCATACAAAACTAATTTCAGCACATGTGCTAGTTGGTTGAGTCGTTTTAAGAAAATGTACAGAATAAAAAGAAAAATTATGAAATTTTTATTCTGTACGTACCTGCAAGAAGATGAAGTGAAAGTCGCAAAGAAATTTGTGGAAACGGCTATAGAGCGATTTTTAGACTACACCCCTTCTTCAATATAAAGTACTGATAAGAGTTGTTTTGTTTGCGAAATGAAAGCGAAAAGGACTCTATCCTTTGTTGGTGAGAAACATACAGAAACAGTTGCACAATCAATTACTGCACTCACCCATTCGTACACAATTATGCCTACAGTTAGTATGGCCGGTACTCTTTTCCCGAAATTATTCATTGTGCTACTGGAGGCAACCAGAGGAGTGCGACAGGCCTTGGCAGCCGGCACAATTCCTATCCTCGCCGCAAGTTGGGGGCTTCATTCATTCCATCCCTGACCTGGTCATTGACTGGAAAACAGGTTGTAGGTTTTCACTACTGGAGGCAACTGGAACTTTCGGTCCAAGAGTTTCCAAAGAAATGTTTCATGCCAGAAATATACTTGTAACAGCCACAAAATCAGGAAAAATGGGCAAAAAGGAATTAAAGTATTGGTTTAAAGAGTCCTTCTTCCTATTTGTGGAAGAGAAGTGTTTGCTACTGCTAGATTCCTGGACTACTATGAGAGCTATCTTGAAGACATTCCTCCAAGCAACAGTATAGAAATTCTCCAGATTCCTCCCAGCGCTACAGGGAAAATACAGCCCTTGGACAAGTTTTTCTTCCAGCAGTGGAAGGCTTTGTATTGCTGCTTCATAGACATTGTTCCAACTTGTGAAGTTTATCAGAGAAACAGCATACTGAAAATGCAGTCCTTCATTCATTATCAATTTTCTTCCCCACGGTTCAAGGACACGATTAAATATTTGTGGTTCACAACCAATTATACAACAAAGAGACCTCCCAAGTTTGAATTGCCTGCAAAATATTGCCTTCAAACAAGTAAAGAAAACTGTGAAGAACAATGTGGCCTCAATGTTCATAGTCGCTGTGCATGGTGCCAAAAATATTTGTGTTTTTATCATGCGATTAATGCACCTCATCTATGTTTCACATTCATTCCGTAACAATAAAGTGACCTCGGCGCGTGGACAACTGCAACTCCGCTGTGCGCTGCGCGAGTCAGCAAGAAGCAAGGGTTGTCCAGTATGCTTCGCTGTCACACAGATTTTGTATCAAGATTTCAAAACCTTCCCGTTTGTAATGGCAGCTAAATTTTTATACATCGCTATTTTATGGGTCTCCTCATGGTCTCTGCGAAATTTCATTGTCGATTTTGATATGACACTATGGACAGTTCCCTTGTGGGGAAAGGAAATCCAGGGATTGTCACATGGGTATGGGAATAGTATTAATAACCATTCTGAGGACACTTACTACTCTTACGTTGCATTATAGGTGGATGAAGAAGCAGAAGTTTTACAGCTATTTGAATGATCATATATATATTATTCTAAATATGTATGGTTAGTTTTGGGTACATTTTAAAAAATTAAATTTTTGTGATAATTTTTATTTCTTTTTCTGAGAGCTGGGTTCTTATAGCAGATGTTTTGTTTATCTTTTCAGGTGAAGGCTATGAACTGGAAGAGAATAATGTGTAAGAAAAAAGAAGCTAGCAAGTTAGAATCAGCAACAGTAGATTCCCTTCGTAAGTTTTCCACGTTTCAAGAAATTTCCTTTGAATCTGGGAAAAGGAAATCTAGGGATTGTCACATGGATATGGGTGAACTGTATAGGTACCTAGCAGAACATCAGTGCAGTTATGTCTTCAAGGATTATTTTGGTGTTGATGGTAAATAATTATATAAATATTTTCTTCAAATTATTTCATTGCATTTCGTTGTAAACTTTGTGTCAACATTTTTATCATCAGAAAATTGTGCAAATTGGAGGACAGTGGTAGCTGTTGCTGTTATACAACATCTGCAGCTATCAGTGTGATTTAATAGTCTGCATATTTGTCACTTTTTAAAGACTAACATTATTTTTCAAAATTTTGAGATACAGTAGTTTGTTTTGGACTGATATTACTATTTATTATTCTTCAACATTAAAAAAAAGGTTTAAAAACCAAAATTTGAATTGGAAATTAGATAGAATTGAAATATTCATAAATTATGCAGGGTATTCAAGAAGCATTATGAACTTGTGTGGTTGATAGAATGTGTCAAAAGGAGCAATCTTTGCAAATGAACCCATGTCTTGAGGTACTTCAATTGCAGGCTCTTGAAAGTGTAATCTTTAGTTTTCAAATTAGAGAGCTTATCATGTTTTAACTCGTTGGTGTACTAGTTTTGTAGCTCTTCACACGCCCAGAATTAGTATTAAATTTATGAGTCACAGCTACTTGTAGGTCCTCGTGCAAACTTTAATTTACCAGTTACAACTCTTTTTGTAGGTTCTCATGCAAACTTTAATTTCTGAAATGAAAGAGTCATCAATTTTAATTTGGATGTTTTTGTTGTTTCAGTAGATTTACATGGTGTGAAAAATTCTGAAGCAGTTAGAGATGTGCAAAGCAGTGGGATACATATGGCATTCATATCAGCTAAATAAGGGTCTTTTATAGGCCATAGAGTTGCCTGAGTAATATTGGAGCTACACCAATAGTCCAGATAATGAAATTTTTCTTGTTCGCCACCTATCTCCCCCCTCCATCAATGCCGGCCCCCCACCAACGCCACCCCCCACCGCGTGCATTTTTTTTTTTTTGTTTTTTCTATATCCCAGCCGTGGAACATCGGATTCTTCACTTTCATTCAGAATTTACTGATTTAGGTATCGCCTTTCTATGACATTCTTAGAATCTGCCATGAACACACCTTACTTCCCAGATCATAATGCATTTTCTTTTTTTCCTTCCTTTGTTTATATTCCAAATATGTACAATTTATTTTCAAAAGTGTTGATAATATTATTTCAGATTTAAAAAAAATGTATTTGTAACATGTACATGCAAATAAAAGGAAGTAAGTTCTGAAGAATGTGACCTGTATCTAATTTATGTACAGTAAAATATATGGTGGATAGGACAAGAATAACTTCAATTTCATTGCGTATGTAAGGGGGTTTTCCTGCAAGTTTTGTCACACTTTGTGAACCTGAACTTTTTTTCTCTCTTTATCGTCGCATGAACGTAGGTTGGCTTTCGGGAGAACTTTGATAAAAGAAAAAGTACTGGGACTGGGAAGGTTGAGGCCTTGGCCTTAATTTCAAAATAGTTGCGTAACAGGTCGCGCGCGGTCGATTTGACCGGGAAGTATAAAATACCAGTTTTTGTAGCAAAACTCATTGTATTATTAATGAAAAACATGTCCATGAAACAAAATACCAGTTTTTCTTGTAAAACACATTGATTTATCTAAGAAAATTATAGAAAATACTAGTTTTTAATGTAAAACACAACGTATTATTAAATAAAAGCATATCCATGAAACTAAAAACTAGTTTTTATAGCGAAACACATTGTATCATTGAAGAAAAACATATCCATGAAACTCACAAAACACTCCTGTACTGACAACAGCGGCCATGAATGGCGAACGTCAAGCGTCACGCACTGTGGAAACAACCAGGCGTATAGAAAAAGCTTTCCACTGACTGACTGGTGATAAAAGGGGGAACAGCGTATGTCAACACGCGTAGTGAACGAGTCCATTGAAAGGTACAGTAAAGGAGAAAGCTTTATACCGTGAAACTACAGTATTTAGAAAGAATAACAAATGTATGCACCCGGTCTAAAAGACTGACGTGACCCCCTATGGGTTAAGCTAGAGCTTGGAATTTACTTCATGTTTAGATGGGAAATCACAAAAAATCTTTAGGGCTATAGAAGGTAGGGTTCGATCTCGCCAATTCCTGAAAGAAACAGGCTAACTCTTAAAATTACATTTTTGAGATAAGTGCTGCCATCTGTTGTCTGTTATAGAACATTTTTTTTTAATAAACTAAACCCAAACCATCATATTAGGTAATATATACAGCAAGTAGGAATTCCTGCGTTTCTCAAAGTACTTTTTCAAGAATAGGCTAACAAATTGCTGCATCACACCTTCTCTCCAGTGGAGAGTGTAAGCAGGTAAGCAGTGTAGCCAATCTAGAGTCAAATACTATAAATGAAAAGTACATTTATACTGTAAATAACACTTACATTACAGAATGAAATGTTAACATGTTAATACTCGTACAGTATTCTAATTTTTAGGGACTAGTAGGTAATAAACCCATCAACTGTCATGTTTGAACTGTTTTTATGATCGTGCACTTAACTTAGGGGGTAAACAGACATGTATGTCCAACCTTTGTTCCTTTTCCTTATGGGGTTGGATGTTAATTGAGATTAATCTTTGTAAGGCCGCTATTAGCCGTGGGCGACTAGTGGCGCCACAAGTTGCCAGAGGATTTAAGTACCGGCGATCAGTGCCGCAACTTGTGAATAATTGCTCGGTTCCTACTGGGGAATAGTCAGTTGAGAGAATGGCGCCCTATGAAGAACTTCTTCCTCTTGCTCTTCTATTGAAAAGGACAAATCGAAGGGTCAGGAAAATGCGGAAACATTCTATATTTGTTTCTCGACTGACTAGAGGATTATATTATACATTGTTTGACGATCTAAATGAGGATGACAGTAAATTTTTCAATTACGTGCGCATGTCAAAGTCGTCATTTTACGAATTGCTCAGCTTTATAAAAGAAGAAATAATGGGAAACGACACGGGACTAAACAAGTGTTTCCCAGCTGAGCTGTAATTCACTAATATAGCCATATAATGGATCAGTGGTACTTGTAAATATAAACGATTATAGAATTTTTATGGCTATTACATATTTCCATATAAGAGTAGTGAACATTTTATAATACTCACATACCGGGTGAGTTGGGCGTGCAGTTAGGAGCGCGCAGTTGTGAGCTTGCATCCAGGAGATAGTGGGTTCGAATCCCACTGTCGGCAGCCCTGAAGATGATTTTCCGTGGTTTCCCATTTTAACACCAGGCAAATGCAGGGGCTGTACCTTAATTAAGGCCACGGTCGCTTCCTTCCCATTCCTAGGCCTTTCCTGTCCGCCCGTTGCCATAGGACCTTACTGTGTCAGTGCGACTGAAGCAAATAGCATTTAATGCACATTTGCTTTTGGGCTGTACCTTAATTAAGGCCACGGCCACTTCCTTCCAGCTCTTAGCCCTGTCCTATCCCGTTGTCGCCATAAGACCTATCTGTGTCGATGCGACATAAAGCCACTAGCAAAAAAAAAAAAAAAAAAAAAAAAAAAAAAAAAATAATACTTAGAGTATTCTTCTCGCCTACGGGTTTTGCTTTGAATTCTGGTCTTCAGTATTTATTTGACTTTCAAATAATGTTGCCATCTCGTTCATTTGATGTCTCCATGTTCAATAAATAAACTATCAAGGTAATGAAGAAAGATCATGGTTAGGTGGATCGCTGACTCAATTGCGTTCCATCTTCCGCATTACGTCAAGCTGGTGTGAGAACACGAACTTGAGTGACGTTTCCGTATGCGCGGGGAGGTACATCGGGCGACTAGTTGCGCCACTAGTCGCTCACGGCTAATAGGCTACATTTACTGCAATGCCCCGTCACACATTCGAGTAACTAAAAGTTGCCAGAGCAGTTGCCGGCTCAGATGACGGCTAGCAACTATTTGCTCAGTTGCGCCACTAGTCGCCCGCGGCTAATAGGCTCCATTTGATCCAGTGGTCCGTGACTCGCCAGAGCAACTAGTTACACCACTAGTCGCCCACGGCTAATAGCGGCCTAACGTAAAATAAAGTAAAAAAATACCTATTTAATACGGTACTCATTTATTGTAACCTAAAGTAGTTACATATATTTGAAACTTGTTTCGGTCTTGCTAGAGACCATCATCAGTCAAAATTATAAAGTTAAGGCAAGACACAAATTATAGTAGGTAAAATTTATAAAATAAGGGTGTGTTTTAGACATTCGGTGCAAGACAAGTATAGAGTTGAATGATAAACACTCATTATGATCATATTTGTTCTAGTGTAAGTTCAAATTAGAATTTTGAGAATAGAATAATTCAAACTATTTGTCTTGCACCGAATGTCAAAAACACACTCTTATTTTATAAATTTTATGTATTATAATTTATGTCTTGCCTTAACTTTATGATTTTGGCTGATGATGGTCTCTAGCAAGACCAAAATTACTTTTAAATAAATATATGTAACTTTTTTAGGTTACAATAAATGAGTGTTGAATAAGTGGAAACCTTTTAGCTCTTGTTTTATATTATATTGCTCTTTAGTATGGAATAATATGAAATTTATTACCTATGATGATGAATCTTCATAGCGAGTTTTTTACGGCTGGATGCACTTCCTGGCCAGGAAGGTTGACCAGATGTTTCATTCCAGGCTTGTGTTAATGTCATACACCTATCAATGTCATATATTACGTACACATGTTATGTGAACCTCTTAGACTGATTCTGATGGTTCGGTCAGCTTCCGCTTCGAACGCTAGCGCTGTGCCACGTCTGGGGAGCCATCTGGTGGTGAATGAACGTACCATTTCCACTTCTGTTTTAATGTCTAAATTTAAAGAGTCATTGTTTGAGAAACCTTTCTCGTGGACAGTCGAGGTTTTCTTCTGATGACGCAGAGCACAGTTCTCTGCAAAACGTAAAGAATTTCACCTTATTTTCTTGACACGGCATAAGCCCAAAAGCCTATACAGTATCATGTCTATGAGAATTTCTGCTCGAGTGCCTACTATAAAACAGTGCTTCTGAGAGCACGAACATCATATTGAAGCAATGCTGGGTGTTGGTTCATTTATAAATTGTTCCTTCTGACACTTCACTCGGCGCATAATTTTATCTAAATGGGTTCGAGCCCCACTGTCGGCAGCCCTGAAAATGGTTTTCCGTGGTTTCCCATTTTCACACCAGGCAAATGCCGGGGCTGTACCTTAATTAAGGCCATGGCCGCTTCCTTCCAACTCCTAGGCCTTTCCTATCCCATCGTCGCCATAAGACCTATCTGTGTCGGTGCGACGTAAAGCAACTAGCAAAAAAAAAAAAAAAAAATCTAAAGGCCTTGTATAATAGAAAGCTTTGAGTACATTGGGAACCAGGCATTCAAAATACCGTAGATTGGCTGTGTAGCACAGTGGGTAGAAGCATTATTTTGGTTAACCTATTGGAACCTGACTAATAGTCTAACCTGCAGGGACAGAAAAAACGATTTATTTTCGAGAATTCTGCTTTAAGTTTGTTTATTGAGAATCGGTCAAAAAGTAGCAGTTTTACAAAGCTATATATATCACTGATCAATACCTAAATGTTCATTAACTGTTTTTCAGTCTTCAGTAGTGGATCATCATGTGATATTTTTTGAAGCAGCTCTCCAGGTGAAGTGGAAAACCACACTTTTCACATAGCCACCTCACTTCAGACCTTATTTTATGAGCCTTGCACATTTTGCAGGGTCTAGAAGGATGTTTCTTCCTTTCTGTTGGAGGAATAGGCACTGAAAAATGTCCCCATACTTTTGCCTGAAGCCACAGGGGGCTGTCTTGACTGGGCGATCTTCCTTTTGTTGTTCTAGGCGGGAGAGCAACACTCCACAACAATCACTCGGCAAATGCTGTGCGAAAGTCTGTATAATGCAGCCACCTGCCAGTAACCTTCATGAATACAACATATGAATTGAAGATAGCCATATCCAATAGGTATAGCATTATCTTTTTATAACCCGTGATAGTCCGTCGCGTTACAGGGAAAAGTGCAAGGACTTGGTCTTGACGATCTGCAGTATTCATTTTCCTGTTTTATGTTCCAATACCCTTGGTTTTTTTTCATTACTTCTTCTCCTCCACCCCTCATTTTCTTTGAATTTTCACAACTTCAAAGTCCAAGTCCTTATCAACAGTTGAAAGCAAATGCACATCTTTTGTCCCTTTCCATTTTATTGCAAGAATATTATTAGCTGTCATACTAATAGCCTCACCTTTCGTCAGTTTTACTGTGCAGAACTCTGGAGGCATGTTCTTCCTGTTACAGCGTACAGTAACCACAGCATGAGCTCCATTCTCCAACAAGGTGCAAAAAAGTTCAGGAGAACTTGGTTCAAGTTTGCTTCCATTAGTTCCAACACTACTGCTTCTGATGCTGTTTGTCTTGTTCGGTATAAATTTGGAACTAGGAACAGTATCCAGAAGCACTTTCACCGGGTTTATAAAGTTTAATTCTGAACCTGGCTCTTTTGGAAGGATTGTATTGCACAAATGGGAGTCTACTTTGAAATTTCATAAGACTTTCATCAATACCTATATCTCTGTCAAGATTGTAGATCTGAAACTTTGTTTGCAAATATGAAATAACTAGTCTTATTTTACTTAGACAGTCATTGGGATCTGTAAACATGTCATCAGAGAAGTGCAGAAATCATCAAATTTGACAGAATCGTTAAAATGTCATAGTTTCTGAAAATATTTTAGTTTCTATAACCTTCCAGATAGGCCAGTACAACTTGAGTTTAGGTTTTCTTACCTGACTCATGAGAATCATCAGCAAAAAATATGCTTTTATCTCATCAACCGTGCAAAGATACCATTTACTGTCACATTTCAGATTTTTTCTCATCAAATTGTTCGCCTGGAAAGCAGCATAGTCATTGGTTTCTATCACAATCATTTCCCAGAACTCATTCCCAAGAAATTCGAAATACACATCTAATACAGATGCATTTGAGCCCAGTCTTCTCGAAACAACGGCAGTGAGACCAGAAACACCAGAGAATGGAATTGTTTTTGGTGTATTGGAAATGTTTGACCAATTTCATGTTGAAGATCCATCTCGTAAAACAGCCCCGCCACCTCGGTCTTCATTTACATCATCCGTGCTGTCGTCATCACTAGAATAATTTTCCCTAACACTATCAACATCACTATCATCATTAGGTAAGAAATATCACTGTCTTCTGAAGAAATATTCCTGTTGCCAGCATTTTGCCCCAGTGTGCTAATTTTGGGCTTGTCATCTATATTATCTGATACCCTGGCAAGCTTCAACTTTTGCAAAAGAGGCAAAAGTCTCTTATAGTGCATTGGCACTGCTGGTTGTTTCAAATAGCCTACGCAGTGGCCTCCACAATATGCAGTAACCATGCATCTTGGTAGGTGTGCTATTTACCAACTACCGAGCTCGATAGCTGCAGTCGCTTAAGTGCGGCCAGTATCCAGTATTCGGGAGATGAGGGTTCGAATCCCACTGTCGGCAGCCCTGAAGGTGATTTTCCGTGGTTTCCCATTTTCACACCAGGCAAATGCTGGAGCTGTACCTTAATATAGGCCACGGCCGCTTCCTTTCCATTCCTAGCCCTTTCCTGTCCCATCGTCGCAATAAGACCTATCTGTGTCGGTGCGACGTAAAGCCTATAGCAAAAAAAAAAAAAAAAAATAACCAACTGATGAGCCAAAATTAGCACACTGGGCCAAAACACTGGGAACAGGAATGAGTTAGCCTGAAAATTTATGATGTCCAATAACGGACTCATTAATTGGTATTACAGATAGGTCTTACGGCGGTGATGGATTAGGAAAGGGCTAGGATTTGGATGGAAGCGGCTGTAGCCGTAATTAATGTACAGCGAAAAATATGCTTTTATCTCGTTAGCCATGCAAAGATACCATTTACTGTCACATTTCAGATTTTTTTCCATCAAATTATTCACCTGGAAAGCAGCATAGTCATTGGTTTCTATTGCAGTCATTTCCCAGAACTCATCCCCAAGAAATTCGGAACACACATCTAATACAGAAGGATTTGAGCCCAGTCTTCTCGAAACAACGGCAGTGAGATCAGAAACACCAGTGAATGGAATTGTTTTTGGTGTATTGAAAATGCCAGCAGTGGGATTGAAATCCACAATCTCTTGAATACTGGATTCTGATGGAAAAAATTGTCAGTTGTTTTGAACGCTATTTTATTACCATGTTTCTTGAATAAATTGGTGATATGGTAGTTATTATTTATTTTACAGATTTATAGTTGGTAATATAGCATGTATTTCAATATTTTACATATAAGAAATAGAGCTTAATCATAATTTACATAACTTTACAATATACGCCTTTGTTATTTTCTTCATTATAGAAGTTGTAGCCTTTCAATTTATGGTCCGTACTGAGCATTCAGGAATGTTCCAACGATGTTGCAGGTCTTCAAAATTGCAGCCTTTTGTGCCACATTGTGAGTGTAGATGGGGAGCTGTAGTTTCATTAAATTTGCTGGAAATGGTTTTGGTGTGAGTCCAGTGGGAGAAAGGAGAAAAGGAAGGATTGTCACCGTGTCTTGTTTCCAGATCCTAGCTACTTCCATAGCCAGAGGAGTATATTTATTGACCTTCTCCCTGTATTTCTGTCTCATATTGTGGTCATTGTAACACATGCTGAAGAGATGTAGAGAACAAAACTGCAGCTTCAGTTCCCATTGGTAAAGTAAACTTGTATCCTCATCCTGAGGTGGTGCAGCTCTTTTTGGGCACACCCCCATTGGAGGTGAGCTGCATGTACCATTTCAATCACGTACCAGCCCTCCTGCCAGTTTTAAATTTCTGGCAGTACCGGGAATCGAACCCAGGCCCTCGAGGACGGCAGCTAATAACACTAACCGTTACGTTACGGAGGCGGACAGTTCCCATTGGTGTTCAGCATGTACTATATGTACTGTAATAAACTGAAAATCTATTGCAAGTACTGAGTAGTAGTGAAAGCTAAATACTGTATTCCATTTGAATAGCCCACAGTGGTTGACTATAGGTCATTGCACGTTAAGAAAACAGTATTTAAAATCAAAATCATGTTTAACCAATGAAACTAAATGTAAAGACGTTTTCAATCTTGATTGATTGGTCAAAGCCTAGATACTTATGTTTAATTTTTTCCCATGCTTTCAATTTGTTCATCAGCTGCAATGGTTATTCTTTCTGTCCTATACCATTGTCCCTTTTTAATGCAGTTTATTTTGCATTTGCTCATACCAAATTCCATGCAGTTGTCTGTGGAAATGTTTTCTGTAAAATTGATGTGGGAAGTCATTTGGGGTCTGTTTGTTGCATATAAGACCACAATGCATTTGACAGTGAGTTGAAAGTCTGTTTCAGCCTGGTATATCTTGAGTCATGTCCTAATATCATCATGTTCATATTATCAGAGATGCCAACTTTTAAGGGTTGTTGTCTGTAGTGGCATGGGTCTTCTGTGGGGTACATCAATCACTTCTTAGATGCTTGTGCTCTTTTCTTCTCCCAATAGTTCTTCATTCTAACTGATATCCTCCTCCTTTCCTCCTCTGATATCTGAATCGGTTTTCTGGTGTTGTTCTTAACTTGGAACCTCTTAGTTTTGTCTTTGGTCATGGTTTTGGCTGTACCATTCTTTAACATGAGTTTGGTAAAGTTAAGATCTCTCAGATCCTTTTCAACTTCCTTAAACCAATTGGGTTTAGCCTTTTTTTTGTAAAAGAAGTCAAAGATCTGTTTAGTTAATTTGTCAGGATTCATTCGGAATATGTGTCCATAGAAATCAATCCTCCTTTTCCTCATGGTATCCGAGAGTCTCTCCGACTTTATGCAGAGGGATTCATTTCTATAAAAAACTTGTTTGTTATTTGGGAATATGGGACCCATGATCTTCCTCAATATTTTCCTCTCCTTGATTTCCAGTTTCTCCATTTGCCCTTTCCTCCCAATGACTAGTGTCTCTGCTGCATAGAGTGCTTCCGGCTTAATTACTGTGTTATAATGCCTTATTTTGGTGTTCCAAGAGAGGGCTTTCTTATTGTATGTGTTTTTGGTTTCCTGGAAAGCTAGTTCCATTTTGGTCCTTCTCGCTTCTATTGGTTTCCCTTCAAGGTTGTTCCATTCAATCCATTCCCCTAGTTACTTGAAACTCTTCACCACCTCTATTTTTTGAGCTCCTACTTTAATTCTTTTAGGAGTGTCAAGTATATTCGTCATGATCTTTGTCTTTTCAAAAGAAATCTTAAGTCCAATCTTCCCCGCCTGCTCTTGTAATTCAGTGATTTGTTCTTTTGCTTCCTCCCACGTTTCTGTGAGCAGCGCCAAGTCGTCAGCAAATGCCAAACACTTAACCATGATTCCTTTGTTTTTTGTTCCAAGTCTTATTCCCCTTCTCGTTCTTGCATTCCATTCCCTCACAACTTTTTCAAGTGCACAGTTGAACAACAGAGGGGAGAGGACATCTCCTTGCCGGACCCTTGTTCTGATCTCAAAAGGTTCTGATAATTCGCCCATGAATCTGACTTCAGAGGACGTATTCGTGAGCGTCTCCTTGATGATGTTTAAAGTTTTCCCGTCCAAGCCAAACTCCTCCAAAATATTGAATGACGACTCTCTATCTATGGAATCATAAGCTCTTTTTTTTCATTTTTTTTTTAGATTTCCCACAGAGTGGACAGTCGTCACATTCTCCGTGTGTAACTGAAAAAGATCATACTTGTATTTTCCACAGAACATGTGATTCAGTGAAATTTTCCGTGGTCCTAGACATGAAAACACTTCTGTGTACTGCTTTTGGTAATACTGATGTGCTGCAGATCGTCCTTCTCAACGATTATTCGACTCTTCATTGTTCTTACTTTCACACAACTTATTATTTTAGTTTATGTTGTTATTAACTTTACCAAAATAAATGCTTGTACTACACGATATAAAAGTGCATCAAAAGCATGCAACGGAAGTAATAATCAGCGCAGGCAGCTCATTACTAAAGCATAGATAAACAGAAACCGAGCACATACGCTGGCAATTTACGAATATGTTCTGTTGGCTGTTAAAGCTGCAAATGTGTCTATTTCATAATTTTTTACCGAGCAAGTTAGCCGTGCAATTAGGGGCGCGCAGCTGTGAGCTTGCATTCAGGAGATAGTAGGTTCGAACCCCACTGTCGGCAGCCCTGAAGGTGGTTTCCCATTTTCAAACCAGGCAAATGCTGGGGCTGTATCTTATTTAAAGCCACTGCCGCTTCCTTCCCACCCCTAGCCCTTTCCTATCCCATCGTCAAGACCTATCTGTGTCGGTGCAACATAAAGCAGATGATATAGATGTTGATTCCCATAGGGAGAAATATTTGTCCCGAATGAGTAAATTTATAATATCAATATAAAATGGTCCGTTATTGGACATTATAAATTTTCCAGCTAACTCATGCCTGGTTGCCAGCGTTTCGCCCCTGTGTGGTAAGTTGGGTTCATCAGTTGGTAAATAGCACACCCACTCAGACGCATGGCTTGTGCATACCGTGGAGGCCACTGCGTAGGCTACTTGGAGCCACCGGCAGTGCCAATGCACTATGAGAGACTTGGTCTCATTACCAAAAAACTGATGCCTGCCTGGCCATCAGATGATAAAGATGTTGATTTCCATAGGGAAGCTGAAATATTTGTCCCGAATGAGTAAATTTATAATACCAATATAAATGGTCCGTTATTGGACATTATAAATTTTCCAGCTAACTCGCCCCTGGGGCGAAACGCTGGCAACCAGGAATGAGTTAGCTGGAAAATTTATAATGTCCAATAACGGACCATTTATATTGGTATTATAAAGCAGATTGTAAAAGAAAATCATTTCTTTATTTAAAAATTCATGTTCACGGGAGGAATGGAGAAATTATATAGAGCATTTCGATTTTGTGGAATCTGTAATAATCAGTACCGCATCTGTATTGCCGTAGTATATGTCAGAAAATCGTAGAAGCTACGGAAAATCCTTACTACTTGGCAACTCTGTATTATTAATGACCAGAGTTGACTCTCTACACCTGGTCATCTGACATGAAGGGCTTCAGTGTATGTCTGTGACTGATCAACATGTTCTTTGTTGTTATGAAGGAATTGTGTTTGTTTTTGTTGTAGGAAATTTAAATAGATGAGCGTATGCATTAAAAGAACCATTCGATAGAAGCATAAGATTGAAATCATGCAACATTATGTACACCTGTCTCTTATCACACTGTTAATATTAGCCAATGAATTCTCAGGAGTGGGTAGCTGATAATTGCTGTTAATCTTATAATTCATGCAGTGGAAAGAAGCCAGTAAAATATGTCTTAAAAAGTTAAGATTTATGGCATCTCCAGGAACCGTAAAAGTATTTAGTGGGATGTAAAGCCAATAACATTATTGTTAAGATTTATGGACCGTAATATATTGGAACATTCTTCCTAAGGCTCAGTGTGTATTTGATAAGCATATGACCTTGACTCAAACCTGTCCGGAGTGTTATTTTGCACATTTCAGTATTTAGATTAATAGCTTGGTATTCAATTTGTTGCTTATCACAGAATTTGGCATTGAGATAGTTCCACATTAAAAAACTAGCTGCCTCTGTGGATCAGCGGTAGAGTGTCGGCCTCCGGATCCCAAGATAGCGGGTTCAAACCCGGCAGAGGTAGTCGGATTTTTGAAGGGCGGAAAAAAGTCCATTCGACACTCCATGTCGTACGATGTCGGCATGTAAAAGATCTCTGGTGTCACATTTGGTGTTTACCCGACAAAATTCATTAAATCTCAGCCATAGACGCCCAAGAGAGATCCGGTTTACTCGGTCTGCCATCTAGTGGGGGCCTAGAGTAAAACGGAACGTCGAAATTGACGAGCAGACAGCCAGATGGCGTCAAATTGAAATGTCTGCACACGGTAGCTGAGGCCATACGATTATTATTATTATTATTACATTAAAAAACTTTACTAAAGGGCAAGTTCATTTAAATTCAAGATGGTGGGCATCATTAATAGTGTCCGACTCTGTGACTTACTGGTCAGCGTCATGCCTCAGAGTCCCAGGTTTGATTTCTAGCCGGTTTGAGGGATTTTAATCATTAAGAATTAATTCCCTTGGTCTGGGGACTGGGTGTTTGTGCTGTTCGTTACACTCTTACTTCTCGCACACAACACTACCCCCATCATGCTAACACAGCAGACACCACCTATCTTCATCAGACTGTCTATCTTACGTGGGCAGCAGCAGGTTTGTAATTATTGTAGCTATTCCTCCTCCTCCTCTCCCCTTAACAAGCTCCTACCGGGTCGATATATTTATGGCACTTCTCCATCTTCCTCTATCCTTCCACCATTCCTCTTTCATCATTTTTCCCAGTCCAGGATTCTTCTTCTTGCACTTCTCTTTATGGAATCAATCCACCTTGTTAGGTCTCTCTCCCGCTCTCTTTCGCTCGAACTTCATCTCCATCATCTCCTTTCTCACATCTTTGTTTTTCAATCTGTCTGTCTTTGTCTTTTCTATCATACTTAACTAACCTAACTAACCCCATGGTACTACAACCCTGAAGGGCCTTGGCCTACCAAGCGACCGCTGCTCAGCCTGAATGCCTGCCGATCATGAGGTGTCGGATGGTCAGCACGACGAATCGTCTCGGCTGTTATTCTTGGCTTTTTAGACCGGGGCCGCTATCTCACCATAAGATAGCTCCTCAGTTCTAATCACGTAGGCTGAATTGACCTTGAACCAGCCCTCAGATCCAGATAAAAATCCCTGACCTGGCTGGGAATCGAACCCGGGGCCTCCGGGTAAGAGGCAGGCACGCTACCCTTACACCACGGGGCCGGCTTTCCTATCATACTTAAATGTTTCATTTTGCTGGCTTGAATTCTACTCTCCTCCCTATCTGTCATTGTCTAGGTCTCAGCCGCATAAGTCAGTATGGGTGCATAATACATTTTGTGCATGATCTTTTTACACTTCTTTGGTACTTCTTTATTCCACAAGGTTTCTTACACCCTAGAAGAAAGCATTGGCCTGTTGCACCCTCTTGCTAATCTCCATGTCCAGCCTTGTATTTTTCATTAATTCTTCTTGACAGCAATTAGTACCAATATGAGGAGCTGGTGACCAGGATTTTGGACCCCTTTAAACAACAAGCATCATAGATTTAGGATTTTGGTTTGGAAGCAGTCCCTTGTTCATTTTATACCATTTTTTTAAAAGTTTATTTATTGTCACTTTAACTTAGAAAGTCATATCATGACATTCATAATTATACGTACAGGATTATTACATTGATTACATAGAGTTACAATTTCAAAAATAACAACAGTACATATTGATCAGATAGTGATTACATGTCATTGAATAGATTTGTTTGTCTAAAAAAACTTAATGATGTTTTTACACTGAGTATCTTTGTTGAAGATGTCACATACACTATTCTGGTTTAAATTACACATTTGTCTTTGTTGATCGTATAGATGACATTCTAGTAAAATGTGGTCAACAGTCTTTCTTTTTTGACAGGTGTCACATATTGGTGGAGGTTTCTTAGAGAAGATATGTGCATGAGTCAGTTTGCTATGGCCTATACGTATTCTAGTAATGAGCACTTGTTCTCGACGCTGAAGAAATGAAACATCAAATTTATCTGTAGATCCACGCCTGATATCATGGAGTCTTGTGGGTTGTTCTCGTGTCCACTCAGTTAACCACTGTTTTTGGATCTTTGTAGTAAGAAAAGGAGCAACATCGGTGTAGGGGATTAGAAAGTTTGGATCATGTACAAGAAGACGAGTTGCTTCTTTAGCTGATATGTCAGCTTCTTATTTGCCTTTTATTCCCTTATGTGAGGGAATCCATATTATGGTAACTTGCTGTCCTTTATTTTTCACAGTATTTTTTAAGTCTGCATTATATCTTGGGCTAATGTATTTGAGGATGATGCATTTTGAACGAGTTTTACTGTTGATAAAGAATCACTAAGGATTAAAAAAGGTTCTTTTTTGGGGGAACTCTTTATGGATTCCATAGCTTTCAGGATAGCATACAGTTCACATGGTGAATATGGAGCATGTAGCTGGTAGTGCATACTTCACTGTGTGATTGGGGTGGACAACAGCACAGCCGCTGCCATATTAAGTTTTTGAGCCATCAATGTATATAGGAGTGTGTCTGGGCAGACTTTCACACTTTTCAGATAGCATTTGTTTAAATACAGTACTATCTGTTGTTTCTTTATTGAATTCACTTACATCTAATATTATTGGTGGTGGTTCAGCTTTCCATGGAGGGAATGTGATGTCTTTTTTAGTTCTTGAAGCAATCGGGGGAAATGAAGAGTTAATTTTTTGCAAGTATTGTGTAAACCTAATGTGGAAGGATATATGTCTTTTTTGTTGCGAGTAATAGCGTTGAGGCTGATAGCGTGGGAAAACATAAGCATGTGCTCTGGAGTGAGGAGAGGCCGCTATCTTTACTGCGTAGTTGATAGTCAGTTGTTTTCTGCGAGTCCGAAGCGGAGGTTCATTAGCTTCAATTATTAAACTTGAGATCGGGCTAGTTTTGAATGCTCCCAAGGCAATCCTGAGAGATGTGTTTTGAATCGGGTCAAGCATTTCCAGTGAGGATGCTGTAACTGAATTATATATAATAGAACCATAATCCAGTTTGGTGTGAGTTATAGATTTGTAAGTGCACATTAATACATGAAGATCTGCTCCCCAGTTGTTAGCTGCCAGTGATTTGAGTACATTAATTCGATGTAGGCAATCTTTTTTTAGAGTTTTTAGATGAGTGTTCCATGTTAATTTTCTGTCAAAGGTCATTCCTAGTATTTTTCTTTCATTTACTATCTCAGTTTTATTTCCCTTGAGGTACAATTCTGGGCAGTTACTATCACTCTTTTGTTTGGAAAAAAAAGATGCATTTAGTTTTGGTTGAAGAAAAGGTAAAGCCTGTGTGTTTTCCCCATTTGGCAATATCTTCAAGAGAATTTTGTATAATTTTTTGGGTGGTTGACAGGTTGCGACCTCTACAAAATATAGTCATGTCATCAGCAAAGAGGCAAGTCTTTACAGGAGGGTTAATGCATGACGTGATGCCATTTATAGCTACTAAGAATAGTGTTACACTCGGAACTGAGCCTTGTGGGACACCATTTTCTAAACTGACTTCTTGGGACAGAACACCATTAGCTCGAACTTGAATGCGTCGGTCTTGCAGGAAGTTATAGATAAAACTGATCATGTTTCCCTTAATATTATGTTGCAGTAGAGTTTTAATAACGTGAGTTTTTCACACCATATCATATGTTTGTCCAACCCTTGTCCCGTTTCCCTATGGGGTCGGGTATGAGGTGAGATGAATTTGTCGTGGCGGTTTTTTTATGACCGGATGCCCTTCCTGACGTCAACCTCATCAGAGGAGTTAATGAGAGATGAAATGAATGACGTGATATATGATAGTAGGGAGAGGGTTAAACCCGGTGCCGGCACATAGCCTACTCCTGTCGAATAGCACCAAGGGGTCTGCTCAAGGCTTAACGTCCCTATCCAACGGATGAATCACCATCGACAGCATCATATGCCCTCACTCCATATGAGCACTGCGGAGAGGTTTGGAACTTAATCCAGGCTTTTGGCATGCAATCTAGTGATTAAAAATTGTATACCACCACCTCCCCTACCCTGCCGGCCAACATTCTGATGGTGAAATTTTTTTCGACCAACGGGACTCGAACCGGCTAACCTCGGTGTTAGACCGTTTTAGACTTCAGCGCCTTAACGATCATGGCCACCAGGCGGGCTTTTCACACCATATCATATGCTTTATGAATATCTAGGCAGACTGCAAGGAGATGTTGTCCGTAATGAAAGGCATCCAGGATTTCTGACTCTAATACTACTAAGGTGTCAGCTGTTGAGTGAAACTGTCGGAAGCCACACTGTTCTGCAGTGAAGAAATTCTGTTGTTCTAGAACCCATTTTAGTCTTTTATTTATTATTTTTTCCATTAATTTGCACATAGTGCAGGTTAGAGCTATTGGTCGATAGTTATCTGGTAACATGTGGTTACAGCCACTATACTATAGCTTTCCTCCAAGCTACAGGAAAGACTTTCTGTGACCAAATGAAATTAAATATTTCAGTGAGGAATGCTAGGCCTTCAGGAGGAAGTTCTTTCAAGAAGTCATATATAATATCGTCAGGACCTGGGCTTGTATTTCGACAGCTACTAAGTTCGAGTAGTACTTCAGTAATACTGATATTATCGTTGTAGCATTGGTCAGCACTTAGGTGAATGTGTGACTGTAAATCAGGACAATCTTCATGAGAGGATAAAAATTCTTGTTCATAGTTGGAATCACTTGAAATTTTTGCAAAGTTCTGTGCTAATGCATTTGCAATATCATGATGTGTAGTTGTAACTGATCCAGTTGTTTTATTGAAGGCTATGATACGTGAGGTGTTCCCAAATTGTGTTTTGTGGGGTCTGATGAGAAAGAGATGACAAATACTTCAGCCAGGATGCTCGTTTACTCTCTTTAATGACTTTTCGGGCTGCAACACGACTTTCTTGGAACTGTAATTTGTTCTGTAAAGTGGGATGGCGTTTATACTTGTAGAATGCTTGTTTTTTTTTTTTTTTTTTTTTAATTGCAACTTTACAGGAATCATTCCACCTAGGAACTGATTTTCTGTAAGTTGTATTGTTGGTCCTTAGAACAGAATTTTCTGCGGCTTTAAGTATGATATTGGTGAATTCTCTTACAATATAGTCGATGTTGTAATTTTTGAAATGGGTAGGTGGTGGTAATCTGTATAACTCTGCCTTAATATTTTCTTTGTATTCTTGCCAATTAGCATGTTTAGTATTCCATTTATTTGGGCATACACTTAGGTGGGGCTTGTTGTTTCCATTTATTATGATGGGAAAATGATCACTTCTGAAAAGGGTTTTGCTAGCTGATGATGTATATGTATAGACAAGAAAAGGTTCCACCTTATCAATACAATTTTATTATTGTAAGAACTAGCTTACAGGACCGGTTTCAACTTTTAAATAGTCTTCATCAGCTGTACATGAATACCTTTACATTTACATACTCAGGTTTGGAGTTATCTCTTTCAGGACTAAAATTAGTTTATAAAACCTAACTTGAGCCTAAATCTAAATTACAAGTACATTAAACACATTAAAATACACAGTACATGTTAAAATCCTTTAAAATAAATCATATAAAACAATTCATAGAAATGAATGTATGCGTCTTGCGTGTATCTATGTTCTCGTTTGAGTCCAATGTTGTAGATAATTCAGTGCTTGCGTTCATAGGCAATGCTGTAGCTCTCTTAGGAAGTCTTATTTTATATTTAAATATCTCCACACACCTGAATTATATATAACCATTTTACATTCAACATGCCCACTTTGGACACTTAGACATGATGCTTTCCTATGGCATCTCCCTTTAGAAACGGACATACCAACTAATGCTTGACACAAATGTAAAGGTATTCATGTACAGCTGATGATGACTATTTAAAAGTCGAAACCGGTCCTGTAAGCTAGTTCTTACAATAATAAAATTGTATTGATAAGGTGGAACCGTTTCTTGTCTATACATACGTGAACTATCAATACGGAAATGAAACTAGTAAATCAAGATGATGATGTATATATCTTTGCTGCATCTGGAGTGCTCAGACACAGATCTGTAGTACTAAAAGTTCCGTGCTGGATATCATAATGAGTAGGACCATTCGAGTCTATTAGGATCAAATTTTTAGAATCTAACAACGATTCAATTATTCTTCCTCTTGTGTTAGTGTAGAGACAGTTCCATAGGGTGTAATGGCAGTTAAAATCTCCTAAGAGGAGGAATGGTTTAGGAAGTTGATTTATCAGATCTACTAATTCATTTAAATCCATGTTCTGGCTGCTGGGCAAATAAATATTACAGATGCATAGGGAAAATGTTAGAAAGACTGTAACTGCTACTGCTTCCAAATTGGTTTTTAGTGGTATTTCTTTTTGAGAAACATTGTCATGTATGTAAGTAGCAACCCCTCCACTTGCATGAATAGGATTGTTGCGGTTTTTGTGATATGCTATGAATTGTCTCGTACTAGCTATGTAGTTATCTCGAAAATTAGTTTCTTGTAAGCAAATTATTTCGGGTTGGTGTTCATTAATAAGTTGTTGTAGATATTCGTATTGAGGGTAAAATCCGTTCATATTCCACTGCAGTATCCAAGAATTCATGATGGCTTTTTACAAATGTATTTACTAGATTTGATCCTTATCAGTTATTGGGATTGTCTGCTCTGGGATAGGCCTTATTGCTTTCTCCATTTATGGCAGTAAGTAGTTTCTTAACAAGTCTGGTACTCTGGTTGTTAAATTTTTTTTATCCTGATGGTAGGGGTATAGTTTATGTAGGGTCTCGATGAGATCTTCAACATGGGAAGTGTAAGATAATGCAATAGGTAAGATATATGTTGCTGATGTTCCTGTAGTATTTTCAAATAAACTTTTGAGTTGTATAAAATTAAGTATAAAATTTGAGGGATTAGCTTTTATTACTTCCTTAACAGGAAGTAGTTGTTCTTCAAGACTGAGGGGATTTAATACCATTCGTTTCTTCTTAGGCTGTTTAATGTCTTGGGTTTTATATGATCCTAGAACAGAAAATTCATTATCTGTTTTATCATCTCCCGAGTTAGAAGAATTATCTAAGAAGGAATTATTATCAGCCTTGGAAGTGTTATTTGAAGAGTCACTTGAAAGGAAGGATCGTTTTATTCCTTGAGGTTTAGTTATGAGTGATTCTTTATTTGCTTCAAATATTGGGACTGAAGTGTTCAAGTTCAAGGAGATGCCCTGTTGAGGGAGGTTTCTAGAGGAAGATGATGTGTCATTAGAATGTTCAATAATTTGCTGAGGGTCAGTAGTTAGCTGAGGATTCTTAGTTGCATTTGCTGGGTTGGAGGTGTCCTCCTTGGAGGAAGTTGAATGTTGATTAGGTAGCTGGTTGTTTACTTCTAGAGTCTCAGGTAGTGAGGGACATACTTGGGCCAGGTGACCTTCTTCTTTGCAAATAAAACAGGTGGGAATGTCTGACGAAGTGTAGATCCAATAACTGGTTCCTTCAAAACATATTTGTAGTGCATTCGGTAGTTTATTGAAATCGTCAGGTTTAACATATAGTTGTCGGCGGAAGCTAAGAATGTGTGTGAATCCCGGAATATTAATTTCAGCCTTTAGTTTGGATATAGATGACATTGGTTTGATACCCAGTTGTGTTGTAAATGTTCTTCAATGACTGTGTTGGGTAAAATAGGACATACATTGGATAATATCACTCTCTTGTTTGCGACAATTAACGGTCTGAGCGTGAGATCAATATTATTGATTCTAATTACAGGGTGACTGAGTGACAATTCCTGAACAATTTTTGTGTTTGATAGGAATCAGCAAATTCTTGAGTTTGAAATACGAGATATATAACATATGTTAGCTGGATCTGTCATTTTTCCTACAGCAAGGACGTAGTCTCTTATTGGGAATCCGTCGTGAGCATTAATAATAATAGCCTGTTCTTTTTTTTTGGTGTTAACTGCATTACAGATGCATAACTTATCTGGTACTGTTTAGGTATATTATGGGTAGAACTGTCGGTAAGGTTACGTGCGGACTGATTTCCTTGGTAAGAAGCCATTTCTTTGAGGGTGGAAGGCTTTGAAGCCTCCGTGAATTACGATGTTCAACTGTTGGTTATTGATATCCTAACGGTTTTCTACACGTAGAACAGAAAATAATCAATTTCACTTTGATTAAATAAAATTATGTCGAGTCCAGTCCTCGAAGTTTACACTGAGTCATAATACTCACATTTAGTCCAGTATTTGTATTGAGAAAGGACTTGAAGTATGTTTATTTAGATAAAAACCGGCACACATCAATAACACGTCTCTTTATACCATTGTTTTAAGTTATTTTATGGGAAGGTGGGGCATTGTGGGTTGGATCCACTGATTGTTTTAAGTTCATAATCATTGTTAATGTCATCTTTTTGAATTCTAGTCAGTGGATGGATTTTGGAATTATTTTAACTTTCAGTGTTATGAGTTGGATCGGCTGATTATTTTAAATTCATATTCATTCATTCTTCATCATGTTTTGAATTCTGGTCAGTGGATGAATTTTGGAATTTTAATTGTCATTACATCTCATCTCGTACCATTAGGGGCTGATGACCTAGATGTTAGGCCCCTTTAAACAACAAGCATCATCTTCAAGATCAAGTGCCATAACATATGAAAAGAGATAGACGTCAGTATTACAGGTAAAAGTTAACCCTCTCAGTGCCGTGCGTATTTGTTAGGTACTAGCCAAGAGTGCCACCCACTTTTTGTCCGATTTGCAACTGTCTCTAAAGAATTCATCTCTTTCAATTTATACCTATTCTCAGCGAAACTTTTTTCTGTTATATAAAAGGAATGTCCTTTTGTGGAACTTTATACCTAAAAACATTTATAGTTTAAATTAAAATATATCATGAATTTAAAAATGTAAAATTCAGTTAATGAAAATCCACGTTTTGAGGCAAATACATAGTTCTAAAAAATCAGTATGACACACTAACGTATGGTATTCTTTGTACTACAGCCTCTTGACTGTCATTTTGGATAAAATTATGTTATTTGGAGTGATAATAGGTCATAAAAAATAAAAATATAAGCTATAGGTTCAGCATCATGAGGAGGGGCATGTTTCGGTCCGGGTAACTTGAGGAAAGGGAGAGGTGGTATGGTAAATCACTGTCGCGGGTAACTTCACTGAATAATGGTAGTGTGTGGTATTGTTAATACCAATATTATCGTGGAAATCGTCATTACTTTCCGAATTATCTCTAACCTTGGCTATTGGTGGTGTTCCACTTACAAATTCATTTTCATAATCACTCTCACCGACTATAATCTTACTAGAAGTGTTTTCAACACTATTATGAAGTCAAGTTCTCTTTCTGACTCAACACAATCGTCATTCCCTAAACTATGTATGTAATCGGTTAGATCATCATCGTTTGTAAGTGCGTCGTCCTGTAAGTCTGCCATCACTGTTGATGTGCACAAGATCTGCAGACACGGCCTTCACATTTTAAATATTCATCACACAGAAACAAATAATTTTATGTGGCTCCTAGTGGTAAATTTAAGGAATACACACCTTCCTTGATAAAAATATACCGATATGTGCTACGATCTAACATAAAAGGAAGAACTACGGTTTCTAAAGGAGTCTGCACGAGGGATGAAATATAATTCCTGGCACTTTTGGCGAGTTCACAGAGGAATGAAAAATCATCCCTTGGCGCTCAAAGAGTTAAACATATATTTGTACCGTGCACAGTAGTGGAAGCTTTGATAGGTGCACTAGAGCCTCTTCATCATTACCAGGTTGATCAGTATACACATCCATAAGTTCCAAATCATTTTCCGCTACCGGAGCAGTAGATGTGCTCGACTGGGGTTGCAGTAGCCTGGAACTCATCTCATGGCGCTTGCTGCCCTACATTTTAGACGTTCCCTATAAGGCGCTTGGCACTCAGCAATGATGATTTTCAATTTTAAAAAAATCCAGACTGGCCAGTCTGTCCTCTTGAATGCGTTTTCAATCATTTTGAAGACATTTATTGTCTATATGTCATGGCATATTGAGCAAGAGACATTTTGCCGTATTTCTTTACACCACAATTTTCTCATATATTCTACTGTATATTTGAGTTTGATTTGTAATATACTTGTAACAAGAGCCTCCATGGCTCAGGCGGCAGCACACCGGCCTCTCACTACTGGGTTCCATGGTTCAAATCCCGGTCACTCCATGTGAGATTTGTGCTGGACAAAGCGGAGACAGGTATAGTCCTCTCCGTATAAGGACGTACCCTAAGGGTGCAACCTTACCCTTTCTCCCCTGTAATATTAAGATATTGATTTGTGGTTACTTTTCTTGCTGTTGGGTCTTTTTCAGTGTCGGTAACCATACAGTTTAGGGACCCTACTTGCCGATACGACGTCTTACATTTACCGTTAATCTGGCACGTTGGCAACGTTCAATCACTGCTCTAGCGTGAAGTGCGTGTTGCCACCGCATCGCTGTTAAAGTCACTAGTGATACATTTGCGAGAATATTTAATGCATGTTTTCTTTTTCTGTGGGATTGTAAATCTATTTGGCTAATACCAGGTAAGTAGGATTGTGGCATGTTCGGATAATGCATTTAATAACATAGTTTGTGTGAAATGATGAAAGTGCTCAAATACGTCAGTCTCATGTCTAGATCTACCGGTACATGAAATAACTCTTGCGGGACGAAATTTTGGCAGTAGAACTTATAACATTATTATTTTCAAATCCGCAGTGAACTTGAAAGCTGACCTAAATTCCGTTCACGGAGCTTGGCACATTAGTATTCCTATATGTTTCCTGATAAGCTTGAAGATATAACCAGCCTGCAGGCTGAAAATATGCCCAATAATCTATCTCCTTACTGGTTACCGGTATTGAAGAGAGAAGGAAATATTCGCGCAAAAGAAAGGGAAGTCATTGGATGTCTGGAACTTTCGAAAATCACACTGCAAAGACTGATTAAATAAATTGCATCGTTTAACACGCCCCTCTTTTCAAGAATATGGTTATAGTACGCCTACTGTATATCAAAATAAAGACAGATAATTTAAGTGAGAAAGTGTGTTTATTTCCTTAATTCCTCATTGAAGAGATATTCATAATTATCTTGATTTATTTCATCTTATCTTTTATCATTTACTAGGGTAGGAAAACATTCATTATCGGTGTTTACATTGAGGTTAGTTTGTTATGGTTATGTCTGATGATTTTAATATGTAACCAGGCAGATTGGCAGCAGTGATCAGCCATTACAAAAAAGAGAAAAGAAGAGCATCGGGCGGCAATATTTACTTTCTGGGGTATTTCCTTACGTGGCAATTACTATACTCCGGTTTTCCCTCTCATATTTCATTCCAGCAACACTCTCCAATATCATTTCATTTCATCTGTCATTCATTAATCATTGCCCCAGAGGAGTGCGACAGGCTTCAGCAGCTGGCACAATTCCTATCCTCACCACTAGATGGGGGCTTCATTCATTCCATTTCTGACCCGGTTGAATGACTGAAAACAGGCAGTGGATTTTCAGTATACTTGTAACACTTACCAAGACGATCAAGTGATACCTCAGTGTCCCAAGATACTTTAAATTTTAGCCCTGTGGCACTGTGATTAAGTACCTTAAGATAGCATCGCTACTGCATCACCCATTGGCGTCATACCAAAGTTAAACTCTTGTTGGGTACATTGGTCCTTTCTCTTTACAGCGAGATATTGGACACTGTCATTGCACATGTGGTCTAGAAATTATCTCAGTTTAAAACTTTAATTTTTTTTTTTTTTGTAATGCTCATCAGATAGACTATGCTAGATCAAAAAAACATGTTTCTCTTGATTTAGCCCAGTATTTCAGGGCATCTTTCTCTGATGCATTTAATAATAATAATAATAATAATAATAGTAATAATAATATCAGGAAACTTAAAACCATGTGTGTAATTATCATCAGCTTGTCTTAAATTTTGTTCCGTTTAAGGATCTTCATATGCTTAAATCTTATTACAGTATGTTCTTCGCAGAATAAAGAAAGAAGTTTGATCCGAAAAAATATGAATTGTTTGTTATTATTTATTCTACCTAGTTCGAGGACTGAAATGATGTATTAGTTGAAGTGGATAGAAACATTTTGTTTTTACAGCTAATTCATGTTATATATCTGAGTATGGTTAACGTTTTCCATAGTTAACCAGCTGTGTGTATAAGTAACCATGATTAAGGAGGAAGAGGAAAAACAGTGCTGTGGTACTCGTATTTTGTTAATGATACAAACGTATCTCTGTGGCAGTATTTTTGTTCCAGTACAGTGAGCATATAATGTTGAAGAGTTTGTCCTCATTACTCTCTTGACAGTCCTGTTAGCTTTGTCAGTGAGAATTAATACATACAGTATCTGATCAAAAGTATTTGGACACCTGCTGAAGACTGTCCTCTAAGTCAGTGATATTCAAACTATTTGGTTGGCATACTTCCCAAAATCCAATCGTTTTACCTTCGTACCCTCGAAGTACGAGCAGTGTTCTCCCTATGACCTTTTTAATGGGTGCACTGCCCTGCTGTTTTCACAGACCGCCTGGCTAACATAACCTAGATACATGTTTTAGTTATGTAATATTAATACATATTTGAGTCATTGGGTGCTCGATTTAAAATATAAATACTGTAAAACTGTTTATTTAAATGATAAATATTCATTATTGTGAGCATAATTGCATCACTTACATCGGAGTTTAAATGTTTAGCCTGATTCACACGTAGTGCCGTGCACGAGTGGTGTCTGGAATCGCATCCGAGCACTCGATTCCGCTTGATGTTGCAAACCAGTGTGGCACTCCACAGCAACCGAGTGGTAATCCCCAGTGTTTCATGATTATGAATGAGCAGTACAACACTAAAATAGGTCAGTTTTGCAGTAAATATTTAGCTGTCTGTGGATCAGTGGTAGAGTGTTGGCCTCCAGATCCCAAGATAGCAGGTTCAAACCCGGCAGAGGTAGTTGGATTTTTGAAGGGCAGAACAAATTCCATTCGACATTCCATATTGTACGACTTCGGCTTGTGAAAGATCTCTGGTGACACATTTGGTGTTTACTCAACAAAATGTACAAAAACTCAGTCATAGACACCCAAGAGAGATTTGGCTTACTTTGCCATCTAGTAGGCCTAGAGTAAAACGGAACATTGAAACTGACGAGCAAGCAGCCACATGGCATAAAATTAGAATGCTTGCACACAGTAGCTGAGGCCATAGGATGACAATTATTATTATTCTTTTGATTCGGCCATCTAAGGACCACGTCATTTCAACTGTTTCTTGCTGCATCAACATCCTCCCAGTACTAGCATTAGTTCTCAACGCGGTTGCTTCCTTTCTTCATTCCACTTCTTGCCTGTTGGAAGCTAAGTTTTCTCTTGGAAGCAGTGGTGTCTTGTTGGTTTCTATTTAAGGGGGGCACGTTACCAGATATCATTGTCTGTAATTCCCACTTCTTGTAAATCTTTGTCCACTGGTCTTCTTTTCAAGAAAGTAGGTGAAAATCCTATTTGTCACATTGGGTTCATTCCTGTTATATGGCAGTAAAAGGTAATTCTCCATTTCCTCATGGTGTCAGTTATTTTTTCCACATGAGTGTAAAGTTTGTGGTTGTGTCGTCTCCTATATTCCCCGTTTTCTTTTACTGGGCCGAAGATTTTTCTTAGAATTTTCCGTTCCTTCGCTTCTAGTTTCTCTATTAGTCCCTTCTGATGCATTACAAGGCACTCTGCAGCGTACAAGGCCTCTGGGCGGATGACTGTGTGGTAATGTCTTAACTTGGCATTATTTGTAGATATGGATTTCTTGTTGTAAATGGCCTTTGTTAGATTATATGCCATTTCCATTTTCCTGATTCGTGACTCAAAAGCTGCCTTCTACCGGGCGAGTTGGCCGTGCGCGTAGAGGCGTGCGGCTGTGAGCTTGCATCCGGGAGATAGTAGGTTCGAATCCCACTATCGGCAGCCCTGAAAATGGTTTTCCGTGGTTTCCCATTTTCACACCAGGCGAATGCTGGGGCTGTACCTTAATTAAGGCCACGGCCGCTTCCTTCCAACTCCTAGGCCTTTCCCATCCCATCGTCGCCATAAGACCTATCTGTGTCGGTGCGACGTAAAGCCCCTAGCAAAAAAAAAAGGCTGCCTTCTCAGAGAGATTGAAGTCTATCCACTCACCCAAATATTTGAACACTTTTGTTTGTTTGTTTGTTTGATTTTCCCCTTTCCTACATCTAGCTCTTTGTGTGCCTGCTTGATATTAGTGATGAATTCTGTTTTTTCACAGGAAATCTTAAGGCCTGCTTTTGCTGCTTGAGTCTGGAGTTCATTAATTTGTGCTGCAGCTGCATCTAGGAAATCCGAAAAAATTGCGAGGTCATCTGCGAATGCTAGGCAGTCAACTGTCAAGTTTTATTTTTTGTAGCCCAATCTGACCCCATTTACAGTCCTGTTAACATTCATTACTTTTTGCCACTCTCGGATGACTTTTTCGAGCACGCAGTTGAAGAGCAACTGTCTTACACCAGTCCTGACTTCGAAGGGCTCTGAAATTTCTCACCTGAATTTCACTTTGGAAGTAGTGTTGGTTAAGGTTTTCTGAATAATTGCTCTTGTTTTGTTGTTCAGTCCCAGTTCTTTCAGTATTTCAAATAGGGTGGGACGATCAATGGAGTCGTAAGCCTGAAGGTCACTACAAACTCTTTGTTTCTAAGCTTCACATATGAATAGATTTAAGGTTCATAATCTGTTCACCAGGCAAGTTGGCCGTGCGGTTAGGAGCGCGCAGCTGTGAGCTCGCATCCTGGAGATAGTGGGTTCGAACCCCACTGTCGGCAGCCCTGAAGATGGTTTTCCATGGTTTCCCATTTTCACATGAGGCAAATGCTGGGGCTGTACCTTAATTAAGGCCA
This sequence comes from Anabrus simplex, assembly GCF_040414725.1. Taxonomy (NCBI): domain Eukaryota; kingdom Metazoa; phylum Arthropoda; class Insecta; order Orthoptera; family Tettigoniidae; genus Anabrus; species Anabrus simplex. The sequence continues at coordinate 477,487,977 of NC_090267.1, forward strand.
CGGCCGCTTCCTTCCCATTCCTAGGCCTTTCCTGTCCCATCGTCGCCATAAGACCTATCTCTGTCGGTGCGACGTAAAGCAAATAGCATAATCTGTTCGGAAATCCCCCTTGGTATTGTCCTAATTGTGGATCTAACTGTTCTTCTGCACTAGTTTGAAGGGCTTTTGATTGGATTTTGTAAGTCACTGCGATGAGAGAGATGCCACGAAAATTGTTCACGTTCTGTCACCTTTTTTTGTGAAGAGGGTGAAGCATAGCTTATGTCCAATCATCATTATTATTATTTATTGCCCTGAGGGATATTTTTTTATTTTTTTATGCTAGTTGCTTTACGTCGCACCGACACAAACAGGTCTTATGGCGACGATGGGATAGGAAAGGCCTAGGAGTTGGAAGGAAGTGGCCATGGCCTTAATTAAGGTACAGCCCCAGCATTTGCCTGATGTGAAAATGGGAAACAACGTAAAACCATCTTCAGGGCTGCCAACAGTAGGATTCGAACCCACTATCTCCCAGATGCAAGCTCACAGCTGCGTGCCCCTGACCACACGGCCAACTCGCCCGGTCCTGGGGGAAATAAGTTGAAATTTTATCATATTCATTTTTTTACTTCGTATTGCTCGCCCGCCTACTCATTCTTGCCACCCAGCTGACAAACATTTCTGAGGAGAACACCAACAATTATATTGCTATTATACCAGAAATAACTATTGATTGTTACTGGGCGCAAAATAATATTAACTATAATCATCATCATCTTGCGCAGGGTCCCTCCACGCACTGAAACATGAAAGAGTTGTGCCCGGGGATTTAAGGTCCAACGTCCTTCCTGATACTGCGGGATTTTCAACAGGAAATCACATCCCAGCAATATCACGAATCAAACCATGGTTGTCAGGATGATAGGTAAGCAGCTAGGCTGCTTCACCATCCTGTTCCCCAATAATAACAATAATGTATTGTATATAAATGTTGCTGGGCAAACAAAACCTCATAACTCCATCAGGGTAAAGTTTACAGAAGACCAGATCTGAGCAGTTAGCAATGGCCAGAGAATTATTCCTGGCATTTCCATTGCTTAATGATAGTCCAGTTATTCGACCATTGGTGTATTCTGTCCCTTCTCGGGCAACGTAGCAAGCCTTCACAAGACAGATGGAGAAACTTGGTTTTCTCGTGAGTGGAATTACGACAATTGTCATTGCTTAGCAAGAATACACACATACACACACGACTATTATAAATGCAACAATTACTACATCCACTGCTACTGGGAAAGTTGATGTAAATGAGTGGATTTTGAAATAAAAAATTAAAACAAGAGCATTGGAACATAAGTAAGGAAGCATTTTTACAAACCAAGTCAGTGGGAGGTACAAACCGACACATATTATAGAACCTGTGACAATAAAGTTCGGTGAATAGTCCTCTACTATCAACATAAATGAACAATGCATGACATTGACCTTACTGACCTTTGAAATAGTCCCCTCCCATACTCTGCACTGCTGAGTTCGGCAATACATGCCCTGGAAACTTTGCAAGAAGGTTGCCTTTGGGATGGTGTTCAAAAGCCTTGTCACGTTTCATTGTATGTCAGGAATATTGTCAAATTTCTTTCCTTTTAAAGCGAGTTTGATGCATGACTTTTCGGCTCTGACTTTTTTTCCGATGAGGGGATCCCGGAGAATACCATTCCATGCTTTGCCGTTTCATTTCAGGGTTGTACCTGAGACACCAGATTTCATCCTCAGTGACAATACAGTTCAAGAAATTCGGTGTCGCATCTGCCGTTTTGACAAAATCCTGTGGCACAAGATGAGAACACGTTTTCCTCTTCCCTAACTTCTGGATAATGATTTGCCGCACGGATTCACAGTTCATTTGCTATCATGCGCATAGTTAATCGCCGATCGTTTTTGATTAATGTCCTCACCTTCTCAGTGTTTTCGTCACTGACGGCGGTCGCCGGTCTTCCGCTACAGGGGTTGTCAGAAACACTTTCCCAGCCTCCTCGAGAATGGGCGAACCACTTGTACAAACACTTCAAGGACAGTGCTTGATCTTCATAAACACGAACCAGCATTGTATGCGTTTCTTTCGATGTCTTGCCAAGCTTAAAACAAAACTGTACATTGATCTTTTGGTCGTTTGTGTTCCTGTTCGCAGTTCAGAACCAACGCACTAAACATGCACTGTGTCAAACAGGTCTTACATGGCATACATACGATTCTCAACTGAACAACATTGGGAGCAGGTGGTCAAAATCTGCTGCTACTCAGGTGCATCATTGTGTCTCGCCAGTGTTGCCGGATCGACCGTTCTGACTTCATTCACCAAACTTTATTGTCACAGGTTGTAGAATGAATACGTTAAAATTGAATGAATAGTTCGGAAAGGGGACTGTGTGTAGTGGGAGACAAAAACACTCAGTCAAAACAAGATTTTATTGAAAATGAGCAGGCTAGACTCTTTTTGGAACTGCTTACGGAAAACAGTTAGAAGCTGCGATAAATTTGCGTATGACAGTTTGAATACCACTGCTCTACGTATTCCTTGGAACTCACCCCCACCTTTGTCCTTCATTACCTCTCAAACTGTGCAGGGAGACTGTCTACTGGGTGTTGGAGTGTGGAATATCTCTGTGGGAATGGCAGACCATTCCCCCTGCAGCGCTGTAGCAAGTGTAGTTTGTGATGTAAATCGTTGGAGTCGAGCAACATCGTAATTCTAATTCACCCCAGAGGTATTCGGCAGGATTGAGCTCGAGGCTGTGGGCTAGCCAGTCCATTTCCAGGACTTTATTGTCCTGAAACTAATCATGAAATGGTCACACTTTATGGCAGCATTATTGTACTGAAACTCACCGTGATCTCTGAACTATTCACAACATCATATCCTGCCTGTAATATGCTCTGTAGTATTATGAGGGGACCAAGTCCGTTCAGTGAAACACACAGCCACCCCTCCTCTACTGAATTTCACTATGGGCATTGTACAGGCTGGATTCTGGCATTCGCCACTCCCAAACCCTCCTATCTGAATACCACATGATATAACATGATCCTACCGGGCGAGTTGGCCGTGCGCATAGAGGCGCGCGGCTGTGAGCTTGCATTTGGGAGATAGTAGGTTCGAATCCCACTATCGGCAGCCCTGAAAATGGTTTTCCGTGGTTTCCCATTTTCACACCAGGCAAATGCTGGGGCTGTACCTTAATTAAGGCCATGGCCGCTTCCTTCCAACTCCTAGGTCTTTCCTATCCCATCGTCGCCATAAGACCTATCTGTGTCGGTGCGACGTAAAGCCCCTAGCAAAAAAAAAAAAAAAAATAACATGATCCTTCACTTCAAGTCATGTGTTTTCAGTTGTTGACGGACCAGTGGCTGTGCTTTGTGTTCACCGGTGAATTGTAGGGTTTTATAGGGTGGTGCTTGAGCCTTGAACTTCCCTCATATTTCCAGCTCTCAGCCACAAACCTACTTCGCTGGCGTAGCAGGGGGAGAGGTGATACTCCCACGTGGCGTGTCCCAGGTGGCAGATAGGGGGTTCCTAACCGGCTTGCCGGCAGACTTGAGGGAAATAAAATACCTCTCATGGACCAAACACACAACCCCCTGTGGGTGGGGGACACAGGCGAAGAATACACCCACGGTATCCCCTGCCTGTCGCAAGAGGCGACTAAAAGGGGCGACCAAGGGATGATTGTATTAGAACCATGAAACTACCTGTAATTAGTACCACCACGCGGGGAACACCATGGGTCGCTTTTACTTGCGCTTAGTACCACTATGTTAGGTACCAAATAGGTTTGTGATTAGTAGCAACAGAGTGCTTTGCCGGCTTCTACAGTACCTGTGATTTGTACCACTTTAGGAGCGACACCATGGTTCTGGCTTGCCTATGATTAGTACCCACTATATGAGGAACACCATGGGATAGTGCGGGTCTCTGTGGTTAGAACACATGTGAGGAACACCATAGGTTTGTGTTGCCTGTAAATGGCGCTGCAATGTGCGAAACACCATAGGTCTGTATTCCATGTGCGAATTTCATTACCTGTGAGTAGTACCATACTGTGTGGAATGGCACAAGTCTACACTACTTTTGATTAGTACCGCAACATGACAAATACCATGGTTCTACTTTCCTAGCGATAAGTACAATTATGAGGGGCCGATGACTTGGATTTTGGACCCCTTTAGACTAGAAGCATCATCGATTCAGTATTATGCTATAGTGCAGTCCCTTGGTCAGTAATATTATTGTTTCACGCCAGTTTCTGTGAATGCGAGACATTGCGGGTCGGATCCACTGATTGTTTTAAATTCATATCCATTCATTCTTCATCCTCACGTTTTGAATTCTGGTCAGTGGAGGATTTTGGACTTTTAATTTGTCATTCCATTTCGTTTCATTTCGTACCATTAGGGGAAGATGACCTGGATGTTAGGCGCCTTTAAACAACAAGCATCGTCATCATCCAGCACTCAGTCATGGTGCTAGCTACACAATTAATGACACTGAAGAATTCAAGGGTGATCGTGTCACACAATTGTCATACGATTTTTTCCGCACCTCCTGTTTTAACTTGTTAGTCAACAGGTACAGTTATCATATGTGACCTATCTGGCCGTGATTTTGTTGTGGCATCCGTTTCTACTTCACGATTACATCCCCAGCTGTTGCAGGCAGCTTGAGAAGGGCGGAAATGGCTCTGACTGATTTTTTTCCTTTGAGATGATGTGCTTCCGACGCCTGCTCAGAATATCATGGGTTGACAGAATAAGTAACAGTGAAATACTCCAACACCTGAACAAAGAGATAGAAGTCATGCACAGCATCGAAAAGAAGAAGCCTGAATACTTTGGCCATATCATTTGAAATGGTAAATATACGTAGATTCCTTAGCTAATCTTAGAGGGTAAAATTGAAGGAAGGAGAAGTAGGGGAAAAAAAGAGAATCTACGAGAATGGTATGGGCTCAGTACCCTGTCTTCTTTTCCTAGTTGCAGAGAACAAGAATCAAATTGCCCTGATGACAGTCAGCATCTAATGAGGATCTGGTACATGAAGAAGAAGAAGATGATTTCTTACTAATGTGGCATCCAATAACCATTCCATGTTTAAGTTGCTAAGCTCTCATGCTTCACCCATTCTTCAGGTATCTCTTAGCACTGAACAACAATGACTGGTCAAGCACCTTTTATATCAGCAGTTGCAGTGGGTTTCTTCCAGATGCTTTTGATCAGATAGTTATTGCACTGAATTGATGACGAATACTTGTGATCATTTTGGTCCTAGAAATAAACAGGATCTGTTTTCTATGTGGAGGATTGTCAAGGTTTTATGAAGTGTTGATTATTTTTTCATGCTGTAATTCAGTAGTTATACCGTCATATTTTCATGTACTATTAGAACTTTTCCTGACTCTTTAATAAAATGTTACAGTTTTCTTATGTTAAAATGGTGAAATCTATTCCATTTGTTTCAGCCAAAGCCAGATAGTTCTACTTTCCATATGCTACTCTTGGCTTGAAATACTCGGGAGGACTGTCTGCATTTAAGTGCCTGGGAGAGGCTGAAATGTAATTATTAACATGAAAAGGTTCATTTATTATCTGGTAAGCAATTTGGGAGGAAAATAAATGCTTTTTTTACAGTGTTAAAAAATTGCCAGTAACAAATTCAAAATTAAAAGCACTATTTTGATTTGTAGTATTTGATGCTGTAGCTGAAATCGTTCTGAGCTTGATTCCCATGGCACAGTTCTAACATAACAGTGTATTGATATGATTTGGGCAGACACATTGACTAAAAGTTCCGTAAAAGAGATCAGCAGTCCTCAACAAGCTAAAGAAGCATCTTGTTATTTTGCATGTAGAGCTGTCAATAATTGTAACTTTTTGTAGGTAATATCTGTAAGAAATAGAAATCTATAAGACTGGGAACTTGCCCCTGTGCAAGTTGTAATTACTTTTATGGCAGTGGAATTTATTTCTTCTGCTCGATCCCATTGTGATATTGCTTTGCCATTATCTCATGAAGTAGACAAAGGTTCTTTGAACTGTTTATGAAGACTGAGGTTAATTTTCTGAGATACCATTTCCATAGCATTATGAATTATTTTGTAGGTTTGTTGTGTATGGTTCATTATGAATTATAAGTTGTAAGCCATGTACAGATTCCATAAATGATTTTAAAACTATCCATAATGTAACTTCAGGAGAGAGATTTGTTTCTTGTACAACCTTCGTCAGAAAGTTTCGAGGCTGAGGTTGTGATTGTAATGAGATTTAACCACAGATACTTTGTCATCAGGTACCATGTGGCTGTGATTCTGCACAATTCTACTAAGTGGCAGGATGCAGCTTAGTAATGCAGGTGTTAACACTGTGACATTATAGTTATCTGGGTGGTTATAGAGCATGGATGTGAACATCAAGCAGCACTTGAGCATAAAATTCTGTGTGAAGTTAGGAAAGACTGCCATGGAAACCAGGAACTTTACTGAGCATTCTCCCTACCATTCACAAGACTTATATACCACTTAAACGCTGTTCATGATAATGACTGCTCATCGTGGACATGCTCGATAAGGTTTTCACGTGCATGCTGTCTTACCACCCAGGCAATAATACCGCTGCAGCATACACACCTGTGTTTTGAAGCCCCATCTTGCCACCTGGTGGAATTTCAGCCTAGAATCAGTTGAAGGTTGCAGGGTACCGTTCGACCTGCCGACAAAGTATCTCTAATTCTAATTAAAAAACATATTATGGAGAGAGCCATGGCCATGACCAAGGGAATGCTCGACATCAAGGACGTCAGAATCCTAAGTCTCCCTTCTGCCTTAAAACTCTTTGAAGCTAAAACCATTCCGACGCTATGTTATGGTATAGAAATCTTTTGGCAATATTACAGTGCAAAGGACCTCGAGAATCGGGAGAAAACAAGGACCCGTTTCTTTAATTTGTCTCTAGGACTGTTCAAATACACCCAATCAAGATCAGTATACGAATTTGCAAAAGAAACTTTCCTGATGGAGAACCTTTGAATAAGATTCTCACTCCCTTTCATGACCAACTGGGCAAAAACGTTGTGCAAGAAAGACGAGAGAAGAGGAAAACAATACGGCTGGAGTTTTATACCACAAATGCAATGCTAGATCGGTCATGAACAGGACCCAAACAAGACCTTTGTCATTTGACAATGGGATTAGTGGTGCATGGTTACCACCACAAAATATAACAAACAATCCATGAATCTCAACAGGACTGCGTTTGTGATCTCTGCAACCTGCCGTGTGACAGATATCATACAACCAACTGTAAAAAAACAAAAAGAACAAACTCAATCAGCTCCCATTGTAAGACATGATATTCTTTCTTTATGCACACTTGTGTGTAATTCTTACATTAAATTAATTCTAATTCTCATTAAAATTACAGCCTTGCTCTCAAAACATTCCGGACGAAGGTTGTATAGAAGACAGAATGTATTTTCAGTTGAATTGCCTTTCCATTTCATACATCCATAGTGAATTAAAAATGTAATTCAGCTTTTTTTTCTTTTTCTTTTCTTGTAAGCTTGCAAAAACATAGTGTTTTTTTTTTACCTTTATGTCAAGTGGGTCTTAACTATACAGTCATACTAATACTGATATTCTTTTTATTTATGACTTTTATTCAGCTTCTTTTATAATTGTTGTATTCTGGTTTTCCTGAGAGAAGAATAATATTTTTCTTGTTGTAGTGGAAAGAACCAGGGGCCTTAAAACTTTTCATCCGTGCATAACCGAATCTTTTAGACGGCTTTATTTGGCATATTTTAATTATATTGTATATTTTTGGGAACGTGTTTTCGAACATACTGACTGATTTTCTTTGATATTGGTACTCATTTTAAAAAGTTATACAGGATCAGTATACTAATTTATTTATTTAATGGAAAACTCATTAATATGTGTATTCAATACAAAATTGTAATTATTGACATTTTGTATTCTCCTTTATGAATGGCAAACACAATGTACTATATATTTGGTTGGAAATGAAATGATATTAAATACAAATTGAGTTTGAAAAAAAGAATTTCATTTGTAAAGAGAAACAGAGAAAGAGATATACCTGTGTATGTCCATATACAGAGTCAGCCAAAAAAAAATGTATACACTCCTTGTCAGACTGTATCTGGATATTGACATTGTCAATTGTTTTGAACTACCAGTATGTTGTAGTATTGTCTTTCGCCCAACAGTTGTCAGTACTTGCATCATGATAGCAGGAAAGCAAACTGGCTGAAGCACACTTGACGTTTGAGCAGCGAAAATGCATTCTGAAGTGGTTTATCAGATTTGATAATGCTGTTGAAGTGCAGCGTCAGTGGGGGAGGGAGTTTGAAACAGCATCTCCAATACACCTAACAGTAAAACATATTACTGATAAGTTTGAGACTCATGAAACAATTTGTGATATTCACAAAGGAAGATTGGGAAGAACGCGTACAGCTACTAGTCCTGCTTTGTCGGCTCTCGTATTGGAAAGGTTTGCTGTACTTCTCTACAGAAGTCTGCTATACAATGTGCACAGAAAGTGGGGATTAGCAGTACAAGTGTACGATGAATTTTGAAATCTGCTAAGTGCAAAGTTTACATCCCACAATTACTGCATACGCTTAATGATGACGATCCTGATCGTTGACTGCAATTTTGCAAATGGTATCAACAAATGGTAAGTCAAGGTGAACACTTTCTGACGAAGGTAGTGTGGTCTGATGAGGTCCAGTTTAAATTTAATGGAACAGTGAATCTATATAACAGTGTCTATTGGGCATTGGAAAATCCTCATGTTCTTATGAACAAGGCAGTTAGTCTCATCATTATCATCATTTCCTATTATCCAGCTGTAGCCGAGTAGGGGCAAATATGGTTCCTCTCCACTTTCTTCGGTCTTTCCACCAGTCCTCTTCCAACACTGTGTCCCAGTCCAGGTTTCTTTCTCTAATACTGCATTGGATTGTGTCCTTCCATCTCAATCATGGCCGTGTGCGGCCTCTCTTTATTTGCATTTCCATGACCTTTTTTGGCATTCTTTCCAAGAACTTCATTCCGGCTGCCTGTATTCGACTCTCATCCTTCTTTGTCATTGTCCAAGTTTCTGCTCCGTAAGTTGTTACGGGTACATAATACATCTTGTACATAGTTTCCCTTGCCTCCATTGGCACATCTTTGTCCCAAAGCATGTTTCTTACACTATGGCAGAAACAGCTTCCAGCTTGAATCCTCTTACTAATTTCTGCATCCAGTCAAGCATTCTCCATTAATTCACTCCCCAGGTATTTGAACATCTCCACTACTTCCAGGGGCTTGTCTGCAAGTCTAATGTGACCTTTCCCTTCTTTCTTCCTTCTAGTCATAACAAGAGTTTTACTCTTTCCTACACTTATTTTCAATCAGCATTCTTCGATCCTCCCATTCACCACATCTTCTTGAACATTCATGTCATCTTCTCCCCAAATCACAATATCATCTGCAAATAACAACATGTTCATTTCTCTTCCTCCATATGCTGCTTTTACTATTTCCATGATGTCATCCATTACTGTTGTTAACAGGATTGGTGATAGAACACTTCTCTGTCTCAGCCCACTGCAAATGACCTCAGCCTTTGTGGGTGAGGTTAACTTCCAAAAGTAACCAGGTGAACCTGACCCCCTACAGAGTGTGTCCCCAGGTGGCAGATAGGGGGCCCCTAAATATGTAGGGCTGGTTGAAATACCCAATACAACCCACGGACCAATATGTAGTGCAATTCCTGGGGGCTTTAAATACTGTTACACCCTCTCTCCAGGGGTCATAAATATGGATCTCCCCTTCCCTGGGTTATGGGTGAAGTCCTCAACGGCATCTGCGGCGGAGAAGATGAACTTCGGTATGGTGGAGATAGCGGAAGGGGCAAACCCGTAGCGTCTGTACTCCAGAGGAGCAGCTACAACAGGCTTCTGTCTCCATGTTAGGGGAAGCCTTAGTCTGAACCTGGCAGTAGGTATAAAATGCATTTGGGAATGGCGACCCCATCATAACAATAGCCTATATGGATAAAGCAGATATGTTGCCTCAGACAAGGCAGTCAGTCTACCAGGGGTAAATGTCTGGTGTAGACTGTCATGTACGGGCTTAGTAGGACACTTTTTCTTTGATGCTACTGTCACTGGGAAAGTGTTACGCACGTTAATTTTACCAGCTGTACGTGCGCTCTATGGGGCTGATGATGAGGTCTTCTACCAATAGGACAGGACACCACCACACTACCATGTAGTAATACGAACTTTCCTGGATGACAGTCTGCAGGGACATTGGATTGGACAAAGAGGGCCCATTGAGCTCCCTCCACGGTCGCCAGATCTTACCCCTACGGACTTTAACTTGTGGGGAACTGTGAAAGATCAAGTCTATTGATATAAGCCGCGCATGCTGGAGGCAACGTTGACCGGTGTAGTTGCGGCGGCTGCTCGTCATTCTGCAATGTGTCTGGCAGCCAATGGCGAACATTTTGAATATCTAATATAACCATATGCTTAACTGAAGCCAGTATTATATGTGTGATCAATATTTTAAATAAATATTAATAATAAAAAATCAATAGTTTTTGTTCAGTAAGGAGTGTATGCATTTTTCTGGCAGGCTCTATACAACTTCATCTGCATTAAAGCCAGAGTTAGAAGTTGGCTTTGAACACTGCCGATAACCTGTGATGGAGAAAGAACAAAATAATAATGATGTTATTGGTTTCATGTCCCACTAACTACTTTTTTTACATTTTTTTTGGAGATGGAGAGGTGGTAGAATTTTGTCCTCCAGGAGTTCTTTTATGTGCCAGTAAATCTACCAACATGAGGCTGATGTATTTGAACCCCTTCAAATACCACCATACTTAGCCAGGATTGAACCCATTAAGTTGGGCTGAGAAGGGCAGCACTCTACCCGTCTGAACTACTCAGCCTGACAAAGTACAAAATAAAAATAATTAGGCTGAGTTACAATTATCTGAGAATTATTTTACTTAGTTACAATTACAAATTGCTTTTCCAGCAAGTAATATTCCCAGAACACCGTCTTCAGGAAATTGCTGATGTATATATTTTTTTTTTTCATGGGCTGGAATTATATCAAAAATGAATATATATATGTGTGTGTGTCTCTCTCTCTCTCTCTCTCTCTCAGGGGTTTCCAATTTGTAGGGATCGAGGGGCACATTGGAAACCTTAGGCAAGATCGCAGGCCGCACTATAATAATGGGCCAATTTTCATAAAATTCTAAAAACCCAATATCTAGGGCACATTATGAGAGGTGAGACATACCAGCTATTACAACTTATCATTGAAGGTAAGATACAGGGGAAAAGGTCTTCTATAGGCAGGAGGAGGAATTCATGGCTGAAAGACATCTAAAGATGGCACAACTGCACTTCAAAAGATGCTTTCCATGCTGCAACATCACGTTCGGAGCTGGCTATGTGGACCGCCAACCTCCGCTAGGAGAAGGCGCCTCAAGAAGAACAATTGCATAAAAGAGTGAAATTAAAAATAAATACTATTATACCCAGGACAATTGAATTTGGAAGAAGAGCACAAAACAATGTCAGTTCATTTGAATTTTTTGACAAATGACAAAATAAACCAACCTAAAGACAAACTGAAACGAATATAGTTAAAACAAAATTGTGGGAGTAGTGTGAAGGGAACTATGATATTCAGTTGCAAGAGCCTATAATCTCAGCACTGCACTGTGTACCAGCCAGTACTACCAATGAGGGAAGAACAAAGATTTGAAACCACTTCTTACACCAATGGCAGTTAAAGTATTGCTTGGTATTGATAGCATGGTATGTTGCATAAAATGTCCACAGTAAGATTGGTATGGACCCCATAGCCATTTTTATAATGGTTAAGACCCAGCACTGGCATTTGTGAGGGCTCATTTTCCACTGAAGTTTGGATTTGAATTCTTTAAATAAAAAAAAATCTATTCAGGCTAAGTGAATACTTAAAAACACAAAATAATATTAAGAATGAATTAATTCTGACTTGGGTCTAAAAAGGGTATAAAATGAATACATTTTTTGAACGAGCTATAAAAAAAAATTTGTTAATTTTCTTTAGATTTCTTTCTTTTAAAAGCCTTCGCGGGCCGCAAAAATTGCTTCCCCATTTGGAAACCCTTGGTATAGACGTTAAGTGGCAATCTTCACTAAGTGAGACTAAACATAATACCTTGGAACTTTCAAAATATTGTTCCCAAGCAAAGTTTGCATTTCATACTCATGTTCGCATTGTTTTGACGGCCAACTAATTCAAAATATCCATTTATCTTTGTCTTTTCTTCCTTTTTCCTGTACTTATCTGCCTTTTGTCTTATATTACACTTAATCCTAATCAAGAGTAAAGATCTGTCAAATTTGCCCCTCAGTGAGTGTTAATGCCCATCCTCCTGGTGAAGATGGGAAGTAGAAACAGGGGCTTAGAAAAACTTTTGAGACCACATTGGTAGGGACCTGCGTTTTTTGCATTTGCGATAACACAGACTTTTTAAAAATATTTCCTAAAATGCTTGGGAAACAGTTACCTATACATAACATTATTAACAATTTGAAAGTTGGACAAATTTATTTCGTGAAATAAAATGAAATGAGACAATAACGGTAATATGTCAACTTTATAAATTTTATATGCATAAGTGTTTAGTCCAGTACTCATCATTAACAGAAATATCGATTCAGCACTAGTGGAAAAAGTGAAGTCTATTACATTCTTTAAAAATGAGAATGATTCAGTGATCACAAAAGGGTACAGTGAACTTCAAGAACAAATCAATCTGATCGAGAGATGAAAAGATAAATATTGTGAAAGTTCTGATTAGTTTGCTTGACAGTCATCCTGGGTTTAGTGGCAGAACTCTCCAGTCAGTGTGGTAACTGTGTGCTAAGGTTGACTGTGAACGTCTCTCTTCTTGCTACTCAGGAGTTTTGAGTGACTTGCATTGCAACAGGAAAGTGACAACATTCTCCTTTGACAGTTAGAAAAAAAATAATGAATTTTTCTTTCATATTATGCCTTCTTCAGTGATAATTGAATGATAAAAATGTGTGTGTCTCTTTGAATAAAACTACATATTGTTCTTCAGTAATTTATTTATATGAAAAAATACGTTTAAAATCCCAAAATATGATAACGTGATTAAAAATAATGCAAAATTCTAAAAGAAATAACATGAAATTCTTCACCTTCTTTGTGAGTGTAAAGTGGAAAGTCATATTTTTAATTGTTGTGTTTACTTTTTTCTTATATAAATTATAAACAGGAGAGTTTTCCACCTATTCAATACATATTTGTATTTACAATGTTATTTACATTACATGGGACTAGTTTCAATCCTACTCCGGGTCATCATCAGGCATATTTAAACATACACAATATTTGACGAAATCCTAAAACATGTTTCTAAGCAGTAAGAACCTTACGAATATATAATTTACAGCATGATGTGTGGTTGAATTAGGCAAGGTGCTATGGCACTCAAAATGTTGCAAATGAAAGTGAAATATTACGAGTGATATAGGTGAGCAGTATATAATACAAGTACACTAAACACGCTAAAAAGTCTGGGTATAAAAGTACAAATGAGATGATCTGTGTTGTAGGTCAATTTCAGTATGATTTTAGACCCATGGTGTAACGGATGGAATTCAGTAGGTCCGGGTAATACATAACGGTTGTGGACCGAGTGCTAAGGTACTAAGAATGAACACAATATATACATAACATGACACATATAACAAACGTATACAAGTATGTACAATGTTTGAGTAACAAATGTGTGGATGATACTCTCTAGAAGAATCTTTTGGCTTTTCTCGATTTTAATAGGTCCAATTTGAATCGAGAGTTCCACCCATTAATATCACCACGCGCAACGTCTACTTTCTTCTCAAGAAGAATTCTAAAACTTCATATACAGTCTGCACAATTTCAACAATCAACCATGCAACCCAACATAGCTTGGTTACTTAATATACCAAGTATCAAATTTTCTGCTTAAGTTGATACACTGTATAATCAACTCTTCACAGATTCTTCTAGAGGGTATCATCTACACATTTGTTACTCAAGCATTGTACATACTTGTATACTTTTATTATATGTGTCATGTTATATAGTGTTCATTCTTAGTACCTTAGCACTCGGTCCACAACCGTTATGTATTACCAGGACCTACTGTATTCCATCTGTTACACCATGTGTCTAAAATCATACTGAAATTGACCTACAACACAGAGCATCTCATTTGTACTTTTATACCCAGACTTTTTAGCGTGTTTAGTGTACTTGTATTATATATTGCTCACCTATGTCACTCGTCCTCCCCTGCGAACCGTGTGACCTTGCCGCGGTGGGGAGGCTTGCGTGTCCCAATGAAGCAGATAGCCGAGCTGCAGGTGCAACCACATCAGATGGGTATCTGTTGAGAGACCAGACTTAAGGAATGGTTCATCCAAAGGGGGGTAGCAGCCTTTCTGAAGTTGCAAGGGCAGAAGTCTGGATGATTGACTGATATGGCCTTGTAATAATACTCAACATGGCTTAGCTGTGTTGATACTACTACATGGCTGAAAGCAACGGGAAACTACAGCCGTAACTAACTCCTGAGGACATCCAGCTCTCTCTGTATGAATGATGTACTGATGATGGCTTCCTCCCGGGTAAAATATTCCAGAGGTAAACTAGTCCCCCGTTCGGATCTCCAGGTGGGGACTACACGAGAGGGGGCGATCATCAGGAAGGTGGATACTAACATTCTGCGAATCGGAGCGTGGAATGTTAGAAGTTTGAATCGTTGTGGTAGGTTAGAGAATCTGAAAATGGAGATGGATAGACTAAAGTTAGATGTAGTTGGTATAAGTGAACTACGTTGGCATGAAGGACAGGATTTTTGGTCAGGCAACTACCGAATTATCAACACGAAATCAAACATGGGAAATGTAGGAGTTGGTTTAATAATTAATAAGTAATAATAATAATAATAACTTAAATGTTTCCACCTTTTCAATACAAAATATTCACAAGATTACAAAATTATACGGTACTAGTTTCGACCCATCTAGGGGTCATCATCAGCCGTATTGGAGCAAAGATCATTTGTGGCGAAATCCTAAGACAATATTATTTTAAAGAATAACAAGTGAAATGAGATGTTATGGTAATAGTTAATAATACAAGGAATATTACCATAACATCTCATTTCACTTGTTGTTCTTTAAAATAATATTGTCTTAGGATTTCGCCACAAATGATCTTTGCTCCAATACGGCTGATGATGACCCCTAGATGGGTCGAAACTAGTACCGTATAATTTTGTAATCTTGTGAATATATTGTATTGAAAAGGTGGAAACATTTAAGTTATTATTATTATTATTACTTATATATTGTTCAATACGGACCAAAAACATGAAATTCATAACCATCAATAATAATTAATAAGAAAATAGGGCAGTGGGTAAGCTAATACGACCAGCATAGTGAAAGAATTATTGTCGTCAAGATAGACACCAAACCAATGCTCACCACAATAGTGCAGGTCTATATGCCTACTAGTACAGTGGATGAAGAGGAAATCGAAAGAATATATGAAGAGATAGAAGATTTAATACAATATATAAAAGGTGACGAGAATCTAATTGTGATGGGAGACTGGAATGCAGTGGTAGGCCAAGGAAGAGAAGGTAATACAGTAGGAGAATTTGGATTGGGACAAAGGAACGAAAGAGGAACTCGGCTGGTTGAATTCTGCACTGATCATAATTTAGTCCTTGCCAATACTTGGTTCAAACACCACAAACGACGGCTGTATATGTGGACGAGACCTGGAGACACTGGAAGGTATCAAATAGACTTCATTATGATTAGGCAGAGATTCAGAAACCAGGTGTTGGACTGCAGAGATTCAGAAACCAGGTGTTGGACTGCAAAACTTTCCCAGGAGCAGATGTGGACTCTGACCATAACTTGTTGGTTATGAAATGCCATCTGAAGTTGAAGAAAGGAAAGAATGCAAAACGATGGGATCTAGACAAGTTGAAAGAAAAGAGTGTGAGAGATTGTTTCAAGGAACATGTTGCACAAGGGCTAAATGAGAAGGCTGAAGGAAACACAGTAGAGGAAGAGTGGATAGTCATGAAAAATGAAGTCAGTAGGGCTGCTGAAGAGATGTTAGGAAGGAAGAAAAGATCAACTAAGAATCAGTGGATAACTCAGGAGATACTAGACCTGATTGATGAACGACAAAAATACAAGAATGCTAGAAATGAAGAGGGCAGAAAAAAATACAGGCGATTAAAGAATCAAGTGGATAGAAAGTGCAAGGTAGCTAAGGAAGAATGGCTGAAGGAGAAGTGCAAAGATGTCGAAGGTTGTATGGTCTTGGGAAAGGTAGATGCTGCATACAGGAAAATCAACAAAACCTTTGGAGAAAGGAAATCTAGGTGTATGAATATTAAGAGCTCAGATGGAAAGCTCCTTCTAGGGAAAGAAGAAAAAGCAGAAAGATGGCAAGAACATATCCAACAGTTGTATCAAGGTAAAGATGTAGATAATTTTGTTCTGGAACAAGAAGAGGCTGTTGATGCTGATGAAATGGGAGACCCAATTTTGAGGTCAGAGTTTGACAGAGCTCTGAGAGACCTAAATAAGAACAGGGCACCTGGCATTGATGATATTCCCTCTGAATTACTGACTGCCTTAGGAGAAAGCAGCATGACAAGGTTATTCCATTTAGTGTGTAAGATGTATGAGACAGGAGAAGTCCCATCCGATTTTCGGCAGAATGTTGTTATACCTACTCCCAAGAAAGCCGGTGCTGACAGGTGTGAAAACTACCGCACCATTAGTTTAGTATCTCATGCCTGCAAAATTTTAACACTATTATTTACAGAAGAATGGAAAAACAATTTGAAGCTAAGTTGGGAGAAGATCAATTTGGCTTCAGAAGAAATGTAGGAACTCGTGAAGCAATCCTGACTTTACGTCTGATCTTAGAGGATCGAATCAAGAAGGACAAGCCCACGTACATGGCATTCGTAGGTCTAGAAAAGGCATTCGATAATATTGATTGGACCAAGCTATTTACGATTCTGAAGGTGATTGGGATCAGATACCGAGAACGAAGAATTATTTACAATCTATATAAAAATCAGTCTGCAGTTATAAGAATCGAGGGCTTTGAAAAAGAAGCAGCAATCCAGAAAGGAGTGAGGCAAGGCTGCAGTTTGTCCCCCCTCCTTTTCAATGTTTACATAGAACAGGCAGTAAAGGAAATCAAAGAGGAATTTGGAAAAGGAATCACAATCCAAGGAGAGGAAATCAAAACCTTGAGATTTGCCAATGATATTGTTATTTTATCTGAGACTGTAGAAGATCTCGAGAAGCTGCTGAATGGTATGGACAAAGTCTTGGGTAAGGAGTACAAGATGAAAATAAATAAGTCCAAAACAAAAGTAATGGAGTGCAGTCGAACAAAGGCAGGTGATGCAGGAAATATTAGATTAGGAAATGAAGTCTTAAAGGAAGTAGATGAATATTGTTATTTGGGTAGTAAAATAACTAACAATGACAGAAGTAAGGAGGACATAAAATGCAGACTAGCACAAGCAAGGAAGAGCTTTCTTAAGAAAAGAAATTTGCTCACTTCAAACATTGATATAGGAATTAGAAAGATGTTTTTGAAGACTTTCGTGTGGAGCGTGCCATTGTATGGAAGTGAAACATGGACAATAACTAGCTCAGAAAGAAAGAGAATAGAAGCTTTTGAAATGTGGTGTTACAGAAGAATGCTGAAGGTGAGATGGATAGATCAAATCACGAATGAAGAGGTACTGAATCGAATAGGTGAGAGGAGATCGATTTGGCTAAATTTGACAAGAAGAAGAGATAGAATGGTAGGACACATCTTAAGACACCCAGGACTTGTGCAGTTGGTTTTTGAAGGAAGTGTAGGTGGTAAGAACGGTAGGGGTAGACCAAGGTGTGAATATGACAAACAGATTAGAGTAGATGTAGGATGCAGTAGTTACATAGAAATGAAAAGGTTAGCACAGGACAGGATGGCATGGAGAGCTGCATCAAAGCAGTCTATGGACTGATGACTCGAACAACAATGTCACTAGTAATATTTCACTCTCATTTGCAACATTTTGAGTGCCATAACACCTTGCTTAATTCAACCACACATCATATTGTAAGTTATATATTCATAAGGTTCTTACTACTTAGAAACATGTTTTAGGATTTCGTCAAATATTGTGTATGTTTTAATATGGCTGATGATGACCCCGAGTAGGGTTGAAACTAGTCCCATGTAATGTAAATAACATTGTAAATACAACTATGTATTGAATAGATGGAAAACTCTCTTGTTTATAATTTATATGTTATCTCAGTTCAAAACGGACCAACAACATGAAGTTCATAACCCTTGATACTTGTTTCTTATCCATAGTGTCATCTGGTGTAAGGTCAATTTCTTTTATCCATCTGCATCTAGTTGTAATATTTTTTGAAGCAAGATTGTATTGGACTAGCTGTTTCAGAAGTCGCCTGTCTACTGGGTGAATCAAATATAAACCAGAATTACTTTTTACAATTTTACTGAATCCACCAACAAATACACAAGCATAACATTTTTCTACACATTTTGACACACATTTTTGCCACCGAATTGGCAACTTTTTGATGGCATCCTCGAAAAAAGAAAAAGAACATGTGTGCAGACAATAGCGCACATAATCCTCTACTGCTGTATCATCATTATTGCCAAGCTAAGCCCAGGCAGTGAGCGAGAGATCCCAAGGGGGACTGTTCATTCATGGCTTTCTGTTTCTAGAGGCATTTAAGGGAATAGGGGTGACAACCAAGAAAAAAAAATTTAAAACAACATTCTGACATTTATTAACATAAGCATTCATTAAAC
Organism: Anabrus simplex; assembly: GCF_040414725.1. NCBI lineage: Eukaryota > Metazoa > Arthropoda > Insecta > Orthoptera > Tettigoniidae > Anabrus > Anabrus simplex. Next base: position 477,507,002 of record NC_090267.1, read on the forward strand.
AAACAAAACATCCTTGCTGGTGTTGAATACATTATTTCTTTCATGTTGTCTTGTCCTCCAGTATTAAATTACAACAACAAAATTAATCTTCATCCTTCCAGTCACAACGGTGAGGCTCTGAAAGTAGATCATGAGGAGGATTAGGCCTTTACTGCCTTTAAAGATTGTAAATGAAAGTATAGCTTTAGCCTCCTGCAATTTACAAATATATTTACAAAAGAAATCAGCTGGCAGTCGTCTACTTTCCAGTAACAAACAAAAATTAAACTAGTCTTCCTTTTAATTCATTAGAACTTCAGCACATGGTAACTGTTTGCTAATAACCAATTACGTTGCTAAAGGTAAGTAACACTCGCTAAATGCATGTAGAAATTCTACTATTACATCTGAGTCAACTCCAAAGTCTTAATGAATTAATTATTGTTATTATTAATAATTTTCAAAAAATTATCTCTTATATTCCATCAGATAACTCTCACTCTGATCATGACACACTTGTCAAATTAATTAATTAATTAATTAATTAATCATTCAATTATTATCATTGTTACTCGTTATCACCTTCGCTCAAATTAATTATTTCATTTGTAGACATTTAATCTTTACTTGCACAGTACTTTAAGTTTAGAAATTAGAAATTCTTCGGAAAATTAATTATAAATGCATTGAAAAATGTTATTATAACCACGTGTGAATAAATGGACTTAGTAATAAATTACTTGCCCTTGCTGAAAATGAACTAGACGATCTTTTGTCTAAATCAGCATTAAATAAAAATGAAATCCTAATCTAGTCATACTTGATGTTATTATCAGCAAATTGTTCCTTTAATTACATTTTTAACCCGGTCTCCTATTTTAATTTATTATTTTAGCGATTATTAGGTCTATCAGTCCTTCTAAAATATCATGAAATTAGATGACACGATCCTAAAGAATTGCAAGTGAGATTAGATGACACTCAATTCCATACTATTTTACAAAATTAAGTACAATTCCATATTACGAAAATTCAAGTATCACACGTAAGCAAGAGAAATTTATCGCGTGGTTCAGTTGATTTTTAACATATCTAAGTCCTGCATTTGAAAATTCATTCAAAGAACTACTACAACAACTAGTCCCATAGATCTCAAATTCCAGTCACACACATGTAACTCAACTACCATGACACCATGAGAATGAAAATTGAAATAATTCAAACTACTGCAAAAACTATTAGAACTATGATCTAGGGAAGAAAGATCATCTAGTTTTACATAGATGAGAAAGATATCAAATAATTAAGAATGGTACTCAATTGTTAGCTGCAGTTCGATTTCAGGTTGAAGTCCGTCATTCCGGCATTTTCCCGTCGGTCACCTTTCTCCAGCCAGAAATGCCTTACATGTTTAGTAAGTCATGGAAACACAGCAATAGACGTCCCACGATGAAATTTCGCTGAATCTTGTGGAAGAAGGATCCATCTTGAGGTTCACCACAGCGATCTCATGGGTTGAGTCTTCGCCACGTGCCAGTAATGTTAGACTGCAACTGAGACAATAAATATTAAAATTTTCACACACCAGTCGGATGTTAAATGTTCTCGTGGAGAAATGAACTTAACTTAGATCCATTAATTTTGCAGTACACTTCGTGAGCTTTATCGTAAATCACTGTAGGAAGTTATCAGAGTAGCCTTCCGTCTACACGACTGAATTTATTTCCACGTGGTCCTGTAGCACAGCGCAGAATAATCAGAGAATCTGCAGAGCAGAAGAGTAGAGTTCAGAGTAGCAGAGCAGAGAAGGATTTAATGCAAACACGAGGTTTTATAGCTTTAGCTCGGGAGGTGTGTCGTTTCTGAAGACGATCATTGGTTCAAGGTCTCTTGTAATTGGTCATGACTGTTCTGGAAGCTTGTCACCTCGCTGCTTGCTTGGTAATGTCCTCATTTACCACCTTAATTGTTTTGTTACGTACTAGCAACTTTGCATGGGAGCAGTTATGAATTTAAGGCGATGTGTTACTTTTAACCAAGCACTTATAACATTTGCTTGTATAGAAGATTATAGCAGTCACCATTTCGGAAGACTCTTGACCTGGTGTACGCATTGGCAAATCATGTGACATTCAACCAATAGCATGCAGTATTGACCTGGTGACTGCTCTGTAAGGTGCTGGTTCGAATTTCAGTGATCTATTTCCACTTTGTCAGTTTTAAGTGCTTTGTTGTTTGGAGTGTTGTGGTGTTATTGTTTATCAACTGTGAGATGGCATAAGAGAGTAAACGGCATACAGTATTACATAGACAAGTGTGAGAGATAATTTAGAGGGTGCATAGCTACTTCCTGCTTGAGAAGGAAAATGGCGGACCAGTGGACAATGTTGCCAAAGTTCAGAAGGGTGTAGCACGTGCTTGTGAAGTAAGGCTGAGAACTGTCAAGAGGATTGTCGACTCGTTTATTAAAATACAACATTGATCTATAAAACAAAGCATCAAGATTGACATATGTTTCTTTTTAACCTGGAGCTTTAGGGTTGACTTTTCTTACTTATCATTTTAAGGGCTTATTTGTCTCCATATTTTGGGGATGTTTAGAACCATCACATCCTCACCTTAGTTCTGAGTGACAGATGCTGTGATTCAAGAATCATATAAACCAGATAGTAAGCCCACGATTTGCTGCTTGTACTCGTGTTGGATATCAAAATGTAAAAAACATTGAATTATTAATGTACATATGCCACTGGACTTCAGAATGTCTCCAGATAATACACACCATTGTTTTCATTGTTTAAATTTGTAGTAATTGTTTTTGAATCACCTGTTAGTTTTTCCCTTTCCATTTTGATTTTTTCAACAGTCTGGAATAAACCTAGCCCGAAATATAATTTTCATCCAAGTTTGTCCATACTCGGTATTTGGACCCGCAAAGCTCATCCTAAGTAATATAAAAAGGTTTACGTTCTCATCGGTACACATCAGCGGGTAAGGAAAGGATGGGTCTGTAACTTGAGACTCTGCTAGGATGGGTCTGTAACTTGAGACTCTGCTGAGAAAATCTCAGTTGCTGTTTAGTCTCTCCCCTTTGGCTCCGAATCTTTCCCCAAATTCGCGACCGCCATCTAATAGTGTCATTAGTCTATTCTTCTTCTTTGTTCATATAGGCCTTCTTAAGACCACGTTATTTCAGCTGTCTTCTCTGGGCTTTGATCTTTGCCCAGTGCTCTTTCAAATGGAAAATTCTAAATTCCCATGGAGGGAATTAGATATTTTTCACCAATAGAGCATGTCAAAAATGTAAAAAACATATCAGATGTAAAGCTTTTCAGGCGTTTGTTCTATTAACCAGCGTTTCGTCTTAGGTATGACACTAGACTCATCAGAGTGGGATGTGTCAGACCCTACCCACTAACGCTGGGGTGTATGCTCTTTCATTCGTTGCTGGTGTTGCTCTTTTTTTTTTTTTTTTTTCCTCCGTCCACGTCTTTCCCGTCTTCAACTTTGGCCTTTCTTGAAAATCCTGATGGTCTTTTAGTTTCCTCCTGAGTGGGTTGCTTTCTTGTATCTCCTGTAGTTCTCTTTCCACTCCTAGAACTAAGTTGACTGGGTCTTCTTATCTTTAAAATAGGTAAAGATCTGGTTCGATAAACGTGTGGGTTTCATTCTTAGCAGGTGGCCTTAAATGCAATTCTCCTCCGCATGACATCAGAGGTCTTCTGGACGTGAGTATACAGCTCATAGTTATGCCAACGTCTATATATATCTTTATCTTTAATTGGGCCAAAATTTTCCTTACGATATTTCTTTCTTTAATTTCTAGTTTTCCTTACAGGCCTTTCTTCTTCATAGCAAAGCATTCCACTGCATACATAGCCTCTGGTCTTATGGCAGTGCAATAATGTCTGAGTTTTCCATTCAAGGATATGGACGTTTTGTTGTAAACATGTTTGGTCAGTTGATAAGCCATTTCCATTTTATTCATGCGCGACGCGAAAGATTCTTTTTCAGAGATGTTTGGTTCTTTCCACTCGCCAAGATATTTAAACTTATCTGTCCGTTTGATTGCCCCCTGGTTTACTTTTAGCTTTCTTGGTGCTGGCTTGATGTTAGTTATGAATTGCGGTTTCTCCAAAGAGATCTGGAGGCCTTCTTTTTCCATCTGTGTGTTGAGGTGATTAATTTGCTTTGTAGCCATGTCTAAAGAATCAGTACCGGGCAAGTTGGCCATGTGGTTAGGAGTGCGCAGCTGTGAACTCACATCCGGGAGATAGTGGGTTCTAACCCCACCGTCGGCAGCCCTGAAAATGGTTTTCCATGATTTCCCATTTTCACACCAGGCAAATGCTGGGGCTGTACCTTAATTAAGGCCACGGCCGCTTCTTCCCATTTCTAGGCCTTTCCTGTCCCACCGTCGCCATAAAACCTATCTGTGTCGGTGCGACATAAAACAACTAGCAAAAAAAAATAATCAGAGAAAATTGCTAGATCATCTGCAAAAGCTAGGCAATCAATTGAAAAGTTCATGTTCTTGTAACCCAATCTCACACCATTTTGTAGCCCATCGTTGATCATTTCTTTGCGCCACTTATGGATGACTCTTTCAAGGATGCAATTGAAGAGCAGCCGCGAGAGCCCATCTCCCTGCCTGACTCCTTTCTTTATCTTGATAGCATCTGAAATTCCTCCTCTGAACTTAACTCTCGATGTTTTGTTAGCTAGGGCCTGTTCCAATTATTGATCTAGTTTTGTTACCCAAGCCAAATTCCTTTAGGACTTGAATAAGAGTCATAGGTCTTCTTGAAGTCGACGAAGGTCACCACAAATTTCTTGTTCTGTAGTTTCAGATATGATAGGATATATTTCAGATTCATAATTTGCTTGGCACATGAGTGCTCTTTTCTGAACCCTCCTTGGTACTCTCCCAGTTGTGGATCCAGTTTTTGTTCTGCCCTAATCTGCAAAGCTTTTGAGAGAATTTTATAAGATACCAATAGGAGGGAAATGCCACAGTAATTGTTGACATCCGTTTTGTCCCCTTTCATGTGGAAGTTTCTCGGTTTCCCAAATCTTGTTAATGATGTCAGTCAATTTATCAATAATTTTGTCACCAGCATACCTTCACAATTCAGCAGTTATCGAGTCCTCACCTGATGCTTTGTTGTTTTTAAGAGACTGAATAATCTATTTGATTTCTTCTTTTTCTGGGTGGACATGTATGTTATCTTCTAATGAGAAAGTGGATATTGGAATTTCACAATTGAGAAAAGATTCAAAGTACTTTGTTAGAATCTGGCAGTTATCTTTGTCACTGTAAACTAGTTTCCAATCCAAGTTTTTGAAGTGTAAGCTTGTTGTATTATACTTGTTTAGATTGTGTTTGAAGGTTCTGTAAAAGTCCCGTGTGTTGTTTCTCTGGAAATCTTGTTCAATCTGTTTAGTTGATTCTTGTTGTAGGCACGTTTTACTTTGCGAACAGATTTTGCAGTGGATTGTCACTCGTTCACAAAGTTTTCCCAGTTATCTTGGTTCTTTTCTGAATTCCATTAGTCTATTATTATTCCTCATATAATTTATTTGATAGAGAATGTTGCTGCAAGGAGGAAGATACTTATTACTTAATACTGCTTATTGTAGATGCTTAGCATGCTAAAATAATAATAATAATAATAATAATAATAATAATAATAAATAATAATTATTAATTAGCCGGGCTGAGTGGCTCAAGACGGTTAAGGCGCTGGCCTTCTGACCCCAACGTGGCAGGTTCGATCCTGGCTCAGTCCGGTGGTATTTGAAGGTGCTCAAATACGTCAGCCTCGTGTCGGTAGATTTACTGGCACGTAAAAGAACTCCCGCGGGACTAAATTCCGGCACCTCGGCGTCTCCGAAGACCAAAAAGTAGTTAGTGGGACGTAAAACAAATAACATTATTATTATTAATTATTAATTAATAATAAATTATTATTATTATTATTATTATTATTATTATTATTATTATTATTATTATTATTATTATTATTATTATTATTAACAAGACACCAATTCAGGATTTGCCTGAAGTAGGTTGGGAAAGGTCTGACACAGAACAGAATTGGCACTAAAACTCACCATGGACTGAGTTCGAACCAGTCAATCTTACTTTCAAGAAAACTCTTGATGCTTACTGAACACGCATGCTTACTGCATTATCAGGCTTTGTGTTTGTCCTTATTTGTTAAAAAAAAAACAAAAAAAAAACTATAATTATGTCAAATTTAAGCATTTCAACAGAATACCGCATGCAAATAGAAATGCACCTCTGGTTGGCATGTGACGAGGGATGGAGCGACATCGCAGTCAGGGGAGGAGTTAAGACAGACCCTGTCGTCTCCTCTCTCCCTGCATGGCCAACGGCTTTCCCTACTGGTGACTGCTATAGTTTTTTTTCCTCCAGTAATGGATATGAAAAGATTTTGTCCATGAAGAAAACATTCTCCGCTGAGATCAATTCCAGTCACGCTCATGGCTAACACCGTACTTTGTTTATTGTCATGCCAAAACAAATTCTAACTGGGAATTACTCATTTGAAATCAAAAGGCAAATCTGAAAGAATCACAAGGATTATCCATATTAAGACCGCTTCTTGTGTGCCACAGCCATTTAAATTAGTAGCTTCAATCCAACAGTTTTTCAAAACGCTCACTACAAACCATGGCCATGCATAACTTTAGTGGTTGTAGATTATGTAACACGCTGCCTACTTTCAAAATCAGCTTGTGCGGTGGCAAGCTGGAAGGAGCTTCTTCATTATCAACTGCCGTGTATACTAAGTAAAATACTTGAACCTGGGCAGTGAATTTGGAGAAAGATGACTCTCTTTGTCTTTATGAAGTCATTACTTCTCTGTCCTGTGTCACTCGAGAATCCCTTTGTTGGTCAGTCTCATTGTTACATGATAAACACACTTTTTTAGTGCAATGTTCTACAGTCGGTCTACAATCTATTTTTGCTTTCCATTTTAACAAGATGGATTGTCATAGAATATAGATTAAGGAAAAATCACTTGCAGCTATTAATTATTGTATTGTACCATGTTCAACGAATGCTGGCCGAAGTTGTTGGTAGCTTACGCGCTGGCTCACAATCTACTCATTTGCTCTGTATGTAGAACAGTGGAATTGGTGGCGTGAGTAGAGTTGGAGCACAGTTAATTATCATTAATTGTTGTGTCTTCAAGTCAACAATCAGTCTACACTCCAAGATAGTGCACGTGCACATACATATTACTTTGCCCAGTACTCCAAGAACTGTTAGGTTCTTTAGTCTGTCAAAACCAACTCATGATTAAATACAATTTAGAAAATACCTGAAGAAGAAAACATGTAAAAAGAGGTTATACCTGAAAAAACAAATGAAAGAGCAATTTAATTAAAAATAGAATGACATGTTTCTCTTGAAAGAACATCATCATATTCTGTCAATTCAAACTCAATGATGTAATACACTAATGTTCATTAAACATCCTCTAATCATTCAAAACAAATTAAAATACGATCACCGAGCGAGTTGGCTGTGTGATTAGGGGCGCACAACTGTGAGCTTGCGTTTGGAAATAGTGGGTTCAAACCTCACTGTTGGCAGCCCTGTAGATGGTTTCCCAATTTCACACCAGGCTGTACCTTAACTAAAGCCACAGCCACTTCCTTCCCACTCCCAGTCCTTTCCTATCCCATCATCACCATGAGACCTATCTGTGTCAGTGCAACATACTCAGATCACTGTTCACAACAACAGTATATTACAAATGCACAATTGAACTGTTAAACAAATTAACTTTTATAAAATAATATTTTAGTGTATTTTTATAAGCATAATACGTGTTAATCTGAAATGTTTTTATAGACAGAGCAACCTATGTTAATTCAACCAATGACATATAAGTGTATTATGAGCCTAGGATTTTGCTAGCAATTTTAATCTTAGATATAGGAAAGCAACTGAAGATGCCTATAAAAGTTAGGCGAAACATGTCCCGCAATTAGATATTGTAGTGTCATATACGTAATTAATTCAAATCGCATAAAGTATTGAAAAGGTGGACTCTCAAGAGACATTCTTTCATAAAAACATAAAGCCAATTTAAAAAATCAATAATAATTATTATAACAATAAATGACTATAATAATAACAACAATAGATCATTTAAAACAGAGGAAGGTGAGTGTAGACATAGGAGGAATAAAGATCTATACAAGGATGAAGAAAATGAAAGGATGTCAGACACGAGCAAAAAGAGGAGAAGTACAATTTTTGGTCACATAATGAGGATGGATAACAGCACATTGACAAAACAAGTCTTCAACCATATTTACAAGAGCAAAAGGAGTAAAACAAACAAACAAACAAACAAAAAAAAAAATTAGAATAACAGAAGATATAATTAAAGACAGAACAACCTTCGGAAGTCAGATACAAAATTTTAAGGGTTTTCAGGAGAAGGAGAAAAGGAAAGGTAATAACAACATCTGGACACAAGAGGAAACAGTAAAGTGAAAGGATGAAAAACTATTGGAAGTCAATAAAAGAAAAATGCACATGAATGCACAGAGTTTTCCATGGTCCTTAGATGGCCAAAATCGAAAAGAAGAAAAATAGACAATAATTACAATTCCGCAAAGACTGATTATGTCACTGGAGAGTTATGTAACGGAAAGTTACTGGTAAACAAGCCAGCTGGCGCAACACCAGTCACAGCGCACTCCTAGGTGGACCATTGAGAAGAGATGAACCACGTGAGGATTACTTCATTTCAACAATTGTTAAAACAGTGGACACAGGTTTTAACATAAATGGTTTTATGGTTTTTAATAATATTAGTCAATTCATAATGAAAAAATTGTGATTTTTGATGGAATCTGATAATATTGATGAATATTGAATTTCCACGACCGCATTGTAATCGAAATTGACTTTCAGCCTACTAGGTCATGTATATGTACATAGTATGCATTGAAGAGATGTTAAGTACAGAACAAAAATGGCCAACCGGTCACCAGTGGAATCCGAACCCACAACCTAGGTCACCATAGCTCAATTGGTAGAGCAACCGATGCGAAATTGGGTGGTTGTGGGTTCAGATCCCACTGGTGTACGGTTCGCCATTTTTGTTCTGTACTTAACTTCTCTTCAACATATACTATGTATGTATACACAACCGATTTCAATTTGATGATATTCTTTCAAGAATGAATTATGTCAATGTATTTTTAATTAAATTGTTCCTTTTTCTGTTGTTAAATGTTTTATTTTTCCATATTTTCTCATTCTTTTTACCCATACAATAGTTTTGACAAACTGAAGAACCTAACAGTTGTAGATTAATGAAGTCGGGATATAATGAGACGTTCCGATTCGTCTCTTGCATGATGCTGAGTCTTCCTCAGAAATCTGAACAAGACTTGTGCTCCAAGACTTTCATGTCGCGGGAGTCATCCAAAGACTTACGCCCTAGGGTAACTTTCCTGAATGGTTGTGCCATCATGCCTCTTGACATAACGAGAACGTGGTCTTTGATGACCCCAGCGAATAAATAAATAAATAAATAAATAAATCTAGAGTCCCATAACTCTTACCTTGAAATCATTGAACGCCTAAGTGTAACCATCGTAACTAGATCTCTGTTTGCTTCTCCTATCCTTCGTTGCCACGTCTGTTCTCTGAGTTAACTTTTCCTCCTATGTTTGCTTCATATAAACCCAAACAGCGAAGCTAATTGTTATGCAGAGTTTCATCCATTATTTTTGTTCGTAACTTAGCTTTCATCTCTTCATTGCAAGTGTCCTTCAACCATTGTTCCCACCAATTTGCACCTACAATTATTCTGGCTACTTTCGTACCAGTAATAATAACAATGTTGTTAGGTTTACATTCCACTAACTACTTTTACAGTTTTCGGAGACTCTGAGCGGCGGGAATTTGGTCTGGAGGAGTTCCTTTTACATGCCAGTAAATCTACCGTAGCAATATGATGCTGGCATATTTGAGCACCTGCAAATATCACCAGACTGAGCCAGGATCAAACCCACCAGTGCTTCTAACACCTGAACCACACAACCCAGTAGTACGCAGAAGCATTGTGACTTCATTGTAACCAGTGAAAGTCTCCCTCCTTGCAGAAAGTTGTGTTTGCATATTCTGCTGTTTCTCAAAAGCTGCTGCACACATACTGATATAATTTTTTGCAGTGTTCATCAATTCTATGAATTAGCATAAAAACAAATATAAGGCATACAGATTCACAAGTAAATGCTAGTATACAATAAATGTAAAAAGCCATACCTTGTTCTTGCAGTTCATTCATTCTCGAGACTTGATGTCTCTTTGGTCTTCAGCTACCCATAAACTAGCATGAATGGAAGCTGTCTTAAAATATAAGGTCTGTGAGAGTATGGACCTGAGCTTGAGCTAGATACTTTGTAACAATACTGTTCCACTTTGCTAGAGAGAGTACTGGGGTGGGGGGAAGAGAGGACCCAGAAACTCCAAACAGGTGCTATTAGTTCTGGCTAGGATGACCAGATGTCCTCTTTTATCTGGATACTAGCAAGATACCCGTGCTTCGCTACGGTATTATACTGAAATTTATAATTGAATGTTGTTTTAGATATATAATCAGCCGAAATTCGCGATCTGAATCGTTTTCTGCGAGAATCCGCCAAAATTCGCGATCTGACTCGTTTTCTAATAGATTATGGCAAGTTTCCTCCCATTTTTCAATCTTTATTTCCAGCAATCGATTTCGTACTTCCCAGGCTAGGTCCAGGTATTCCACCCTGTCACTTGGGTCCCTAAATCTTTGCCATCTTTTCTTATAAGCATTTTTAATATGGAACAAATCCTTCAGGAGATCCGGCGTGGTGTCGTCTTGGGTGCCTTGGCGGTACTGAAACTGCGGCCAGACTGTATTCTTAGTCATTACCCGTCCAGGACCAGTTTCCACCGCGGTCCACACATTTGACGACGGTCCAGAACATTATTATTATTATTATTATTATTATTATTATTATTATTATTATTATTATTATTATTATAATTATAGGTGTTCTGGACCCCACAGCAAGATGCAAGACCGCTACTTGGCGGTAAATTACATCTGCTGCCATTGTTATTGTTGAGAATGTGACCAGCACCAATGTCGCGCGTAGGCAAGTGTGCGGGATTTCTGGCGATACGAATGACATACTTCCATGCATTATTGACCTTATTATAGAGGTGAACAATTGGACGGTCAATCTCATTCCTATCATTTATTTCAAATGTGTTTAAATTTTTATTCATATGCCAGGAGAATCTACTGTATTATAAGAACGTTCTCCGAAGGAAAAGTTGGCTGTTGAAAACGAACTCAGGAAAGATTAAAAAGATCGGTTTATGATCAGAATAAGTACATCGAAAATATACAGCCTGTTTCCAGTCATTCGACAGGGTCAGGAATGGAATGAATAAAGCCCCATCTAGCGGTGACAGTAGGAATTGTGCCGGCTGCCGAAGCACTCCTCTGGGGGCAATGATCGATGAATGACAAATGAAATGAAATATTGGACAGTGTTGCTGGAATGAATGATGACAGGGAAAAGCGAAGTATCCGGAGAAAAACCTGTCCCGCCTCCGTTTTGTCCAGCACGAATGAATATTGAGTGACCGGGATTTGAACCACGGAACCCAGCTGTGAGAGGCCGGCGCGCTGCCGCCTGAGCAACGGAGGCTCCTTATAAGTACATTATGAACAGCAAAATCAATTGGTCTCACCTCCTTTTACACCCCACCGCCGTTAAGTTTATTTAACCCCCCCCCCCCCCCCAAAAAAAATTAAAAGAAGGAGTGTTTCTTTATGTTTAAAGGAGATTCCAAACCCCAATGTTCACGTCTATTACCTTGAGTTTTGAGATGTAAGTATCCCCATAAAAATAATTCGCTTTTTTTACTTCCTTTCACACTTCTCTCCCCCCCCCCCTTAAGTGAATTTTCCGGCAAAAAATACTTGTTTCTTTAACAGTAAAGGATCTTCTAAATAGCAATTATCACGACTCTAACTTCTTCAGTTTTTGATTTATGTGTCCTCATGAAAGGAATTCAACTCCTTTCCACTCCCGCCCCACAAGATGGTTTCCCCCACAAAACGCGTATTTCTTTGTTTTTAAAGGAGATCAAAATACCAATTTTCACGTCCGTAACAACTTTAGTTTTTATTAGATGTATGTATTCTCATACAATTAAGTCAATCAATTTTAGAATTCTTTCCCCCCCCCCCCCCCTTTCATTGGATTTTCCGAGAATACGCGTTTCTTTATTTTTAAAGGAGATCCCATATACAAATTTTTAGTTCTGTAATATATTCAGTTTCTGAGATATATGTATCCTCATTAAAGGCATTCAACCCACTATTCACCCTTTTACACCCCTCCTATTGGGATTTACAGAAAACGAAAAAATACTTATTCCTTTACTTTTAAAGGAGATTTTAAATACCAATTTTTACATCTGTAAACTTTTAAAGTTTTAAGATATAGACACATTCATTTTAAAAATTCACCCCCCTTTTCACCCCCCATTATCCGGATTTTTCAAAAACGAAAGTATACGTGTTTCCTTATTTTTAAAGTGGATCCCCAATACCAATTTTCAGGTCTGTAATATCTTCAGGTTCTGAAATATAAGTAGCCTCGTTAAAGGCATTCAACCTCTTTTTCACCCTTTTCCACCCTTCCTATCGGGATTTTCCGAAAACAAAAAAAACGTGTTTCTTTATTTTTAAAGGAGATTCTAAATACCATATTTTACATCTATAAACTTTAAAAGTTTTGAGATATAGATACACTCATTTTAAAAATTCACCCCCCTTTTCACCCCCATGTTTTGGATTTTCCAAAAAAAAAAAAAAAAAAGTGTTTCTTTATTTTTAAAAGAGATCAAAAGTACCAATTTTCAGGTCTGTAATATCTTCAGTTTCTGAGATATAAGTACCGGTATTCTGATTAAAGGCATTCAACCCCCTTTTTTACCGTTTTTCACCCCTCCTATTGGGATTTTCTGAAAACAAAAAAATACGTATTTCCTTATTTGTAAAGGAGATTCTAAATACCAATTTTTACATCTGTAAACTTTCAAAGTTTTGAGATATAGATACACTCATTTTAAAATTCCAACCCCCTTTTCACCCCCTTAGCGAAGGAATATCCAAAAATCCTTTCTTAGCGAGCACCTACATCTTAATATGAATCTATGCCCAAAATTTCATTTCTTTATGTCCAGTAGTTTTGGCTCGGCGATGATGAATCAGTCAGTCAGTCAGTCAGGACAAGTTATTTTATATATATAGATGTCCAGGTGGATTATTTTGAAAACCTGAAATGTCTTCCTTTTTGTAGTGAATCTGCTTATTTTGGAGTAATCTTTGTTACTACTTCATTTTTACAAGTACTCCTTATTATGCGATGGCATCATCAATATTGTATCACTATATAGAAGTGCGATTATGGATAGTCCGCCTCTATGGTGTAGTGGTTAGTATGATTAGCTGCTATCCCCAGAGGCCTGGCTTTGATTCCCGGCTGTCATGAAATTTGAAAAACAAAAGGAGGTACAAGGACTGGAACAAGGTCCACTCAGCCTCGGGAGGTCAACTGAGTAGAGGGGTGTTTGATTCTCTCCTCAGCCATCCTCGAAGTGGTTTTCCATGGTTTCCTACTTCACCTCCAGGCAAATGCTAGGATGATACCTCACTTAAGGCCATGGTCTCTTCCGTCCCTCTTCCTTCCAATCTTTCTATCCCCCCCACAAGCCCCAGTTCTGCATAGCAGGTGAGGCCACATGGGTGAGGTACTGGTCTTCCTCCCCAGTTGTATCTCCCCGACCCAAAGTCTCACGCTCCAGGACATTGCCCTTGAGGTGGTAGAGGTGGGATCCTTTGCTGAGTCCAAGGGAAAAGCCAACCCTGGAGAGTAAACAAATTAAGAAAGAAAGAAAGAAAGAAAGAAAGAAAGAAAGAAAGAAAGAAGGAAGATTATGGATATATCAGTACATATGATTATTATAAGCGTGCCTTGTATTGTGGTAATGGACACTATTTACCATTCTATATATTGTATACTTCTCTCCCTTTCTCTGAAATGCCCCATTAGAACATTGTTATGTTAATGTATGACAGCTGACGTGACCAAGCAACAGGAAATCATCTGGATTTGAAGGCGGCCTGTTTTAAATGGATGGCGCTGAAAGTAATGTTGATTATTGTGATGTTGGAAAATGTATTCTGCATTTGGCTTTCAAATTGGTGATGTGAAATATTTTGATCAGTTCTGCATACATACATACATACATACATACATACATACATACATACATACATACTATCCGCACACTTTATCTTGGTGCATTTACATCCTAGTGCTGAATCGGTCGACCTCGGCGATCTTCGAGATTCATACTAGCAACCTTTGAAACACAAACTATGAATCGCTTAAGCATCGTTGTGCGACATCTGGCGTAAACTTTACGTACTGGTACTGTTGTTGTTTACACATCAAAGTAAAAGTATAGAATTCATGCTAGGAACAAGATTCGCATCGAGAGATATGTTTTATAATGTTATATAATGTGTATGTGACATAGTTGTTGGCTTAAGATGATAACGGTTTAGAAATTTCATATCGATCGATCATATTCTCGATTCAATTCAGATTTCATTTTCATTCAGTTGGCAGCACCAGGCAGCACTATCGATACCGGGACAGCTCCCTCCTTACTCCTCACCCCGTACACAAATGCATCAAGATAAAGTGTGCGGACAGTACATACATACATACATACATACATACATACATACATACATACATACATACATTATCATTATAGACCGTTATGCCTTTCAGCGTTCAGTCTGCAAGCCTCTGTGATTTTTACTAAATGGTGCCGCAATCCTCTATTTGCAACTAGTGCTGTGGCTTCATTTAGTTCTATGCCTCTTTCTTTAAATCGTTAGAAACTGAGTCTAACCATCATCGTCTTGGTCTCCCTCTACTTCTCTTACCCTCCATAACAGAGTCTATTATTCTCCTAGGTAGCCTACCCTTCTCCATTCGCCTCACATGACCCCACCACCAAAGCTGATTTATGCATACAGCTTCATCTATCGAGTTCATTCCTAACTTAGCCTTTATCACCTCATTCCGAGTACCCTCCTGTCATAATTCCCACCAGTTTGTACCAGCAATCATTCTCGCTACTTTCATGTCTGTTACTTCTAACTTATGAATAAGATATCTTGAGTCCACCCAGCTTTCACTCCCTTAAAGCAAAGTTGGTCTGAAAACAGACCGATGTAAAGATAGTTTGGTCCGGGAGCTGACTTCTTTCTTGCATAATACTGTTGAACGCAACTGTGAGCTCACTGCATTAGCTTTACTGCACCTTGATTCAATCTCATTTACTATATTACCATCCTAGGAGAACACACATCCTAAATACTTGAAATTATCTACCTGTTCCAGCTTTATATCACCAATCTGACATTCAGTTCAGTTCTTACCAACTGACATCAATTTGATCTTCGAAAGGCTAATTTTCATACCATTCGCATTGCACCCATTTTCAAGTTGCAAGATATTAGACTGCAAGCTTTCGGCACAATCTGCCATTAAGGCCAAGTCGTCAGCATAGGCCAGACTGCTTACTACATTTCCACCTAACTGAATCCCTCCGTCACTTTATACCTTTCAGCAGATGATCCATGTAAACTATGAACAACAATGGTGAAAGATTACAGCCTTGTCTAACCTCTGTAAGTACCCTGAACAAAGAACTGCAGCCCAATTGTCAACATACATGCCTTTGATTGATTTTGATAATCTACCCTTGATCCCATATTCCCCCAGTATGGTGAACATCTTTTCCCTTGGTACCCTGTCATATGCTTTCTCTAGATATCTACACAACTGTCTCTTCCTCTCATAGCATTTTTCAATTACCTGGTGCATACTGAAAATCTGATCCTGACAGCCCCTCTGTGGTCTGAAACTACGCTGGTTTTCATCCAACTTCCTCTCAACCACTGATCCCACCCTCCCTTCCAAGATGCCAGTGAATACTTTGCTTGGTATACTAATCAATGAGATACCTTGATCGTTGTTGCAATCCTTCCTGTTCCCTTGCTTATAGATAGGTGCAATGATTGCTTTTGTCCAATCTGTAGGTACCTTACCAACACTCCATACTAATCTTATTATTCTATGAAGCCATTTCATCCCTGCCTTCCCACTATGCTTCACCATTTCATGTCTAATTTCATCCATTCCTGTAGCTTTATGACAATGGAGTTTATTTACCATCCTTTCCACTTCCTCAAGCATAATTTCACCAACACATTTTCCTCCTCCCCATGAGCTCTGTTGTTCGTGACACTACCATGAAGGTTTCCTTTTATGTTGAGAAGATTTTCAGAATATTCCCTCCACCTCTCCAGGGATTCCCTGGGATCTATTATCAGTTCACCTGAATTACCCAAAACATCCTTTCCCCCTCCCTAAGATTCTTTATTACTGTCCAGAAAGGTTTCCCTGCTGCTTGACCTAGCCTTTCCAGTTTATTACCTGTGACTTCTTTTTGGATTCAGCAAGTATTTGTTTCGCTCTGTTTCTTTCATCTTTGTACAATTCCCTGTCTGCATCAGCCCTAGTGTGGAGCCGTTTCTGATAAGCCTTCTTTTTACGTTTACAAGCTGCTCTCACTTCATCATTCCACCAAGATATTCGCTTTTTCTTATCTTTACACACAGTTGTTCCTAGGCATGCTGTTACTACTACAGCATGTCTGTATACCACCCATTCTCTTTCTATATCCTAAACCTGCTTACTGTCCACTGTTCAGAACTTTCTACTAATTATATCCATGTACTTCTGTCTAATGTCCTCGTCCTGGAGATTTTCTATCCTTATTTGTTTGCAGACTGATTTCACTTTCTCTATCCTAGGCCTAGAGATACTTAGTTCACTACAGATCAGATAGTGGTCTGTTTCATCAAAAAATCCCCAGAAAACCCATAAATTCCTAACAGATCTGAATTTGAAGTTGGTTGAGATATAATCTATCATGGATCTGGTACCCCTGGCCTCCCATGTGTAGCAGTGAATAGCCTTATGCTTGAAAAATGTATTCGTAACTGCTAAACCCATACTAGCACAAAAGTCCAGCAAACGCTTACCATTCCCATTAGCTTCCATATCTTCCCCACATTTACTAATCATCCTTTCATATCCTTCAGTTCTATTTCCAACTCTCGTATTGAAATCACCCATTACAAGATCCTATCCTTGCTGTTGACCCTGACTACGTTGTCACTCAATGCTTCATAAAACTTGTCAATTTCATCCTCAACTGCACCCTCACATGGTGAATACAGTCAGACAATTCTCGTCCTAATTCCTCCAGTTGCCAAATCTACCCACATCATACGCTCGTTTATGTGCCTAATAGAAACTATGTTGTGTGCAATAGTTCCTGATGAACAGCCATATCCCAGACTCTGCCCTTCTCTTTTTAACACCCATCAAGTACACTTTATAATCTCCTATTTCTTCCTTGTTGTCTCCCCTTACCCAAATATCACTTACTCCAAGCACATCCAAATGCATCCTCTTTGCTGACTCAGCCAGTTCTACTTTCTTTCTTCCATAAGCCCCATTAATATTGATAGCTTCCCATGGAATTTCATTTCGTTCGTCAAGTTGTTTCCAAGGAGTCCAAGGGACTCTGTTACTAGGTCTGAGGCTTGCTTAAAATGTTCTATGCTAGGTAAATTCATGAAGCAGGATGCTACCCTACTTACACATAGTCCAAGTGAGCAATTCTCCTCTAACGGGTTAGGGACCACTGGTGGGGTGTATAGCCCTAGCCACCTGAGCACAAGGAAGGCCATGACTCAAAATATGTCCGACTCCCATTTTGTAGCAACTGGTATCCCTATTCTCAGGACCACTTATTAGGCCACTCAGCCGTTGCCCATGGTTCACGAACTAGGACGTGACTAAAGTAAAGTAAGTAAAGAGTAGTAATAACCCTGAAAATAACCAGTTACCTTGTAGTCAGAAATGGGCTAAATTGATTGTAGTTCAGAGTTATTAAAAGTTGCAGAATACCTTTTTCTATACTGTGGCATAATGTAAATGTAGAAAGAGTATTTTCATTGATCTCAGCACAATGGACTGATAATAGGAACCATTTCAATGTAGAATATGTGAAAACCCTTTTTATGGTTCAATATGCCTATAATCTAAAGGAATTTACATGTGTATCTTTATATATGTAAGACATGCCAAAACTCCTAAAGGCAATTTAATCTTCAGAAAAGTACCCATTATCATCATCAATGACGAATTCCAGCTGCCCAGGTTTGGTGGACAGTTCCCCTCCTTTTCTGTCAGTTCATGAATAATTCTTCTTTCACATTTGCACCCTTCTTCACTAAATCAGTCCATCTTTCTCTAGGTCTACCCACAGATCTTTTTCATGTACCCTTCTTGCAGTCATGTAGGTACTCTTACATGGTCAACCCACTTAAACCTTGCCTTCTATATATCTTGTAGTAGAGAGTCTTTTATTCCAATTTCTTCTTGGAAAATTTTTTGTTCCTAATTTTATCTTTCCTAGTATTCTGGATTGTGGTGCATAAGAACTTTATTTCTGCTCTTTGGAGCTTTGAGTTGACCTTTATTGTTATTTTTGTGGTAGTTTTCAGGCTATCTACTGTATAAGGATGAGGGTATAATTGTACTTATATTGTTTCATCCTGGTTTTCAGCAGTCATTCTGTGGTACTATAAATTGTAAGGATCTGATCTTGAATATACCATATTATGGTAGCCTAAGGGAATGTATTAGTGGAAGGTACATTTATGGATGAAGTCACAGGAGTCCTTTTGGATTGGAGGGTGCCAATGTATCTGAAATCCAAAATCTATAACACCATCATTAGACCAGTGGCACTGTATGGAGCCGAGTGTTGGCCAGTCACAAGGAGACACAAACAACAGCTGCATGTCATGGAGATGAAGGTGCTTCACAGGCCAATGGGACTCACTAGACTGGACCACATCAGAAATGAGGATGTACGGATGGCATTTGGTGTGGCCCCAATCCCTGAGAAAATGCAAGAGAATCGTTTGTGATGGTATGTAGATATTTGCTATGCAGAAATGGTTCTTCAGTTGCGAGAAGGGCATTAAATTTAAGTCCTGAGGGTTGCAGACAAAAGAGTGACCAAAGAAGCGATTGCTCAACACTCTGCGGGAGGACATGCACGTGGCGAAAGTCTCTCCTAAAGATACTCAAGACCACATCAATTAGAAAAGGAAGTGCAGAACAGCAGACCCTGCCATTAAACAGGATAAATGTTAAGAAGAAAAAGAAGTAGTAGTAGTAGTAGTTCAGAGATCAAGCATCAAACAGAAATATGTCTTCATCACAGTGATCACAGACCTTGCAGACTATATGTTGCTTTCACAGACTGCCATCAGTACCCTGTGCTAAATGGCCTGTCTGCTGAGTTCTTCTGTTCATCTATTTGTCCAGGATTGTTGGTTGCTGCATCAGGAGATAGATTTCTTCATTTTTCCTTCCCTCCCATGTTCCATTTTCCAGTACAGGATCCTAAGTCTTCTTTAAAAATTTATAGTTTTGTTTTTTTTCTTTCCTAGTTAAGACCATGGTTTCTTGTTGTAGATTCCCATCTGCTGCTCATTCGCTGATACTAATTTTGAGTTGAACACCTCTCTGAGTGAATACATGCATTACAATTTATGGATGTCATGTTTTATTGTATTGACTTTAAATGTCATATTAAATATTCCTTAAAAGGAAACAATTAGAGTTTCACCTTATTCAGTGTACAATACAAATCTTTAAATGTATAAATCTTTAACAAACAATTACATTAGGTACATGTTTTGGGCATGATTTTCACAGGTGAAAAAGGTAAAAATGCATGTAATGTAATTCTTTGTTAAAGATTTAGACATTTAAAGATTTGTATTTTATTGGATAGTACCGTGTCTGCCTCTTAGTGCAGGTCCTGGGTTCGATTCCTGGCCAGGTCAGGGATTTTTACCTGGATCTGAGGGCTGGTTCGAGGTCCACTCAGTTCACGTGATTACAATTGAAGAGCTGTCTGATGGTGAGATGGCGGCCCCAATCTAGGAAGACAAGGAAAACGGTTGAGAGGATTTGTCGCGTTGACCTCACGACACCTCATAATCTGCAGGCCTTCGGGCTGGGCAGCAATCACTTGGTAGGCCATGGCCCTTCGAGGCTGTTGCACCATGGAAGGGGTATTTTATTGGATAAGGTGGAACTTCAATTGTTCTCTTTTAAGGAATATTTTATTTGAATACATGCATCTTCTGGACAAAATGAAAGGAGGGATATCCCCAGGTTTAGATGAACTGAGTATTGAGATTGTGAAGGCAGCAGGAGAGGTAAGGAAACAGTGGCTTTAACGTGTGTTGAAAGTAGTATGGGAGGAGTGGAAAAACCCTGAAGAGTGGAAGAAGGGAATAATCATACACATCTTCAAGTAGAGGAATAGGAAAGATTTTAAAAATGATAGGGGAGTCACTTTGATATGTCACTATGCAAACGTGTTTGATAAGATTCTGGAAAATAGAATCAGAAATACGGTGGAGAATAGCTAAGAGAAGAGTAGTACAGCTTCAGATCGGAAAGGTCCACAGTAGACCTTATATTTGCAGTATTACAATTGCAAGAGCATCATTATGAGTGGAATAAAGATCTACTGACAGCCTTCTTGGACTTTTGAGAACATATATGATCGTGTGTGCAGAAACAAGGCATGGGAAGCCGTACAAAAAAAAAAAAAAGTGTCGAGAAGCAGACAATAGAAAGAGTGAGGGAGATGTACCATGGAAGTGTCAGTTGTGTGAAAGTAGAAGAGAGAACAGACTGGTTTGAGCGAAAAAGTTGATTAAGACAAGGAAATGTTCTGTCACCTTTGATCTTCATTGTAGTAATGGATGAGTTAATGACAAAAGTGGCAAGGAAAATTGGGGAAGGAATAATGAAAGTGATGATGTTTGCAGATGATTGAACAATCTGATGTGAAGCTATTAGCACTATTCTGTAAAATATAAAGTCCTTGTTACGAGGCGTGCTTAATGGGTGGATACAAAAGAAGGAAAAAAAAAAGTGAAGGAAGCAATTTGGGAGCTTTAACTCAGAGTCTTGGAATGTTCAAAGACTGTTTAGACCAAAAAGCATCCAGATAGTGGTTTCAGAAGTTAAACGTATGAACTAGATGGGGTTGCTGTACAAGAAATAATATGACTGATAGTATACACAAAGATGACTATATGCTATTCTGTGGCTGATGTGTGAATAAATATGGCCAACCGAACATGAGTGTGAACTAAACCCATAACCTTTGAATTTCTCATCGGATGTTCTATCATTGAGCTACAGTGACCCAGGTCATTCTTTTTTCTGTTGGTAGGGATCAGAGCTACAGAGCTGTCACTTCGGCACTGGTTTTGTAATTCATGACAATATGAGTGTCTCATTTTAGAGAATTGTTATTCACCCAAAAAGAACTGGTCTTCATATTCAGTTGCCTCCTCTGATGTTAAAGAATGATGCTGCAGCATAAGCTCACTGGACAAAAAATTAGTCGCCCTAGTGCGCACACACAGATGGATCGTTAAGCTTGTACAGATGGCTCAGCGAACGAGTCCTGCACTCGCATTGCACCTATGTGAGCATAAGGCAGTAGCGATCAGTGAGACATTGATGTTTCAAGCAGACAGTGTTCGTCAACATTGGATGTGACAGGATGTGACAGAGTAGCAAAAATCAGCAATTTTATTCGGCCGAGTTCACGGCCATACAGTGAGTAAAGTGGCTGGATTTGTTGGTGTTTCACAGCGGACTGTTCAAGGTGTTTACAAGCATTAGTGTACTACATGTGGCCACGAAACACGTCAGAATTGTGGTCAGAAAAATAACCGGACTGAGAGGGACCAGAGATGCATTTCATGGCTTGTGAATAAAAATTGCTTTCAAACCCAACAGGAATTGCTGCAGTCATTGAATGAAGGGCCATCCCAGCTTGTTAGCGAGAGAACATTGCGACAGGAACTGCATGCAGTGAACATTTGGAGTCAGTCACCTTGCAAGAGGCCATTGCTCTCACAGGCACATAAAGCTGCGCATCTTCAATGGGCTAGAAATCATCGAACGTGGACAGTAGCTGACTGGCAGAATGTAATGTGGTCTGACGAATATCGTTTTTGTCTGTATTCCAATGATGCACATCGTTGAGTGCACTGAAGGCCAAATGAAGCATTTTATCCTAGATGTGCAGAAGGTCAGGTTCAAGCCGGAGGCGGGTCTGTGATGTTTTTCTTATTATGAATTGGCTCGCTCACTGAGGTGACCACTAACATGAATTAGCATGTTTATTTAAACATTCTGGATGATCAGATATTGCCTTTCAGTCAACATTTGCATAATGAGTGTTATTGATACCCTGACTTTTTAAGATGACAACAGCAAGGTTCGGCTGGATGCATATGTGACTGATTTTTTGAACAATCCTCCACTCTATTACATCTCAATTGGCCTACAAAATCACTTGGCTTAAATCCCATTGAAAATCTGTGGGACATGTTCGAACAGCGGGTAAAACGTCGACATCAGCATCCCCTTAATTTCGTGGAATTGCTCGATCAAATCCTCAGTGAATGGCGTAACCTGGTTGTGACGTACCTGCACAACCTTGTGGACTCACTTCCTAACCAAATCCAGGTGGTTATCAAGTCCATAGGCAGAGTTGCACATTATTAAATGATATTTGTACTGATTTCTCCAGGGGTGACTAATTTTTTGTCTGATGAACGTATGTCCAACTGTATTTTTAACAACACTGTTATGTTATGAACTTAAAGACTGAACTTCAACGTTGATTATTTGTTGTCATGTTGGTAACACTTTTTATAAATCAGTCATCACTGATCTGCATTTAGGGCAGTCACCCAGGTGGCAGATTCCTTAACTGTTGTCTACCTATTATTTTTGTACATAATTGCAAATAATTTGGAAATTTATTAAACATGTCCTTATACTGTAAATGAATATTTGCCCCAATTTGTCCTCTTGAATTCCAATTTTGTCTTCATATTGTAATCTTTTCTAGTTTCATAAACACCACTCAAACTTATTCGTCTACTAATGTCAATCCACACCATCTTCTCCACTGACAGCTTGGAAAATACCACTTATTGCAAATCATAAACAGAAGTCTAAATACGCTACCTTCACCTACAAAAACCCCAGCATCTGCCAAATTTCAAATTTATTTAAAAAACAGAAGTCCAAGTGTCTTTTTTCAACTCACAATTCTAATCAGAGCATATTCTTCAGCTATGATAGTATCAACTCCAATAAAGATTGCTATTCTAGCTCTGGGATCTACAGACTCAACTGTGCCCATTGTAGGGCCTCTTACATTGGGAAAACAGGCAGAAGTTTTTCATCAGATGTTTGGAACATGTAAATGCTAAATGCTAAATGCTATTTGTTTTACGTTGCACCGACACAGATAGGACTTATGGCGACGATGGGACAGGAAAGAGCTAGGACTGGGAAGGAAGCGGCCATGGTTGAGGTAGACATGAAGCGAACAAAACAAATGATAGGGATTTTTTTTTTGCAAGTTACTTTACGTTGCACCGACACAGGTAGGTCTTATGGCAAGGATGGCTAGAAGTGGGAAGGAAGCGGCTGTGGCCTTATATAAGGTACAGCCCTAGTATTTGCCTGGTGTGAAAATGCGAAACTACGGAAAACATCTTGAGGGCTGCCGACAGTGGAGTTCGAATCCACTATCTCCCGAATACTGGATACTTGCCGCACTTAAGCGATTATAAATGACAAGGATGAGGTTAAGCATAGAGAGGGCAAAACAAACTATGAAAGCAGGGGTTTGCAACACTTAATGCAAACACAGCTGCTTCTGAAGACCTGTTGCAGACTGTTAGCATGAAGTTGAGACACAATGGGAATGAAAGACAAGTACATGCTCTGTTAGACAGAGGTTCGCTGAGGTCTTGCATGTAGCAGAGGACAGTGCTAGCAGGGACTCTCTAAACAGACAGGATGGCACACAGGTTGTTTTGTGGTGGATCTTTAGATATGAAATTTAACTCCAGAGTTGCCACAGTTCACTTACCCAGATCATAGAAGTTTTGAGTCAAAGCACGATGTCTAGATAAATTCCAAGGTTAAAATATGGCCCATGTATGGGCGAAATTAGCACTTGCATATCAAACGAGGGGATCAGTTATTGACCCTAGCGACATTATTGGTACTAACTGTCATATGATTGGTTCGTTTATTATGATTTTTGTCTCTGATGGATATTCTGTGGGTTGACGAAAATGAGAACCTAGAGACCATTAGCGTGAAGTTGAGACACAGTGATCACAACTAGAAAGAAGGAGAAACCTATGAGATGGATAATGCTAGGAGCGGAACAGCTTAGGAAGGTAGAGAGTTACAAGTATACAAGAACCTCGTTTATCCGGATTAAGTGGGGCCGGAACTGATCTGAATTATCGAAAATCCGGATAATCCGAAACAATTAAAAAGCAAATACAGTACATGTTATATAATCTATTAGCCGGGCTGAGTGGCTCAGACAGTTATGGCGCTGGCCTTCTAACCCCAACTTGGCAAGTTCGATCCTGGCTCAGTCCGGTGGTATTTGAAGGTGCTCAAATACGACAGCCCCGTGTCGGTAGATTTACTGGTACATAAAAGAACTCCTGTGGGACTAAATTCTGGCACCTCGGCGTCTCCGAAGACCTTAAAAAGTAGTTAGTGGTACGTAAAGCAAATAACATTATTATTATTATTATTATTATTATTATTATTATTATTATTATTATTATTATAATCTATTAACATAAGTTGTGTAATAATACCATTTTTCAATTGAACAAAAATATATACGAACACTTTTCTTACATTTACGACTATGTTTTATGCACTAAAATAATGTGCGAGTTTTTTCTGTTTTACATTTGTATAGCGTTTGCGCGCAGCACGATCACAAAGGCACTTTACTAACAACAGTTCTGCCGGTATGGTTTCAGTCAAGCATTCTAAACAGGCCATCAGTTTGTTCAGATGCACTGTTGCCTCTCCATGAGTCACTGTTTCTTCTGATGGAGCACCGGTTTCATTTTCCAATTCACCATCAGTAAATTAGTAGTGTGTTGCATTCAGAAGAGCGTGGGTTCGAATCCCACCTTGGCTGCACTGAGAATGGTTTTCCATGGTTTCCCATTCTCAATTCCAGGCAAACGCCGGGATGATACCCTTGATAAACCGTGGCCGAATTACTTTCAATTCCTGTCCTTAACTATCCTTGGCTGAAAAGACATTCAAGAATAGTCAACACCATAAAAGAAATATTATACAAGTAAAAATAAATTTTATTATTTTCGATCCGGACAAACCAGAAATCCGGATTAATGAGGGCCGTTTAAATGAGGTTCTTGTGTACCTGGGAAGTAAACGAGGTTCTTGTGTACCTGGGAAGTATTGTAGAGGTAAGTGGAAGAAATTATAAGGAAATAATCAAGTGTGGAAGACTTGAAAACTGTCAGAAGCATGGTTTGGAGCAAGGATGTTTGTCAGAGAAGCAAAAGATCTAACTTTGGATTATGAAGTATAGCTGGGACAAGAATGTTTTGTGAGTTGGCAAACATGGGAGCATCTGGTTACAGTATTTTGTTGCGTTGTTGCTATTGTTGTTTTTGAATGTGTAGCTGGGACAGACAGTCGGTAAGTAAATAATGCGGGAAGAAGAAGTCGTGTTTACATCGCATGTGCAAAAATGTATAAATCGCTGAGATTACGAAATTGACGAGAGACTCAAAAACTTGGACTGTGAATTTGGCTGCAATTTGCATGGAAGTTCATCCTGTAAAACTGAAGATACTGTTCAAGAAAGCCCTTTCTGAGAGTTGATGGTAACTAGTGAGTCAGACAAAACTGATGAAGGTATGGAATGTTATTCCTTGACTCACTCTTATCACAGTTCATAGTTTTGGATATCACTGAGCATATTTTACACAGTGTTGACAGTAAAAGGTAATTATCTGCAAATTCATAATTCCAATATAAATGGTCTGTTATTGGAAAAGATAAATTTTCCAGCTAACTCCCTCTTGGTTGCCAGCGTTTTGTCCCAGTGTGCCAATTCGGGCTCATCAGTTGGTAATTAGAACACCTACCACATAGTGGATGCTATTACTACTACTAAAACGTTTTAATTCCTCCCCTAAAAGGGGAGGCCCTCTTTTGACGGTAACACTGTCTCTCAGGCCAGGAGATGCACAGAGAAGGTGAGAGGGTTGGCGGCCATGGCCTATACTAGCAACTGTCCTGGCATTCGCCTTAGTGCAGGAGAATGGAAAAGCACGGAAAACCATTCCCAGGACAGCCGACGGTTGGGGCCAGTCGTGAGGTCCAGCCCTGTCCTGTCTCCCGAATGCAGAGGCATAGAGCCACGGTAGAGCCGTGGTCACCCCTCCTCTGCTCGATTGGCCGGTCGGAGTGCAGAGCTGTTGGACCACGGACCAGCCGTGCCACCTGTGGGCTGAGATCCACTCTGCATCCACCGACTTAGTGGAGGCCACAAGCAATGCCAATGCACTATGGGAGACTTGGTTTTTTTTTTATTTTTATTTTTTAATTCCTGCCTGTTAGGCCATCAGATTTTGATTCCCACAGGAAACCTGAATTATTTGTCCTGAATGAATCAAGTCATAATTCCAGTATAAATGGTAATATAAATGTACTCATTCAGGACAAATATTAAAACTGAGAGGACCTTTCCTCTTGGTGAAACTTACAACCTGACTTTTCAACCCGTTTACCATCATATCATAGCCTGCTGTTCATCTCACAGCATTGTCTAGGTTATCTGCAAAATTACATTGATGAGCCTCTGCTGGTACTGCCTTTTACAGCTTCTTTTTTTATTTTTTATTATTATTGATTATATACAGTCGTATCAGCACACACTTTATTAAAACATAACCGGTTTTCGGACATTAAGGTCCATCATCAGTGTTAAAATTTAAATTTAATTTCACATAGTGTGTTGTCAAAATGAGTTTAAAATTGTAGCCCTGTTGACATCAACTGTAAAAATAAGAAAAAGAAAACAAGTGTAAAATTATGAAATTAATACATATAAACTTACAATGTTGTTGTAAAAGGTATGGACATAACATAAGAAAGGCTGGCTTTTCCTCGTGCTCAGGCTGTTGGTCGAGTACTAACAAACGTTCAGCTTTAACTACGGAACCGCGCTGCAAGCACATGATGTAACGTCATCTCAAGGTTTCGTTGGAAGCACCTGATGTTACGTCAACTCAAGATTGTAAACAAGATGTTGCTTGCGACTGTTTCATTTAAAATTTTATCTGGTTCCCGTGTCTGCACCAAAAATATCTCAATGTTTCCACGTGCATTTAATTCAAACCCATAATTACCCTTAAAAATTAACTTCATGCCCTTTTTGATCCCTAAAAAGCTATGGTTATTGTTGTAAATGTGTTCCGCAAAAGCTGAATATTTGTTGTACTTTATTGCCTTGAAGTGTTCTTGATATCTTTGATTTAAGGTTCGCCCAGTTCTTCCTATATAAAACATTTTACAGTCGTCACAAGTGAGCCTGTATACTCCCGAATTGGTATATATATCTTTTTTATTGACACCATGTGCATTATGTATATGTTCTGATATTTTATTTCTGGTTCGAAAAGCTGTTTTTAGTTGAAATTTCTTAAATATATTTGCGATTTTAAAAACTTGACTTCCAAAATATGTAAATGTTACAAATTGATTACGTTCATGGATTTTCTTTCTTTTCTCATGGTTTTTCTTTTTGTCTCCGTTTTCTTTCTTACGTATAATATTGTCTATCATTTCTGGGTTGTAGCCATTTGCTTTAGCAATTTGTTTTATTATTCTAATTTCTTTCAGTTTGTTTTCATTACTCAAGGGAAGTTTTAGTAATCTATTAATGTAGCTGTTGTAAGCTGCTTGTTTGCGAGTTCGTGGGTGGTTGGAATTTTTATTGATGGTGGTGACGGCCTGTGTGGATTTCCTAAAAATATCAAAATCTATCCTATTGTTGGTTTTTGTTAATGTGAGGTCGAAGAAATTTAACTTTTTATCGATTTCTTTCTCCATAGTAAATTTAATGTTACTGTCAAGCAAATTCAAACAACCCAGAAATGTTACGGGAGTAATGAGGTCTCCATTTAAAAATACTACTGTGTCATCAACAAAACGGACCCATAATTTTATTTCTTTCTGATATGTGTTCAAGATGGTTTTCTCAAGATTAATTAAATAAATATTGGCTAAGAAACCTGATAGTGGACCCCCCATTGGTAAACCTGTGTTTTGCTGGTAGTACTTCCCATTGAATGTAAAGTAATTATTTTCTAATATTGGAGTTAATAAGTTTATCGTTTCGTTAATTTCTATGTGACTTAGTCTGTCTTGATTCTTTAAATTTTCTTCCATTAAGTCTATAGTCTCTTTGATAGGAATGTTGGAATACATGTTGGTCACGTCATATGATACCATTTCAGTTTCTTCGTTTATTTCTGTTGATTGTATTTTGGAAATAGCTTCCAAAGAATTCGATATTGAATTGCTATTTTCTAGTGTGATGTGGTTTTGTAGGTGTTTAAGTAAAAATTTAGATAATTGAAATGTGGGGCTGTTGCGACAATTAATTATAGGTCTAACAGGGTAATTCTCTTTGTGGATTTTTGGGAGAGACTTTAAAGTTGGGCACCTTGGGTTCATCGGGACTAATTTTTGTTTCTCTTTTTCGTTTATTATGAACTGTGTGTCCTTTAGGGTTTCTTTTATTTTTGTGTTTAAATTCTTGGTGGGGTCCTTCTTTATTTCCTTTATGTCGTTTGTTTCTATGAAATCAATTATTTTTTGGATGTAGTCGTCTTTATTTATGATAACTGTGACGTTACCCTTATCGACCAACAGCCTGAGCACAAGGAAAAACCAGCCTTTCCTATGGTATGTCCATACCTTTTACAACAACATTGTAAGTTTATATGTATTAATTTCATAATTTTACACTTGTTTTCTTTTTCTTATTTTTACAGTTGATGTCAACAGGGCTACAATTTAAACTCATTTTGACGACACACTTATGTGAAATTAAATTATAATTTTAACACTGATGATGGACCTTAGTGTCCGAAAACCGGTTATGTTTTAATAAAGTGTGTGCTGATACGACTGTATATAATCAATAATAATAATAATAATAATAATAATAATACTAATAATAAAATAACTACATCAGCACTATCAAGAAAATGGCTTTGATATTTTATAATGATCATAATTCGTTTTATAGCTTCAACAATGGCTGCATCTGAAGGGATTTAATTTGTTAAAATTTCACAGTCTACATCAATATAATCAATTTCAACAGAGTTTCCATTTACATGTTCAAGCAATTCCTCAAATGCTGCACACTTAATAGCTAAACCAGCATGGTGGAAACAATTTCTGAATAGTAACCGCTGACACATTACTCCATGCTTTATGAGAAAAAAATGGCTGACATTCCGAATATTGATAGGTACTCTGTTTAGATTTAGGTCTTGAAACTGTGGATCACGCCCTATTCCGTGGGCTGGAGTACTGATGTGGTGGTGTTAGGCAGAAACATCAGCTTGATATTCTTGAGGTTTTCAACATGAGGATAAGCTGGGCAGTTGAAACAGAATCTTTCTTTGATTTTTTATCAGCTCCCTATTCCACCAACAAAGCTCTTCTTCAAAAATGGATGACATCATCCAGGCTTTAGTATTTAATTGGTAGTTCACAGGAAGTTCCTTGATGTTTTCAAGGCACCTCAGGTTGTTAAAATATTGCAGCTGCAGTTTTCTTTCCTATGACCCGCACATATCCAGAGCATTACCCCTTTTCTGTTGTTGACATTTTACTACCCACACTTTTTCCTGTTAAAGTTTCAACTCAACTATTCTGTCCACCATTAATTGCAGTAGCGACGATTACGGGGTGGGGTGGCAGTTCCCCCCCCCCCCCACTTTCTGGAGAAAACATTCATTTTGATTCCATTTTAGCCAGCTGAAACTAGGAATTCTTGAAGTAACCAATTTGTTGCCTTATCAACAAATTCTTTCCTTTATTTTCTTTCATTCTTAACAAAATTAGTGGAAACTAAATGTGCTGTGAGGAAGGGTAGCAGAGGTATATTTTTTGGTCAAGGTCATGGACACTGAGGTATAATTCACCCGCTTGCCACTTGTTAGTTTTTTAGTGTGTAGTCAAATACTAAAGGATTTTTAATTGTATAATCACGCCGTACTTCTATTTAATTGTAATACATGTACAATATTGTTCCTTTGGTTAAAGTTTTATTGCATAGTATTGAATTAAAATCTCAAAAAACTATTATCACCGCACTTCAGTTGATAGACTGTCAATCTTTACCTCTCTGTCGCTCAGAGAGCATAAAAAACCATGTTGTAGCTGTTTTTTTTTTTTTTTTTCAGTTCTGCTGTATACCCCTCCCCCCCACTACTATATCCTTCCAACCTGCATACTTTTTGTCGTCTGTACATTTTTTGCCACCTAACTTCTAATTACCAATCGTCGCTACTGATTAACTGGTAGAACAGTCCAGCCTCATCACCACTGAAACATCAAAGGCAAATATTGGCATTTTTCATCCATGTCATCCGCCAAGATGGATTTATGGAAAACAGCTGAGGGGACGTGCCCCAAACTGTTACACTGAGCAGACAGCATTTGATGAATCTGCTACTTGAAAGAATAATGTACACAACAGAAGACCATGGTATATGGTCGGGTATTGTTCACGGGATTGTATTTGAAATCGAACCATGGCCAAGCAAAAACAAGCCGGAGGAAATTTTGTAACTCCAAAGTTAGCCATTCCACTGTTCTTTCTGGATCTATCAACTCTGCTTCTCCAGTTATCTTTCCAGCCATAATATCCTGCCTCTTCTCCCCACAGTCCAGGCACCCGTCCGAACACACAAATTCTCGAGTCTCGTCATGTAGCCTGGCTAGCTGCTCAGCTTTGTTCTTCAGCACTGGTCCACTAAGAGCTACTCCAGCAGTTCTCTGAATAATGGACCATTTCATCAATGCTTGGTCAACGTCATCTCAATCAGCTATATGAAGTTTTTGTCTGAGGCTAGTTTGTATCCAAAGCACTCACAACTTTGTTTTTAACAAAGTTACTCATAGCAGATTTACTCAAGCCATACTACGAGGGCAGATCAAATATAAACAGAATTATTATTAAAAATTTATTGCATCAACCAAAAAATAAGACACATACAGAGATCACTTTTCTACATAGTGTCCTGCCTTTGATACACATTTTATCCGTCGGACTAGTAAGTTTTTGATGCCGTCCTGATAGAAAGAAGAGGAACGTGTGCAGAGCCAATTGTGCACGAACTCTTCTACACTTGCAACATCATCGAACTCTTG
This sequence comes from Anabrus simplex, assembly GCF_040414725.1. Lineage (NCBI taxonomy): Eukaryota > Metazoa > Arthropoda > Insecta > Orthoptera > Tettigoniidae > Anabrus > Anabrus simplex. The sequence goes on from NC_090267.1 coordinate 477,538,637, forward strand.
TCCTCGTAGGTCTTGTTTGAGTGCTCCAAACAAATGGTGGTTGCAGGACGATAAATCTGGACTGTACAGAGGGTGGTCCAAAAATGTCTACTGAATTTCCTCTGGTTTTTCCTGTGTTGGAGCAGCATTTGTGGCCTTGCATTGTCATGGAGAAGAATGATGCCAGCGTTACTTGTTGCGATACGCAGCTTTTGCTTCATCCAAAAGATGACAGTAATAGGCTGCATTAACTGTCCTTTGTTTGTGAAGAAGAAAATCCACCAACAAAATGCCCGTGGAGTCCCAGAAAATGGTTACAAGCACCTTTCCACCAGATGGGCATTTTGGCCTTTGTCTCTTCGACGCCACTCCATGCTTGCTTGCTTGCTTGCTTTGAGTCTGGGGTGTAATGATGCATCCATGTTTCATCACAAGTCACAATACGATGCAAGAAATCCTCTCCTTTCTCCTCGTAGTGACGCAGGAGTTTCTGACAAATATCCTGGCATAAGATTTTTTGTTTCTGATTGAGGAGACAGGAACCCACCTGGTAGACAATTTTGTGAAATGGAGTTCATTTCGGACGATGATATGAACAATTGCATAATTTACTTCTATGGCTAAAACAATTTGCAAAATTTCTATTTGCCGATTTCATCAATAATGTCACGAATGGCAACAATGTTGTCTGCATTGATGGCTGTCTTCAGTCTCCTTTCATGAGGCTCATTTTCCACAGCTTCTCTTCCTGCCACAAATTTTTTAGCCGACTAGTACAGAACACTTGTCTGCAAAAGTGTTTTCTCCCCAAACTGTGCGCGGAGCCGTCTCAAAATTTCGGAAGGTTTGGTGCCCTCTTTTGCGAGAAATTTGATAATGATGCCTTGTGCAACAGACGTGTGCACCTCTTACTCTCTCATGGCGTACTGAAGCATCCCAGCTCTCCACTGTTGTTCGTGCAAGCAAATCCCTTCTCCAGACACCTACACTAACATCCTGGCAAAGCCCTGCTTCAGAATTATTACTAACAGCAGCGGTACATTCAAATTCCTGTTTATATTTGATCCGTCTTCGTACTAACCCATGTCCATTTGAGAGAGTCCACAATCTATGTTTGGAACTGTTAACCAAACTGAGCACCACATGTCTACTTTCGATTGACCTTAGCAAGCACATTCCATCTTCCAACCAGCGGGGATTAGTGACCCTGCGCTTGACCTTGGACATTCTCTGGACCCCCATTACCCTCCCCCCCTGCTGGTGCCATATTCTTAGCCATTCTAAATGTTATCAAGACAAGATCTTTTGCAGACAAAACATTTTTTCAAATAGTCAAGCTTATACACACACACAAAAAAAAAAAAGTCCGCAAAGGAAAAACTGTACTCTTGCTGTTAAAGTGACAATCATCCCTAGATGCTACGGTTTATTTCTCCCTCCTTGTACAGATTAGATACCTTTGAAATGTGGTTACATAAGATAATGTTCAGAATAACCCTGGACAGATTTCATCGTTGGCTGAACGGTCAGCGTACTGGCCTTCGGTTCAAAGGGTCCCGGGTTCGATTCCCGGCCGGGTCGGGGATTTTAACCTTAATTGGTTAATTCTAATAGCACGGGGGCTGGGTGTATGTGTTGTCTTCATCATCATTTCATCCTCATCACGACGCGCAGGTCACCTACGGGTGTCAAATTGAAAGACCTGCACCTGGCGAGCCGAACCCTTCCTGGGATATCCCGGCACTAAAAGCCATACGACATTTCATTTTTTTCATAACAAATAATTAAGTGTTAAGAAGAGCTAGAGTGCAGGGCAAGAGCTGGGAAATATCATCAAAGCCAGGAAAACAGCTTATTTAGGCCAAGTTCTATGAGGTAGAAAGTACAGGCTACACCTGATATTGGAAAACAAGACAGAAGACCAACGAGGAGCTGGTAGAACACTGATTTTTTTTTGCAATTGGCTTTATGTTGCACTGACACGGATAGGTCTTATGGCGACGATGGGACAGAAAGGGCTAGGGGTGGGAAGGAGGCAGCTGTGGCCTTAATTAACACAATGCGGACCGGTCCCAAGAAAACTTGCGTTTGCCTAGCCGAGCGTTGCGGACCGGTCCCGAGTTATCTCGTGTTAGCAGCAGACTGAACTTTAGTGCTATCTTTTGAGATATACGGGAACTGTTTGGAGGTCAAGGGTGATAGAACTCTGTTATGTATGGTTCTACACAATCGATAGTCAAATTTCTTTTCGAGTATTCTTCATATCATAGATTTTCTTTGCATTTCTTGACAACATGTTTACAAAGTTCGAAGAGCCATGCAAGATGGCAGCGCCCAGGGATCGCACGTGTTTAGACAAAGATGAAATTATTCGTGAATTATGTGCTGATACAGGCTCCGAATATCTTAAGTGATGCTGAATATTTAGAGTTCTATGATGAAATATCTTCTACCGGAAATGTTTCAAGTGATGACGAGGATATAGCCTTATCTTCAAGGTGTGGAACTCACGTAGTGCAGAACGAGTCTGATAATTGTGTTACAGGTGTAATTATTCTAAATATTGTAAATAATGTAGTGTTTTCTGACAACTGGGTTATTGACAACAGTGAACCTAGGCTAGAGGATTTTGGAGGTGCTCACAGCCGAGCGCCTCTACGCGTACGGCCAACTCGCCCGGTCATAACGAATCCCCTAAAACACTAAAGTGGACTAATGTCACTAGCAGAGAAATTAAAAAAAGATTGCTCTGTGTATATTGATAGAGCAGGTGAAGAAATCATGTCCGAAAGATTACTGGCCAACTGATCCCCTAATAAAAAAAAACCAACAACCCATATTTCCAAAAACTATGAGCCGAAATAGATTTCAAGAAATACCCTGCACTTCAACAACTGTTCAGGAAGGCCACTAGAAAAATACACAGTAGTCCTTCAAAAGCTAGTGAAGTTCTGACAGTTTATTGAATGCATGCACTCCAGCTTGGAGAAAGTGGCCTGGAACAGGGCTGTGCATGGGGTGAAGGGCACCCAGTCCGCAATGTGTTAAGGTACAGCTCCAGCATTTGCCTGATATGAAAATGGAAAAGCATGGAAAACCATCTTCAGGGCTGCCGGGAGTGGTGTTTGAACCCACTATCTCCCGAACACAAGCTCAAAGCTGCACGCCCCTAACCGTACGGCCAACTCGCTTGGTGAACACCAATATCATGGCTCCAAAATGTCAAAGATTGGACTTGCATCAACTACATCGAACAACTCTTCAGATCAAAAGAGGGGATTTCTCCAGGGTGATAACTAATGTCTGGGGGACCAGATATAACACTTGAAGAAGAAGATACAGTAGATGAAGTCCAGGTTCATTATAAAATATGCCTGTGTTCCTTGGAGGTATTTCCAAAACTTCGTCCAGCTGCAAGACACGTCTTCATGGATGGTTTCAAAATCGGAAAAAATTTAGGTTGCTCTTTAGTCACTGATAATGCGAGCATGACAATCTTGCTTCCTAGTGTCTGTATAGCATGCAAGGCTTTTCACCATTTTAGAAGCTCTGCAGTTTGCACTTGGTAATGAAAGAAACCACTTTCTCGTGTGTGCCTACTCATTTAAGTACTCTGTAGTCTATTGACACCTGTTTTCCGCAACACCTGCTGGTGCAGCACATTCATGACCTTCTAGCCAGGATGAATGATACTGGCACCAGAATCACTTTCGCGTGGCTTCCAAGCCACATTGGGATTGTGGGAAATAAACTTGCGGATAAAGCTGCAAAGTAAGCGGTATTTTTTCCTCCTAGACATGTGAATGTACCTGCTAGGGATATTTGTACCCAACTATGTTGAACCATCTTAGAGTCCTGGGAATCTGAGTGGCTAGCTATCTGAACTCCCAACAAGACGAGAACTATTAAGAAGACAACTACTGTGTGGCGATCCTGGCCTTCACGGAGAGGGGCTGTAGTTTTGTGTAGGGTGAGGATAGGTCCTGGAAGACCCCCACCTAACACACACTAGCAGATAATAGCGTTTACATCAACACCACAATTATTGAGAAATATGAGGGAGCTGAAGAAAGGGAGATACTTGTCTCGAGTATGTGAGAGTGGTTAATCAAGGAAGGATATGTAAATTTCAAATGTTCTGTTATTCAGGGAGCTTACATTCCCTTTTTGGCGTAATACAATATTTTTGTTTTATTTTATAATTCATTTTGACATTCCTTTGTTGAATAAATGCCGGCCCCTCTTACCCGGAGGCCTCGGGTTCGATTCCCGGCCAGGTCAGGGATTTTTACCTGGACCTGAGGGCTGGTTCGAGGTCCACTCAGCCTACGTGATTAGAATTGAGGAGCTATCTGACGGTGAGGTAGCGGCCCCGGTCTAGGAAGCCAAGAATAATGGCCGAGAGGATTCGTCGTGCTGACCACACGATACCTCGTAATCTGCAGGCCTTTGGGCTGAGCAGCGGTCGCTTGGTAGGCCAAGGCCCTTCAAGGTCTGTAGTGCCATGGGGTTTGGTTTGGTTTTGGTTGTTGAATAAATTATTTTATTTAAATTTTTTGTACTTAATTTGTTCAGGGAGAATGATTACCAGTTGTACTTCCTCTTAAAACAAAACTCACCAAAGCAGCCGCGGTCACCACTAAACAAAATATTTAGTGTGCATTTAAATGTAAGTGAATTGGGACCAGTGACTTTTGCTCACTACTACCGAGATCACTAAAACCAGAGTTGACTGTATTTTTTATTAATGATGTTAACGATGTATTGGAAACTGATTAACTTACCCTGTTCATCATTATCAACAAAAACACATGGTGCTTGGTGAATATGGATAGCAGGTTAAATAACAAAACATTACAAATTATAACAGAATACCCTGTAGACATCAATACTTGAATAATAGTCTGTAGGAAATATAAAGGAGATTTTCAACTAAATCAGGGAAATACACAATTATGAAAGTCTTTGAGTAGTAGTGTAGGACAATTTTATTTTGTTCATCTTTTATGATTGTATGATACTGCCACTGCCTGTCAAGTCTTATCATGCCATTCAAACAGTCTCTTAACTTGGACACTCACTCTTTCTTACACAAAATGCATCTTATATATAAGCAACAGTGATCAAACATCGATCACCGGAATAACTTATACATAGTTTTGTGATAAAAATTTGTAACTGGATCAAAGCACAAAACATAGAACTTTTACAACCAATAAAATATACTTTGTAGCTGCCTGAGTAAAGAGAAATCAGGAAGAATATATCACATTCACACTATTTTCCATTACAAGTAGTATCTTTAAAAGCATCTCACTAATTTTTTTCTTTTTTTTATACACGCTCACCATGGGTACTCAGATCAGCTTCTTATATAAGATTGCCATGGGCAAGAAACATGAATTAGAGCACTTGAAAAAAGAATTGGCTGATCTGACACAGGTCGTCATCACATTCAGAGCTGTACAAGAGCAGAAATAGAAGATGATGGTATGAAGTTTGGGAGAAAAAACAGACTGATTAGGAAACAATGAATGTAGTGTACTTGAAACAAGAATATTTTTAACCTTTTATGAACAATTTGATAGCACAGATTCTATCTGCAGAAATGTACTTTGCCTGCTATAAGCAACAAGATATATATTAGTGTAGAATGCACTACCGCCTTGCTTCATTATCATAATTCTCCTGTACAGCTAAACTCAGACAGCAACATGAACCATATGTCATCCACTTCTATTATGCCAAGACAGCCAAATTCTAAGCTCAAGTGCTGTTATAATATTCAACTACAATGACCTCACGACACAATACATACATTACAATATAAAACACATTTATCACATTATTTATACTAAACTATTTTTATGTTCTCTCTAGATTTTTTGCACATATTTTTTTAAACACCATTAAATTACTTGCCTTTACTTTTTTAATTCTTAACATATATTTTTCATCACTGTTTCCAGAACATAGTATCCTTAAACTCTTTGACGAACATATAAAAATATTCATTATTATTATATCTTACAAAAACTCATCTTTGCCTTAGAAATTGTTTTTAACGTCATTTGTACAAGGCACCAATATACACATTTATATAGAAATATATAAAAAATCATAAGTGTGTGCTCTATTCTGAAATTGAAATACAAAAACACATTCTTTAAAATGTTTTCTTCAATCAGCTTCAAGTACTGTCCTGATGTTGCCACCTGAAGGAGTAGATAACACACAACTAGCAGATAATAGCGTTTACATCAACATGTCACAATTTTTGAGAAATAAGAGGGAGTTGGGGAAGGGAGATACTCATGTTGATAATTTGCAGTGTATAATTTACATAAAAGTTTTTGATGTTTTGTTATTAAATTGGAGGTATTCATAGACCTGGATCAATAAAACTTATAGCAATTTCAAAGTATCAGTATTTGTATATATTTATATGAAATAGAATATTGTTGAGTTCACTACCATTACTTGTATTCTGCCAGTTGGAGTATATACATGACTGCTACACAACCAGCTTCAAGAATGATCACCTTGAGGGTTATTTGTCAACGTACGCTTCCTCAATGCTAGAAAAGTACATAATGGTCTGAGAGAATGCAGAATAAAGGGTGCCTTGTCTGTCAGAAGGTAAAGGTGTTATTCCTTTTTATGGAATAAACCCAAGTCAACAAGTGAGTTCGATATCACTCACATTCAACGTATGGTGTGATGACCTTAAGGAGGTTGGTAATGAAGCAGCAGTACAAATTATTCCAGGCAGTACCTATGACAGTAATTGCTGTCGACAGTATCACAAGACAGAAATCCTCCCTCACGTCTTGGGTCACTGCTCGCTCAGTGAAAGTTTAATTAATGCCAGACACCACAGCATTCAATCTCTCCTGGTCAAAGTTTGAAATAAAGTATTGCAGCACTAGTTGTCCACACAGAAATTTACGGCATCTCAACTACAGGCAGCAGTTGTCGAATAGATGTCATCGCCTTCGACGAAAAACATAAAGTCGGTATATAATCGACCCAGCCATCAGATTACAGACTGATGTGACACAGCTTGTAGAAGTCAACAAAGAGAAAAAGAATAGATACTGTACAATCCATGTATTCCCTACTATCTTGATAGATATCACCTAAAGAACTTCGAAGTTGAAGGACATGTGATCAGAGCTAGGGGCACGATTATGTCTTGCTTTGTCAACTTCTGTAACAGACTTGGAATCAACAAAGGTAATAATGTCATTTGCTTAACATCCAACTAACTACTTTTATGGTTTTCGGAGAAGCCAAGGTACCGGAACCTAGTCCCGCAGGAGTTCTTTTATGTACCAGTAAATGCACCTTCAAATACAACCGAAATGAGCCACTCAGCCTGGCTCAACAAAGATGTCACCCACACTGTCACTCTCATAGCATTGAGGGGACCTATCAGAATACTGAGAAATCTCTTTATGCATCCTCATGCTAATTCACGCAGTGTGCCACAATCACATATCTTTCTCTTTGACAATTATATTTCACTTCCTTTATTGCTAACTACTGTAAGCTATTAATTTATAAACTTGCTGTAGTATACTGGATCCTAGTGGTCACCTGAAATTTCTGGCAGATTGTTTAATGATTTAAAAAAATGTTTTTATGATAGTGACTGGAAGCTTCAGATACACAAACTGTGTATTAAACTAGATCCAAAATTTATAAGTTAACTGCCTAATAATAAGTTAGTATTTTACTATAAGACACTCTGAGAGCAAAGACTTCTTCACATGTAAATAATATAAATAAATACTGTATTAAAGATTATGACCGACAAGGGGAGTCTTAATGTGACAGACACTGATTCTGTTGAGCTTTCACAGATATAATGTAGATGGGTACAAAATCAATACCTATTTAGAAATTATCTTGAATGGACCTTTAATTTTTGAGATAAGTCATCATTCTCATAACATAACGATCAAGGTGCTGGCTTTGTAAGGTCTGCACGATGCACGATCTATGGGAGATGCCACACCAAGTGGAACAACCTCTGTCTGAATATACGAGGAGAGGAACTGAGGAGTTAAGTAAGTCTCTATTTTACTTTGCCATTTATCTGCACTGTACATATTCCAATAACCACTGTCTGGTACTTAACACACTGTTCCATTGCAACATTTGAGCTATTCAGTCCATGTTATGGAGGCAATGACATGAATGAGTAGTTTACACACGGAACACAGCAGAACAGTCTTCATTGCTGTCTTTGGCCAAGTAATTTCAGTATTGGACTTGACATTTTCACTCCCACCATGAATTAGGCTGCTTTTCACCCTTTATCTGAAAGACCATATGGTAACTAGTCTGTTATTTAACACTTTTTCACACCGTAAAAATTTTATCTTTCTTAAGCTGGTTAACTAGTACTCATGTATATTCCACATCCTCAGTACTTATGTAGGCTCATTTGATTGATAAAAATCTCTTAAGACTTTCCACACATGTAAACACTAGCTGCCAAATACTCTGCATTGCAAGGGAAATTACAGAGCAGTTTGCTAAAAAAGTAGGAAGCATTAGTTTTTTCTCTTCTTTCATTTCAAACACTGAAAACACTGCTGCAGCAAAAACTCTCCCAACCATTAAGTGCATTCTTCAAACAGCCTTACAAATTAAATATAGTGGATCCAGATATTTAAAAAAAAAGTGAACTGTACTGTGTGACCAGCACAACATTCACATCACAATCTCATGTAAAATAATATCATAATAATAAATAAATAACTACATTTTTTAAATAATAATAAGCCACTAAAATAATTCACTGTGCACACGCTCTTAACTGGCCTGATCAGACTGGACCCTTGGTCGGAGGACGAAACGGCTGGTTGAATTGGCAATATTAAAATAATGGGCCTATCCAACAATTTATAGTACTACAGGCAATAAAGCCCGTTGCAAGAAAAAATACAACAGGCTCTTCGAAGAAATGTTGTTGGCAATTTCTTTAACTGAAAACTCGAAATGCACACCTATTTCTACTGTAGGATTTCCTAATATGGGAAGAGTTATGGACCCCCTTTTGAACTTTATTCCATTCCGCTTTTTCAGTTTTAAAGTGATTTACCCTTTTTTTAAATGATTATTTTGGCATTTTATTTTTTCCAAAACACACAGATATGGCATCCTCCCCTAAGCACAGCTGAAATCGTGCTGACTAAATAATGCTCCTGAGACCTCATGTTATGTTGCAATAATGTGATGTTCTGTTCCAAAATATCTACTATTAGTCACTTTGCATGGTTTTTGTGATGTTCAGTATTTTCAAGCAGCTTTCTTTGAAGGTAAGTTTTAAAATTTAGGGGTTGTAGTAAGGATGTAAAGGAGAGGGCATATAAGTCTCTGGTAAGACCCCAACTAGAGTATGGTTCCAGTGTATAGGACCCTCAGCAGGATTACTTGATTCAAGAACTAGGAAAAATACAAAGAAAGGCAGCGCGATTTGTTCCGGGTGATTTCCGACAAAAGAGTAGCGTTAAGAAAAAGTTGCACAGTTTGGGCTGGGAAGACTTGGGAGAAAGGAGATGAGCTGCTCGACTAAGTGGTATGTTGATACCACACTGGGGCGAAACGCTGGCAACCAGTAATGAGTTAGCTGGAAAATTTATAATGTCCAACAACAGACCAACTACATTGGTATTATAAGTGGTATGTTCCGAGCTGTCAGCGGAGAGATGGCGTGGAATGACATTAGCAGGCGAATCAGTTTGAGTGGTGTCCTTAAAAGTAGGAAAGATCACAATATGAAGATAAAGTTGGAACTCAAGAGGACAAAGGGGGCAAATATTCGTTTATAGAAAGGGGAGTTAGGGATTGGAATAACTTACCAAGGGAGATTTTCAATAAATTTCCAATGCTGATGACATGGCAACTGTGGCTGAAGACATAACAGAACTACAATGTGCAATGAACTGGACAGGGCAAACAGGAATGAAATGAAAATTAATGAGGAAAAGACAGAACTAGTTGTATTTAGGAAAGGAGGTAAACTAAAGGAAACAGAGCACATATCGTGTAATAACGTCTGCCTTCGATGAGCAGTTTCAGATACCTAGGTGTAACCTTGCATACCACATGCAGCAGTTTCAGGATCCATATAAGAGCTAGAATGGTTGCAACACTGAAAGTGATGAATGATGTTGAGAACATCACACAAATTGCATTAGAGACAGCCAATGTGCTCTTTCAAGTAAAAGTGCTACCAGTGTTTACCTACGGTCTTGAGATCACAGGAGAATTTCTGAGTGAGAAGCAATTAGAAGATCTGGAAAAGATAAAATCCAGATACCAGAAGCGAGTCCTGAGTGTATCCAAGGCGACAATATTTCGACTTTTGTATGAGCTAGTAACAGAAACTTTCCTGACTGAGGACCTGAGATACAATCTTATTTTACCAGGAGGTGCAGCATCTGACAAACTAATGCATAAACTAAGAGGGAAAGAAAAAAAGAAGAGGGACATTTGGGACGACTTCTAACCATTGGAGGCCATGACGGATCGGAAATGGATGAAAACGGGCTACCAACTGAGACATATAGTAACGAGGACATATAGTAACGAGATTGGCTGTTCATGGATTCCATTTCAAGAAGTGTAAAAACAAAGTATTTCATGAACCAAACATAAACTATGTGTGTGTGTTGGCTGTGACCAAGTATGTGAAACTAAAAGAAAACAAAATTTCGAAAATCACTTCTGGCCTAAATGCAGTTCTGGAAAAGCAGCCTAAAATCGCTTGTTTCTTTTTTATTCAAATCCTAGCCAAATTAACTTATTTACATAATTCTTTCTGTAATGTTCAATACTCTCAGGTGTTTTTATTTGATTTTTTGAAAAATATCTACATTGAAAGTAGCTGTAAGGCCTTAAGTGAAACTCTGCAGTGACTCACATTAGTGCTTGTAATGGTGCTTAAGTGAAACAATGTACTGACTCAAATTAGTGCTGGTAGTGGTAGGAAAAGGCAAACGGCTAATCTAATCGACCAGATAACGATGATTAAAGATTGTAATTTTTAGGAATAAATAAAGAATATATTCTCATACTTCATTATATTTTATTTACCTAAAATTCATAGTTCATATTCCTAGGATGTTTTCAACATTGAGTTGCATGCCTGAAGGGCTAGAACTGTCGATTTGATGTTTGTAATTGTTGCATCTTCTTCTACTGCAAGGTATAAGTGGCTACACAGTGTAAATGTCAAAACTTGGTATAGTCCTGGACGTATCATATATGATACAATCAAAAATAACCCTAGAATCCCTCTCTAAAATATTCCAAAAATGCTGTTTTTAAATATATGTCGTATTTTGCCCCTTAAGATCAAACTGAACAGAAAAGAAATTAAGTACATGTCAAAATGCCCCTCCCCCATACAGTTTGCCTTCTCCTAAAATATTATTTTTGCAGATTTCTCATATTTTGTTATTTAAAAGCCCATTAAACACAAAAATGTTTTATAAAATGTCTAAATTTGACCTTGGGTCTTTAGAGGGCAAATAAGTTTCATTTGGTCTGCAAGTGGGGTGGAGTGGAAGGCAACACAGGCACTCATGACCGTGGGAAACCAGAAACAGATCGGCCAGTTAAGAGGGTGACCACTCTACACGAGTTCAGAACTAATAATAACATGTGCAGGACAGATATAGCAAAGATATATAATATACCAAGTCATATGAATACTAGGAACATAAAAGATTGCATATAAAATATCAATAAACTGCATAACACTACAATAAACTTATCAGTACAAAAGAGTAAAACAAATGATATTGCATATTACATTCTACCAAGAAAAATGCTCATTATCACAGAATATTACATCTAGTGGTTTGTGCAGGGGTAATTCCGATGTTAGGGATGGAAGAAACCTCATTCAGTATATATGGATAATGGCAATGTCACAGGGCCAATTAATGTTAAGACTCTCCATTACTTGTCCATTCTTAATTTATAATTTACACATACACAAACATTTTAAAAGAGGTTTATTGAGATTAATCAACCTCCTCCAATGAATGACATGCAAATCAGAACATATTTTGTACTTTAATAGCACTAATTCTGCCTTAATTAGATTTAATACTTAATATCACTAATTCTGTCTCAATTAAATTTAACAATTGCACATCATCATGTAGTATTTAGAGGTAAATTCTATAAAACAAAGTGGCAAGAAATTTTGAATTTTTTTCTGAAACAGTTCGCATAAAACACAGCGAAGAAGATATTCCATTCCTATGATAATTCACTAGTGTTGTGACTATATCACTTTCTGCCATTGGTAAACACTCATCAGACACCTAATACAAATAAGGACCAAATTTTTATGTCAAATTTTAATATGATTCAACCTACAGAAACTTCTGCAAAAAGTACCTGAATTGTTAAACAGGTTCCCTGCATGTGGCACTTCAAGGTTTAAAAATACTGTATGTATAACGAGTTCACAATTTTGAAAGGTTATCCTGACTATGGATATAAAACAACAGAGCCACTGGGAGGGACGAATATGACCTTCAGCGCATCATGCGGTCAGAAGAAGAAAAAAGTCTGACTGAAATTGTTTTGAACTTCTATTTTGATGCACTATAAAGAAAAAAAACATATAAATGTTCTTTGAAAATTTTTGCAAAATTGCAGGTATATGTCAAATTCATATCTACCATCAAAACTACTTTTAATATTCGTGGGTTATTTCATTTAAAAATATACACAAAAAACATAACAGCTGAAAATGATTTGGACATACTATTTCAAGAATAGCATTAAAAAATTCTCTCTTTCTTCATACATCTTGCATAGTAAAATATTTTCTCACATTGGCATGTTGTTTCAATTAACATTTTCCTATTAAGAAACAGGTATTACTCAATGTTTTGATTTTTGCAATCTATGTTCCACCACAAAAGAAAACTGAAAATGCTGAATAATATACTGATGCATGCCACAGATAGTCATTCCAAGCTTATTATTTTATTATTATTGTAATAGTAATCTATTTCAGCAAGAAATAGTATCTAATAAAAATTACAATCAAAACTCTTACAATACTTGTGTAGAAAATACAGTGAATATCAAACAAAAAGCTGTATAATAAAATCATATTAATGAATTTAAAAAAATAAGCTATGGTAATACGACTAATAATACCAGCACATCAGCTAGTGGTATTCAGCTAAAAATTCTCTAAATTCCAATCTTGGGTCATGAATTTATTAATGACACTTTTAAACTGTAAATTTTTTTGCCATGAATATATGTCATCAGTAATAACATTTATATTATTACCCATAGGTCCCCATTTTCTAGAAACATTACAGGAAATAAGCAGTTCCATCCCTAACATCAAATACTGCCTTCAAACCATCTCAGACCTGTAAATACAGTAGTGATACTAATGTGCAGCGATTCATTCATGCGACCCCACACCACTGTTTGGCAAGACCCATTTTGCCTTATGTTACAGCTATATAAATATTGTTAGAATATTTTGTCTCGTAAAGAGCCACACCACAAAATAAAACTGAATGTCTACTGAAATTTTTGGAGAGATTGTATTAAAACGCTGAGGTGTTATACACTATCTAGAGGAAATGGAGGTTCTGGCTAAAGGAATGGTCTGCAAGTCTTTACCCGAGTGAAGGCTGCAAGAAACAATGAGAAGTACAAACAATTTATACCTCTGTTCTAATATTAACAAAAATAGTCTCATTCTAAAGTTCAAAACACACATTCCTGAAATGGGGTTGCTTCTATTTTATAGCTTCACGTTTTTCAAAAAAGTTCATTCATGTGTCTAAATACATTTTACTTATCTGTCTTTATGTGTAAGGTAATGAATTACATTTCTTATTTTGGATTACTGTCACTAGATTTCAAAGCAAATTCAGTACAACTGTTGCATATGGTTAAGAGAGGAATAGATTACAGGATTTTTTTTTTTTTTTTTGCGCTGGTCCTCCGGAAAGGCCCAGGTCTTACAAGTTGACATTCATGGACGACCTATGCATCTATATGGATCGGAGCCTACCTAGGAAGAAATTTAATCTTTATGACAGCACAAACACTCAGTCCCCGAAACAGAGGAAATAATCAATGAAGATTAAAATCCCTGTCGTAGCGAGGAATCAATCTTGGGCCCCTTGAACTAAAAAACAGCTTGCTAACCAGTTTGTCACTCAGCCTATTGACTACAGGATAAGACATGTTAAGAGCTTCTCTGATCAAAACTAATATGAGAGGATTACTTATTTTTAATAGGCAAGTGAGAACACCACATAGCCAGAATAATTAGCAAGGGAGTTATAGATGTATTTATTATTACTGTTCCGTGGTGAATATTATGTCACTTCAGTGATTTTATATTGAGAGAATTTGAACCAAGAAGCAGCCTCGCCATGTCTTTCCTACTGGCGATATGAGAGCACGGGAGGTGCGGACACATCAGGCAAGCTGCTTAGTGACCGAGTGCCTGTTGAAAGATGCATTTGTGAATTGTGTGCTGTTCTGTTATGCAAATTAAATTATGGACTGTATTGGAAGCTGCTGAGGTATGAGTGATGCTGAGTAATGACAATCAGAGCAAGACTAGATGTTATGAAAGGTGCTACTCATAGAACCGGTCATGTTGCAATAGCACTTTCTGGTACACTGAGAGATGCAATGGCAAACTAACTCATTCCTCATTATGTATTTCCTTCATAAAGTAAGTAATAAATAACAAAATTCATGATTGTAAAATAGGAGAAAAAATTAACATTATGTTCCTAATGTAACTCGCAATAGATTTCAGAATATACAGTAAAGCTCCGATTATCCGCAAGTGTCACAAAATGTTTTTAAATGAACCTCAAAACAAAGGGAAAACAATTTTAATACCAGCCAACAACAGGGAAAATACAATAGGCCCTGCAGTGCGAAGGCCGAAAATTACTGATAAGTTTATTGTGTATCGTAATCCTACAGACCTTCTTGGAATTTGTGGACGAGTCGCAGGCTCTTGCTCTTTTGTTTTGGTCACGGCTTTCACATTCTCTGATCACTGACCTTGACGACTCAAGAGGGCGAGTGTATCAATGCACTCTGTCAAGCTCACTAACCTTCCCCCTCTATGAACATTTTCTCTCAGCCTGCCAGTGGTGTCAGTTGTCGGTAAGCATGCTTAGTGATCAGTCATGTTTTATGTTTCTTTCTTTGACAGTTCCAGGAGGTGAGAATGTCGACGAAGAGAACACAGAAGAGTGGCTGGAATGCGACATAAGGGAGCCGGAGTTTGAACAACTGACTGAAGTAGAGATAACGAACAAAGCAATGAAAATGAACGAGAACAAAGTGAAAGTGAAGAAGATGAGGCGCCTGCGCGGATGACGCACAAAACGGCTTTGCAGCACGTAGACGAATTGCTTCAAAATTTAGGGGAACAAGATGACGACGGACATCTGGAAGAAAAATTCATGTTAAGAAAAGTACATTCTAGAATAAAGGATACGTGTTTCCAAAGCAAGAAGCAAAAACGAGTGACAGATTAAAAAAAAAAAGGCAAAACTGAACTCTTTTTATTAACAGTAGAGTGTTTTTATTGTTTACTATTCTTCACTTTAGTGATTTAATACAGCAAAGGTTTCTGCTAAACTGTACATATTTTGTTTTTGTACAATAAAACAGACTTTTATGCTGAATTTGTTTTTCATATTTGCACCTCATTTTTAGTTTTCTTTCCCCCAGATTATCCACGGTTTTGGCAATCTCTGGTGCCCTTGCCACCCAATTCTGCAGATAATCGGGGCTTTACTGTATTCTTCATTTATAACTGTTAGGTTCTTCAGTTTGTCAAAACAAATTTGTGAATAAATAAAATTTAGAAAATAAGTGAAAAAAAAAAGAAAACATATAACAGATTATATCTGAAAAAGAAACAATTACTGTATGCAAGTAGGTACAATGCTGTTATATGCTTTTTTCCAAGTCATTTCTAAATCTATATCTATGAAATCAAAGGTAAGTTTGTTTGTTTGTTCATTATACAAATTTACATGCCTCCTCTGGTCACTACCAAAGTTTGCACCAAGGCTAATGAGGCACCCGGACGGGTCGTAGAGGTAGATTAAATGAAATAAAATTGGTCATAATATGTGAGATACGGGTAGAAAGTTCTATGTTTTGATGGCATTTTTGATACCAAACCTCTTACGGAAATAGACTAGACACAGGAAAAGCATGGGAGGAATATCTCAAATATAATCTAGCAATTTTTTCTCTGGAAAATGAACCTCAATTCCATAAATGAGTATCAAATGATTGCTTAAACATATCTGTCAACTTTACAAAACCAAAAATCAGGAGATTTTAATATGAAAATCAGTAAAAATCAGGAGATACAATTGGTCAAAACTGCGTATTCTACATGTCTTGCACAATACAGGAGTACTATGGAACTGTTGCTATACGAGGCTACAAGGCTAAAAATTACACATCTCTATTCCCTCACAGGAAGTATGTGAGTGAGATGATCAGTCTCTGATAAGCCTTCTGAAAATAGTATGAACTCATGCTCTACACGTGTGAATCAGTCATGTACTTAGATGCCATTACTTAGCAAATGCACAGATTAATATATTGCATCATGCGCCCGCACAATTATGTGAAGTCCAATGCTATTTTTATCAAGTAATAAATTAAAATTTGCCAGAATTGTCTCCAAATGGCTCCTAAAATCTTTACAAAAGTCACTAGTCGCTATCTTTGAAATTGTGTCACTAAATTACTAAAAAAGACTCCAAATATAGCGACTAGTCTCTAAAATCGACTAGACCGATGTGAACGAACATGAACATAGCACGCGAGAACAAGAGACTGACAATCGATGTACACATCGCGATATACAAGTTTCAATAAACATCGTACATTCGTGCGCATTTCTCGTATTAATACATGTTGATATTTCATCTGAAAGAGGCCAATGAGCGAAGGACTTCCGGCCACTGGCGTACAAAGCTGAAATGGCGGGATTTGAAAAAAAAAAGTTTGAAGTTCACCAAAAAATAAGCTAAAATCGGGAGAAATAACAGAATAATCGGGAGACAGGAAAAACTGTCGAAAATCGGGAGTCTCCTGCCTAAATCAGGAAAGTTGGCAGGTATGCTTAAAGGTAGCAAATTTTTCTCTATGATACAGCTATCACTGAAGAGGCTTACTATGAAAATGAGAATTGAGGAAGTTTCCCATTGCTTTCCTCATAAATCCAGTTACATTAAATATCAGTCAGCCAAGCCTACTGAAATGCACGTACTAACTGACCCTATGAGCGACATTTTTACACTGTTCACAACAGGGACTGGCAGCATCAGGAATGGCATTACTAATATCGCTCATACAGAGAACACCTTCATACTGTCAAAGTCAAGGATGCGATTGGGACAGGTCAACAAAAGTAACAAATTTTTTCTAGCCCAAACTAGAAGACAAAGTACACATTAGGTCTTGCCAGCAATGTAAAAGCAACCCCAGAAGAAAGAAAATCAACTCTGACAGTGAAAGTTAGAAACCTGTACCAGTATATACACTGTAGTACTAATGTACGGTAGTCAGTAGGAAAGAATTAAAATAGGGAATGTTCTACCATCGTGAAATCATTTCATAAATGATACATTGGGTACCATGTGGTTAGAAGCTGCAAATATGTGAATTATCATCTTTCAATTTAGTATCAATAAAACCTTCGTATGAGCACTAATGAATGGAAAAAGTATGTTTCAATATTTAGACAAAGCATACTGAAGCCAATGTGTTGAATTAATCTTCAAGTATAATTTTCACGGAGCATATAAAATATAGAAACCCAAACATTTCTATAGAATAAAATATTCAAGGAAAGTACGATGAATCTATGACATAGTGTTTAAGAATAGGTTGTATTTAGTTGTCACAGAAAGGATAGTAGTATTATGTTACCACTGATGCTTTCATAGCCCGTACTTGTAGACGTGATATGCGCAGAGAACTTTGCACTGCGTCTTCAGAAGAAAATCTCGACAATAATATTTATATTGATTTAATTTATATAATATATTAATTTAATTATTGTAGAAGACTTCCCCGTGAACAGTCGACATTTTCTTCTGAAGACATGGAGCAAAGTTTTCTGTGAAACAAAGAGTTTCACCTCATTTTCTCAACATGGGATAAGCCCAAAACTCATATTATCATGTCCACAGGATAATAGAAGATAATTTTAGATGAAAAGACTAGAAATTGCTGTCAACATGTAAGAAACAACATGGGAAATCTATTTTTTGGAAGAAACAGGAAGTAGACCTTATTAAATGGCACTGAACACAAAAGCGAGAATTACAGGCACAAAGATAGTACAAAAAAAAAGGTAATGGAAACACATTATGGAAGACATCACTTTTAGACATACAAAGTATGATTTAAAAACAAAAAAGGACCAATGCAGACAAAATATACAACCACCAGGAACAAAGGCGGCTTTCTGAACAGTATTCTTTGGATATAAAGTGACAGTAAATAAAAATAGTACAGGTTTAGTTTATTTCACATTCAATGGACTTTTCTCCAAGGTGAGACTCAGGAACGATTCTATGAGTAATGACAACACAATCTAGAATCGGGATATCAAGACCAAATCAGTATCTCAGCTGTTAATTTAGATTTTTATATTGCAAGTTCAAATGAAATGATTTTAGAAGTTTAATTGTCAAAGAAATTAAATATTTAGTTTTTCACAACCACAGACTTTCAGTTTACTAGGTCCTGTTGAGTACATATCATACATGCAAAAGAGATGTTAAGAACAAAAAGGGCCAACCAGACACCAGTGGAAAATGAACCTACAACCTTCAGATTTGACAGTGAGCTATAGTGGCCTTGGTCATTCTTGTTTTGTTGACAGGAATCTGAGCTACAGATCTGGCACTACGGTCATAACAACTGTAGAAAGCATCCTAGTCACCCGCTGGTTTGTGTACTTAACATATCTTCAGCATGCACTGTATGTACTTGAGACGACTTAATAAGCTGAAAGTCTCTTGAATTTTTTTGGGAATTCAGTTTTTAGTTAGACTGGTATTGTAGCATTGCGCCTTGCTGTGTTTGTACTTCTCAAACTCTCCAGACTCTGCAACAATTAACATATCAACAACGAGTAAGGACTTGCAGAGCAGATACCTGTGCACAATTACCAATTCCATACCTGGCCACAATCACTGTTTTCACTAACAAATAAAATACTCTACAAAAAATGTAATTACTGTCCGACTTCCCTTAAATAAAAACATAAACAAAGTTTTTTGAACTCAAATAATACTCATAAATGCTAAGACGAAGAGTGCTGATTCAGACCAGAATGATGGCTTGGTAATGTTCTTGCATGGGTATCCTGCTTAGGATACCCTGCATAAACAGAACCTGTATTTCTTCTTTTATCTACTGGAGGTGGAATTTTATTATCATGGAACTGAGGTGTTTCAGGTAGACTGCTTTTTGTTGATGGCAGTCGAGTACTTGATTCTTGAATCAGTCGATTGTTTTCCGCCCCTTCTACATGAGTTCTTTGTAAAACTGCATCAGAGTTACGTTTAACATTCTTATTAACATCAGATATTTCGTTCTCTGGTGCTTGTAAAGGAGATTTCTCCACTTTATGGTGATGATTTTCCTCAGGCTTTCCAAGTTCTTCTACATGCTTTGTGACTTCGTCTTGGTGCTCAGTTTCATAGTCATCATCTTCAAAATCTTCAAAATTCTCTTCTAGGTCAGAATTTTCTTCATACGGTTCAAACTCTTGAAATTCCTCACCATCACTGTCGTGAGGTATCTGTAGCTTATTGATCCGGGTCTGTACTATGTTGAGATGACGCAACACATAGTCTTCATTGGGAGCAAGACGATGCGCTCGAATCAGGCAGGCTTCAGCTCTCCGAAGATTGCCACGCTCGACGTACACCACACACAGATTGTGCAAGCCTTGGATATTCTCCGGATCAAGCTGCAGTATTCTTTTATAGCACTGTAACAAACCAACAGTTTGAATATTCACCTTTTGATAATGACTCTATATAGAAACAAAGAAGTAAAGTTATCATCAGGTATACAGGTATATGAGTAAAATTACACACAGAATGGAAGAGACTGAAATAATGGAAGAAGAAGAAGGTAAAGTAAGAAGAGATTTGGTCACAGTTAGCACAATTCTCAGTGATCATACAGGACATCTGGACAAAGCTCTTCTTTCCTTCTACCTATGTTTGCAGCCCAAGGTTACAGTAAAAGGTACATTGCAAATTCATGCTTGCAAAAAGACTTGCCAATTTTATACACAAAGCATGCCAAATTTGATTCAGAATTGAGCAATTTGCTTTATGTTGCACCGATACAGATAGGTCTTACCAATCATTACTGATCTGCATTTAGGGCAGTCACCCAGGTGGCAGATTCCCTTTCTGTTGTTTTCCTAGCCCTTTCTTAAACGACTGTAAAGAAATTGGAAATTTATTGAACATCTCCCCCAGTAAGCTATTCCAATCTCTAACTCCCCTTCCCACAAATGAATATTTGCCCCAATTTGTCCTCTTGAATTCCAACTTTATCTTCATATTGTGATCTTTCCTACTTTTAAAGGCACCCCTCAAAGTTATTCGTCTACTAATATCATTCCACGCCATCTCTCCATTGACAGCTCGGAACATACCACTTAGTGGAGCAGCTCGTCTCCTTTCTCCCAAGTCTTCCCAGCCCACACTCTGCAACATTTTTGTAATGCTACTCTTTTGTCGGAAATCATCCAGAAGAAATCTAGCTGCTTTTCTTTGAATTTTTTCCAGTTCTTGAATCAAGTAATCCTGGTGAGGGTCCCATACACTGAAGCCATACTCTAGCTGGGATCTTACCTGACAATTATATGCCCTCTCCTTTACATCCTTACTGTTGTTGTTGTTGTTGTTGTTTGAGTCATCAGTCCATAGACTGGTTTGATGCAGCTATCCATGCCACCCTATCCTGTGCTAACCTTTTCATTTCTTTTCATCCTTACTACAACCCCTAAATACCCTCATAATCATGTGCAGAGATATGTACCCTTTACTTACAATCATATTTATGTGATTACCCCAATGAAGATCTTTCCTTATGTTAACACCAACGTGTTTAAAATGATCCCCAAAAGGAACCTTCACCCCCATAAATGCAGTAATTAAAACTGAGGACTTTTCCTATTTGTGAAACTCACAACCTAACTTTTAACCCCATTTTTTTTCCCCCCATCATACTGTGCGACAGGTCTCGGCAGCTGGCACAATTCCTATCCTCGCCACTGGATGGGAGGCTTCATTCATTCCATTCCTGACCCGGTCAAATGACTGGAAACAGGCTGTGGATTTCATTATCATCATACCATTGCCTACTGTCCATCTCACAACATTATCGAGGTCATTTTGCAGTTGCTCACAATCTTGTAACTTATTTAGTACTCTATACGGAATAACACTATCTGCAAAAAGCCTTATCTCTGATTCCACTTCTTTACTCATATCACTTACATATATAAGAAAACATAAAGGTCCAATAACTGCCTTGAGGAATTCCCCTTTTAATTATTACAGGGTCAGACAAAGCTTCGCCTATTCTAATTCTCTGAGATCTATTTTCTAGAAATATAGCAACCCATTCAGTTACCCTTTTGTCTAGTCCAACTGCACTCATTTTTGACACTAGTCTCCCATGATCCACCTTATGAAATGCTTTAGACAAGTCAATCGCGATACAGTCCATTTGACCTCCTGAATCCAAGATATCTCTATATCTTGCTGGAATCCTACAAGTTGAGCTTCAGAGGAATAACCCTTCCTAAATCCGAACTGCCTTCTATCAAATCAGTTACTAATTTTGCAAACATGTCTAATATATAATCAGAAAGAATACGTTCCCAAAGCTTAGATGCAATGCATATCACACTGACTGGCCTGTAATTTTCAACTTTATGTCTATCACCCTTTCCTTTATACACAGGGGCTACTATAACAACTCTCCATTCATTTGGCATAGCTCCTTCATGCAAACATTAATCAAATAAGTACTTCAGATATGGTACTATATCCCAACCCATTGCCTTTAGTACAGTATTGTACCGGTAACGGCGGTACAAACTAAGTCCCCGTCATAGAAATTTTAAAACTTACGTGTTACGCTCCGGGCCGCTTACGAAGGACTGACTGGACGGCGAGCAACAGTTGTGCGCGTGTGACGTAGTGAGCGGGTGACGTCACAGCATGCCTCGCCGCACTACAGAGCCTAGACTGATGTAGAATGTTCTTCGAGTTTCGACGGGTAATAACTTTTCCCACGATAATAATTGAACAAATTGAACAACATCACCATATAACTTGATCCCTTAGCTATGTTCCTGCCGAATTTCACGTGAATCTGACTTGGGACGATAAAGTTATGGAACAAGGGGTGGAGGCCCGGATCAGATATAAATACGTACTGCTTCGCGCAGCAGACCAGTGTGTGTTCCAGCATGTTAGAGTGTGCTGCAGTGCGCTGCAGTGTGTTACAGCATGTTGCCAGAGTGTGATGCCAGTGTGTGGCCGGAGTATCTATGTGCACGCTAGACTGTAGTGTTCGCACAGTCGGTTCGCGGGCACCGTGATCGAGCGTGAAGCCGCTATTAAGTTTCAAGTCCGTGGACTTTAACCTAATCGTGTTGAATATGGACTTATGCAGATTTCTTTATACTGTGACAACTTTTTACTCCGATAGGACGTGAGATGAATTGTGTATCGTCTGGACATTATCTATTGACTGTTACTCTATACGAGTGTCTAAGACTCGCAAACGTTTTCGAGTGCTCGAAATTGAAGTTTTATGTTATGGACAGGACTTAGAAATGATTGCTCCTTACCGAGTACTAAATACTTCGAGTTATAAGACTGTGTTTGAATCCAAATTTAATTTACCATTCCATGAACTGTGTCAATATTTTAGGTCATGAACTGTGAACTGTGCATGTGTGAACAGTGCATTTCAATTCTAATAAACAGCACATTTCAATTCTGCGAACATTCAGTTTACGAACAGTCGAACCAAGGACTGTCAATACTCGATTAATTTCGTCATTTGATTTCATGTTATTTTCAATACGTGAATGAGTTCTAATTCACGAGTGGAACATCTTTATTTTCAATGAATTATGTTGAACAGTGCTTCAAAGAACTAAGTCATGCGGCATTACCTTACGTTGTACCAAGTGCCACAAACTTTAAGTGACTCTGTTAAACTCGACGATAAGTTTCGAGTGGACTTTTATTTTATGAGTATTAACTTACATGCATATTTGAGTCTAGTGGCATTCTTTCACTTAACACGGGACAAAATTGAGTGACATTTCAGCGTGTGATAAAGATACATTTTGTGTTTGAACTTTGTTAAAACCATTTATAAACGTTCCTCTCATCTGTGCAGAAGCAGCCTTTACATTAACTCGCCCCAGGGCTTAACGATGTTCATTCATGTTCACCATTCACAAGGACTACCTCGACGCCATTCATTAACGTCGCATAGATCTTCAAGACATCGAATGGATTTTCTAGAACTTCCATCGGGGGACGAATGGTGGTTCGCTGATATGGAAAATGGAGCTGCCGGAATCCAAGGACATCGCCAGCCATAGGACGAGGAACATTTTCTACTGTATCCGCTGTACAGAGGTGACATTACTTTCAATTTCTTAATAAACTCTGGAAAAAAAATTTTAAGATTTATTTAAACAAACCCTCTCCCTCTGTATGCACTTCAACGAATGGTACACGCCCTGTGTCTCATGTCTACCGAAGTACCACATTTACTGTTACAGTATATCCCCAGAAATCTTATCAATTCCAGCTACTTTTCTAGTTTTTAACTTTTGTATCTTATTGTAAATGTCGTTATCATAGGTAAAATTCAATACTTCTTTAGTATTAGTCACCTCTCCTATCTGGACATTATCCTTGTAACCAACAATCTTTACATACTGCAGACTGAATATTTCAGCCTTTTAAAGATCCTCACATACACACTACCCTTGTTCATCAATGATTCCTGGAATGTCCTTCTTGAACCTGTTTATGCCTTAAAGTACCTATATTCAACCTTCCATTTTTCACTAAATTTTGCATGACTGCCGATTATGCTTGCTATCATGTTATCCTTAGCTGACTTCTTTGCTGCATTTAATTTCCTAGTAAGTTTCTTAAATTTCTTCTTCCTTACACAGCCAATCCTAACTCTACAGAAGAACCTTGTTGTAAGGAATTCCCACTTTTAATGAAGATTTTTGTAACACCCAGCCAAATCGCTATAAGCACAATGTTATTTCAACCCCTTCAATGAACCCCAACATAAGGAAAGGTCTGCTTCAAAGGAATATATTTCACATAAATTACGATCGCACATCCCGTTGTAAGGAAAGTTTGCGATAAGATACTTCTTTTCTAAACTTGTTTTAAATGTTAATTAAATTCTGTTTTCACTTAATCTCTGTCCAAAGTTAATGGGTTAAATGAAAGTGCTCCTTTAGCGATGAGTGGAACCATGGTAAATTGGCACAGCCTCTGGGAATCACTGTTACCGGCAAGCAGCAATCACTGTCATGCTAGATGCTGTTAATTAGTTATGTCCACTGACTTGTGGATAGTACTGGAATAACGGCTGTGTGGGAGCGAAGTGTGATTTCCGGCGAGACTAGCTGTACGGCCTAGAGGTATGACTGACGTACGCGTACACTCCGCGAGACACAAGTAACTTCATGAGATATAAAAGTTTAGGTGGAAGGTCTCTTGCAAATTTCATGTGATTTACAGTGAAAGATATATTTCAGAAGATTAGAAGCAATTAGAAATTGAAAAGGCTACGGATATCGAACAAAATTAAGAAGTATTAAAAGAAAAATTACAGAATAAGCCTGAACCATCATCGATAGACCAAAAGTGAGAGTGTACAAAATGTAGAGCTGTTCAACCTCTACAAAAAATGTCTGTGAGGGCGTATACTTATCTCCAATCATTTGCCCTTTAGAGCGATTTTAGTTCACAGTTGATGGTAAAAAAAATAACACTTTTTAAATAAATAAATAAATAAATAAATAAATAAATAAATAAATAAATAAATAAATAAATAAATAAATAAATAAATAAATAAATAAATAAATAAATAAATAAATAAATAAATTTTCTAAAATTTTACAGCCAAATAAAGTGTTCAACCTCCTCTAGGACTCGTCAAGGATTAAAATAATCTTTAAAGTACATCATTTGCATGAACGGTTCAGGAGTTAGGACTGCTTTAGTTGGGGTGGGTCGCTAGTTAACCTTAAAATATCTATAAAAATGATTAAGTTCATATCGTACATAAAACCTGCGACATTTTTACCATCATATTTTATAGCATAAATGGTAATAAATTTAAAAATGTATAAATAATCCCATAATGTCCAGTCATTATCTCAAAATGGAGAATCTTCACTAACTATAGTTCAAGGGTTATGCCTCCCATGAGATCAGCTGCCTTAACCTATAGCCGTAGCCTTGTAACACCGGCTAGACATTTCCGTCTCGCGGCACCAATCGCTGCTTGGAGAGCGCAGACTGAAAAATATCTCCAGTTTCATTCACTGTTTTTGTTTCTGTGTTGGAAGTTGTGCTACGAGTTACACTTGTGCTTGTGATAAAGAGTTGTACTGTTCATTATGGCTGCTAAACGTAAGAAGCTGACTCTTCAACAATAGATCGACGTCATTAGTGATATAATAATTTACTCATTCGGGACAAATATTTTAAATTCCCTATGGGAATCAACATCTGTCATTAGTGATGTCACAGATGGCAAAAAAATATGACTTGGCACCCACTATGCTGTTTGGCATCATGAAACAGAAGAAAATAATGCTGACTGCGGAAGTGGAGTGCGGTTCTGGGGCAAAAATACGGAAGAATATTTGTTCTTTGCCGTAAGAGGAACTTAAGAAACATTGTAATAAAATGGTTTGAGGGAAAACGGAGTGAGAACGCTCCAAATAATGGGAACATACTTAAACAAAAAGCTCGAGAAGTCGCACTTAATCTGGATTTGGTCGATTTTCATGCTTCTAATACCCGATTTGATCATTTAAAAAACTGGCATTATCTTTCGTTCCAAAACATGTGCGGCGAGACTGCTAAAATGAATGATGATACAGTTGTGTACTGGAAAAAGAATACGTTACCTAAACTTCAAGGATATCGTGCTAAGGATATTTTTAACGCCGATGAAATGGGAATGTTTTACAATTTGCTCCTGTCTGAGATATATGCTGTTCGCAGAGTAAAATGCCATGGAGGCAACAAAAAGTAAAGAAAGACTTACAGTGCTGTTATGTGTTAACAGCGACGGGAGTGAAAAATTACCCCCACTAATAATTGGAAAATTTAAGTATCCAAGATGCTTCACACTCCCATGTAAATATGATTTTAACAAAAGTGCGTGGATGACATCGGGGATATTTCTAACATTTTTATGAAGCTTGGATGCTAAGATGGGATCGACAGGAAGGAAGATAGTGCTGGTGAGAGACAGATGTCCAGCTTATCCTTCAGATACATCTTTCCTGCGGAATATCAAAGTGGTTTTCTTTACTCCTAACTGCACCAGTCACCGGCAGCCTTTGGACCTTGGCATTATTCATTCTGTGAAAGTGAAGTACAAGAATGGCCTGGTTCAAAAAGCTATTTCTTTCCTTGAAAGATATGAGGAAATGAAACAATATACTCCAAGCCATGCATAGATTCGTAGCAGCATGGCAACTAGTCAATATGGACACTATTCAAAACTGCTTTGGCCATGCAGATTTTGGTGCTATTTCAGAAGTTTTTAATGAAGATGACACTACTGATGACATTAGGGAAGATTGGTCGAGGATTTTACGTTGAAGGGACTGAAATTTCTGGACAGTTGATCCGGGAAACAGTTTCTTCAAGGAACGGATAATGCAGGATTTTTACAACGTGGTTTAATTAGGATGGTCGCAGGATCATGTAATTTGAATGAATAATATGGGAAAACATGGTTTCTGGGAACGTATAATCGAGGTTTTACTGTACTTTCTTTTTTCTTCTCGTTTTCGGTGGAGTTCGGCTTCACCCTGTATAAACAAAGAATCTTGAAACTATACAGAAACTTCTTTTAAACTATGAAAAACTTACATTTTCTGCAGCATCTAAATCTTTGATGTTGTTAATATAAATGTCTCCCAAAAGGATGAGCCCCTTGATGTGATCTGGATGAAACTTCACTAACTGGTTGAGGAAAGGAGCTGCCTCCAGAGGACGATGGTCATCAGCCAACAGGAGGGCGAGATTAAACAGTGCACTACGGAAGTCTTCCTTCAGCTGGACAGCACGGCGAAACCAATGCTCAGCACCTGCAATGTCTCGATCATCCATCGCCAGCATGCCCAAGTTGAAGTGTACCCTCTCATTTGTAGCATCCTAGATACAAAGAATGACTCATAAATATACATTCAACAAATTCCGGATTAATTAATTCATTAATTAATTTGCTCTATATGTAATAATGATTTTGGTTTAATGTTTATGTTTAATAATGGATTTTATAGGGCATATAATACTGCATATATGCAAATAACACATGCACTTCTTTTTTGAACGTTGGCACTAAAAAAATACAAGTGTCCGCATTATTCCGGAAAGGTAGCTATTGCTTTTATAATTCCAGAATTCAATTACATTTCAGTGTTGTGTCTGGTGTCAGTTACTTAGTTAGAAGAGAGGTGTGAATCACGTTTTACATATGGCTGCACGGGCAACAAGTTCACGATTAAAGAAACACTTTGTGTTATTGAAGATGCAGAGAAAGTTAGAAATTGTGGAGCAGGAAGAAATTATGGTATCAACGAAAGATGTATTCACAATGGCACAACTCTAGAATTCAAGAAACAAACAGAACTGAGGACGACACTTATGGGACTGTACCGGGAGGTACACCTCAATGCTGCGCATTCAAAATCAGCGCCTAAATGAATTCCTCTATTGGTCAAACAATGAAACTGAAACTACACCAACTTGGAACTTTTAATCAGAAGATGTCACCACTAAAATATTGAGTAATTTTATTATTGTGAAGTTTCCTAAACTGACTGAATTTCTCCTAGTTTTGTTTGCTATACATCAAGAAGTTTGGACATTTCTCCACAGATGACACTACCAAAAAACTATGATCATGCACCCTGGTCCAAAGTGAAAGAACTTGTAATTTAAAGAGTTTTGTATTTCTAGGTTTTTGTAACTGATTGATGTTCATTTATTTTTGGGTTGGCAATATTTCCTTTTCCTTTCCACCAGTTTTGAATCTGGCCAATGAAAAATTTCTGTAATTAATTTTCAACCTATCACAGGCTTCTTGTTCGATTTTGAGTGTTACTTTTGAACTCAACCAATAAAATTGAGAGGGTGTGGCTAGTTTAATCTTGAATGATCTCGAACGTTCCCTGAGGGTTTATAACCTGCGGCTTTTCACATTTCTTGGCCAGTTGATCGTCATCTATCTGAGTGTGTGTGTTATGCAGGAGGCCTCTTTCGTCGGCAGCTGAACATCTATAAGGTAATGGCCACATAAACTACATCTTTCTTGTTGTAGCTACCTCCGCAGATTATTCCAAGGGGAAGGTCCGAATCTTTAACCATGTAACCTACGTTTCTAAAATGTAACTTTCTTCCGGCTAATGTCAAAATTTCATAAAATCTTTGACTGTAAATCGGGGATAGAGTGTGAATTACCCTCTTGAGCTCCCCTTCATCTTGGTTTGAGGTGACTACGTTTTGTAACTTTTTCTTCTGTAAGGTGTTAAAGCAATTTCTATACAGGTCACCTCAGTAGTTTGGGAATAGCCCCTGTTTCATTGGTTTAGAGCACTTTAGGTTTTTAAGTGTTCATTATCTTGGAGCGCTGTGTGCCTCCATTCACCTTGGGTTTGAGCCAGTTACCTAACCTGTTCTTTTCCATGAAGGCCCAGTAGGTTGGGTATTAAATACCCCTGTAAAAGTAAGTTCCATTTGTAAATGGTGTTTTGAGAGACCTTGAGATTGATGTAATGTTGCCTTGAGTAGGCAGTGAGGAACCGAGAGCCTGTTAGCTCTTTTTCAAGTTTTGCAATTGTAAAGAGTGCCTCTGGAAAGCTAGATAGTGTAATTTTAGGAGCAAGTGCTCTTTGAATTAGGGGATTTCTGCCCTTGACTAAATATGTTCTCATTTTTGAATTGTAAATTTGAGCTGGGAGCTCAGGAGTTGTAAAGTGAGGGGCTTGAAGCCCAGGTTCTGTAAAGTTCACTAGTCTTGTATTTTCCTTGACTTGTTTCAAGATTGTCATTGTACCTGATGTTTCATTGTTATGAAAAATTGTTAAGTTTGAAGTGCTAAAAATATAACCTTCAGTTTAAGTTTTAAATTAATTTTGATATTGTAGATAGACCCATTCACCCCGGCACCTTCTTCAACCTCTTTCTGCTCCACGGGTAACCTCGTAACAGGGACGATGGTAATAACAGTGATTTTCCGTTGGCAATGACAATGTAAATGATTAACAAAGATAAGGAAGCATGTAATTATTGACTTAAAAATTATACTGCACATATTTATGCTAAATTAAAGAAATATAACCTGCATGTTTGTGGAGAATCCTGCTTGCTGCTACTACAGCATCCGAAGATTATGGTGTGTTTTAAAACACTTAAAGCTTTAAAAACTAAATATCTGGTTCACTTGAATGGTATGGATTTTTTTAAGATCCGTTTGGACCTGCTATGGACCACGTGGTTCTTATCTCTAGCAGCTTTCTTCTTTGACCAGTACTCCTTCATTCTTGCATTCTTGCTCCTGAGTCCATTTCACTCCTCCTCCCGGACGTACTCTTTTTTCTGTTAGTAACTGGAGAGAGTCTGATGTTCGGATCAACGTTCTGTACCTATGCCTGTCATAAATTCACTGGAAGCAATGTCCAATTCTTGAAGGTTTATTCTGACGAGTCTTGCCCACTTGGCATTAGTCGCTTTCCCTCTAGAGTTGGTGTGGAAGATTCTGGAGGTGAGCCTCTGATTGTCCATTCTCATTACATGACCATAGAAGTTCAATCTCCTCTTTCTCATAAATGTTGTAATGCTCTCCAATTGTTGATACAGTTCGTTGTTGTGCCTGATTCTGTACTTGCCTCCTTCTTTAAGAGGGTCCATGATTTTTCTCAGGATCTTCCTTTCCTTCAGCTCCAGTTTTCTAAGTTACCCTTTTCTTACCATGTTTAGGCATTCTGAGGTGGATATTACTGATGGTCTCACTACAGTAGTGTAATGCTTGATTTTGAGGAGGGAGAGGGATTTGGATTTGTACATACTCTTACATAGGTGGTAGGCACTTTCCAATTTGATGCATCTGCTGTTCATGGCCTGATCTTCATTCATGTTTGGGGTTATCCATTCTCCTAGGTATTTGAAGGAGTTAGTCCTTTGTACTGTTTTGATCCCCAGTGGGATTGATTTGGGTGCATCTTTGATGTTGGTGATAAACTGTGTTTTGTTGATGGCGATCTTCAGCCCTACTTTAGGTGCTATGTGGATTATTCACATATAAACAATAATATATACGATAATACTGCATAAATATTGGGGAATGAGAACATATCACTCACGGCATTAGTGATGAAAGAAGTGCTCTAGTACAAGCAAACTCTATACCCATAATATTAAAAGAAGCATTTTGACAGATAGGATTGCATGGCGTTGCCACATTTTTGCATTCCTTTCTCCTTCCCCTCTCTTGTGGCTTACTTGTTCATTCATTCATTCATTCAAACTGCTGTGTTCCATTGCATATAACTCATAAGTGAGAGGATTGGGAACTCCAAGCAACACGAGCTAGTCAGCAGGCTTATTTCCATGACAACTGCAGTGGGTCTGTCCACGTTTCCATGGCAACCAAACCCCCTACTCCCCACCCAGGCAGGCAATAAACGGACCTCCCTCTAAGAACTGTTAGAACACATCTTTCAAAATTACAACCATATACGGTATAATGATAAAATCAATTATTAAGAAGGAAGCCATTTTTTCAGTGTCAAGAACAATTAATAGGACTTATAATTGTCCATTTTTTTTTACAGGTATGTTATAGTGTTAAATTTTCTGTATTGACAGACTGAAAAGCTTATGTTGCATCAACAACTACACAGTTATAAGGGTATACTATTACCTTCCTGAGTAACTTCAGCAAGCGTTCCCTGGCCACCTTACGTAACTCAGCCCGCCCTAGTTCCTGTAGTAAGATGGCAGAATTGAGCAATGCTTGTTCGTGTTCTGGATCAAATTCTAGGGCTTTGTCCAGGTACGCCAGAGCCTGAGAAGCCTTACCCTGTTCCAGGAACACCACACCTAGCTGCAATAGAAGAATGAAAACTCATTCAGTATTTAAAAGATACTTTGTTAGACAGGGTAAATAACTAATATTCACACCTTCAATCTTCAATATTTTACCATAACCCTGATGAATGTAACTGTTGCTGTATTGACCCTAATATAAGATGACCTTGAATTTATTTAAGGTATTTATGAGAAAAAAAATCAGTTTGGAACTATTCATTTATAGCATCTTTGTTTTCAAAATAATGTACATGCAAGCACAGAAATGGTGTCCCGACGTAAACAATCAACACTGCCCCACTCCAGTACTGGAAAGGAGGAGAGTGAGTGAAGGGGTAGTGTTCAAGGCCACTTCAGTACCGAAAAGAAGGGGAAGGGAGTGAACAGGTAGTGCTGCAAGCACAGTGTGTGTATTGCTATACATCCTCCACAGTGCCCATTTCAATCACAACAGCCTTGTAGCGGGCTGTCTCCCTGTAGCAATGCGTTAAGCGAGGAGGTGGGGGGATACCATGCTTTGTTTATATCTGGACACCATTTCTGTGCTCGCGTGTACCATACATTGAAAGTTTTCTACCATCTGCAGTCACTAATAACATGACAGTAATGCACGATTTTTCATTATCAATAGATAAAACTGCAGTAACATTAGTTGGCATTCAAAAAATACTGGAGTTTTATTCACATTTCTTATCTGACCAACGAGATAATTATTGGCTTTCCTCAGTTTTATTACGTAATGCCAATAGGCGACCAATTTATCAGAGTAATCCATTGGCGGGCATTGCACAACAATAGTGTGATATTGTAAAAACATTCCTGAAATTCCACATCATTCGCTTACACCACCCCAGACTTGCCTTAAATTCAGTCCACAATGCACCTGAATAGCAAAATGTGCTGGAGCCCCATCCTTGCTGTAACCACACATGACCCATGATTCCCTTGTCTTGAAGCTGAGGTATTAACCAAGATTGTAACATATGCAAATAAGATTTTCCATTCATATACCCATCAAAAAAAATATGGTCTGCACAAGTGACGTGATGATATCCCGGCCCATACCATAACATGAGGGGGTTCCATTCCAACTCTTGCACATAATGAGGATTTTCCTTAGACCAGAAAACCACATTCCTCCTATGTGAACTGCTAAAAACATGTGGCATGAGAGCCAGTCCTGAAGGGTTATCTTAGACTTCTTACATCAAGAATGAAGATCCGTCAAGATGGCCTTCAATGAGCTCCTCACACATCAGGGAAGTAGAAATAAGCTTGTCAAGCTGAGAAGAAATATGTTTTCTGTTCCTCCCTCTTCCAATGCTGATCACTCATTATGTCTTTCTGTATATAGCTTAACTTGTTGGAGTACTTTCAATCAATTATATTCGGCCATCTTTAGCAACATTCCAGGACACACTTGGGGTCATGTGCCCGCAACCAAACAATGTTACTTTTTTTGTTAATTCCTTATCATCACTTTGTAATGGAAATCATCAATGAAGAATTTCACTTCTAAACTTACATCTAGCTTTCTATCCTGGATTAACCCCTTGAGCAGAGAACTTGGTACACACTGGCTCACTCCCAGGTGGGGAGCGATTTCCCTGATTGAGGAAAATATTTAATTACTTGTTTAAAAACAATCTTAGACTAAAATGAACTATAGCAGGGCCCTTGAGTATAGTGTATTTAATTGTTTAAAATACTGTTATTTTATTTTTTCAATATTTTGTGCAAGAACGTACTATGTGCTTTCACACTGTGATACTGAGCTTGTTTCTTCCTAATAGCAAAGCTCTGGTTTTTGTTTACACAGTAACTTACACCTAAATATTTTAGGCAGTTTACTAACAATCACTGTGCGGAAATAAATTTTTCTGTACATTAAAATTGTAGATTTACAAGGTTTACATGTACTTAAAAGATTTATAATGGAATAAATTATAATACCAAACCAAACCCCATGGGGCAACAGCCCCGAAGGGCCATGGCCTACCAAGCAACTGCTGCTAAAGCCCGAAGGCCTGCAGATTATGAGGCGTCGTGTGGTCAGCACGACAAATCCTCGTGGTCGTTATTCTTAGCTTCCAAGACAGAATAAATTATAATACTCATAAAATTTTCTGTTATGTTGGTTAGCGCTTTTGAGGGATTTAGTTTATATACCTACAATTCATAAGTGACACACACGGACTATATTACACTACACCACAGGTAATATTTACAGTATTTACAGTCTTCACAGTGTTATGTCTTTTACAGCTGTTCATTATGATACACGCGGAAGCAGATCATGTTACATGCCCTGCCCTGGCTTCACATAATTTGTATGATTCCATTCCGAAACACGACAGTTTTCTTGGTGTGGAAACTTTCCACCCTAGCCACCATTTTCATAACAAGAGGTTCTCATCAATTAACACTCTGCCATCAGGAGTACAGGCTTCTGAAAATTTTGCTACTTATCTTGTATATTCTAGGAGGAATTTGTCCATTATACACCCCATTGTCAGAGGAATGTAAAAAGCTGTGGAGGAAAAATATAAAATAATAATAATAATAATAATAATACTAATAATAATAATAATAATAATAATAATAATAATAATAATAATAATAATAATAATGTTATTGGCTTTACTCCCACTAACTACTTTTCTGGTTTTTGGAGACATTGAAGTGCTGGAATTTAGTCCCGCAGGAGTTCTTTTGCATGCCAGTAAATCTAACGACACGAGGCTGACGTATCTGTGCCCCTTCAAATACCACCAGACTGAGCCACGACTGAACCTGCCAAGTTGTGGTCAGAGCCACTCAGCCCGGCAAGGAAAAATCTCTTCTGTGTCATCAGCTCATAAAAAATAGGAGTAGTCAACAAGTGATTGAGAGAAATATAATGCCCTAATTTAGGTTTCTGTACAATTCTCTGCGGCAAGAGTATGCCCATCAGAAGCTTTATTTCGATTTTATTTGTCCAGAGCAGGTATTGATCTCGACTCCTTCATTTCAACTTACTAAACTGGGTTTTATGTGTGATTTTCTGCTGGGCATCTTTTGTCTGTTCAGCTATGTTCCGACATATCTCGTCATCAAAAATAATTCAAATATTTGGCTTGAGTTTTGTTTTTCCTAAAAACTCTCCCCTTACATCATGATGGAATTTTGGATCAAAGCAGGACCTTCTTTGTCCATTTCCAGTCTAAGTTGATGAAGAAGTTGCACTGGTTCTAATATTATCAGTATTATTGTCGCCACTGTCATGATCGCTACTTGAACTGGAATCAAACATGTGTTGTCTCTTTCACGACTGCTAAACATTCGCATCAGCTGGGCCTGTACATTCCAGCCTGCAGTACTTGTTCCAGGTAAATTCCTGTCACTTACGAACTCACCTTTGGCAGAACTTACTTCACTAAGATCACTATCCTCCCCACTAAATGTCAACATTTTGTTTATCGTGACCTGTAAATCATCATCTTCTAACGGTGGAGGCCGGTAGTTCTTTCTAGACATTTTAGTAGAAAAAATGTAAGAAAAAGAACCAAATAGAACCCTGGTCTCTGCAGTTTGGAAGGAAATCATGAATTGTATCTGTACTATGGAACACATGCGTGTTATAAGAAATGTTGTGTTACTCGCAGTAAACACAACTCCAGTTGTGAAGGAAGAGCTCAAGACTGGGGATAATAAACCAGGTACACAGTTCCAATGTGTCATCAGAGAGGTCTGTTTAGTATCAGAATCTACAGAAATCCCTTCTACATCAATATTATTGAATCCATGGGACGATTAGGCGATGAGCTAAAGCTTCAGCACGAGGCTATTAGGCTTCAGGTCATTCTTGCCCGGACGTGAGTCATCTTCTTTATGGTGCAACTCGTGGATGACAGATTGGTTTTGCAAGAACGTAGTTGAAAAAATTCACATCAGAGGGCAGACTCATCCAGAATACGCTGCTGAAAAAAGAAATAAACCTCTGCATGAAGGTGACTAAGGGAAAAAATAAAATAAAATAAAAATAGAATCAGCAAATATACTTTATCCGCGTTCCCTGCTGTGCAAGCGACTTGTAGCCGTGGATCTCGCAGCATCGCCCACCAAACGAGTTAATATTTGTACACTTGTATGAGCTGGATCACTGACCAAAAGGTATAAAATGGCAGGGAGGGATTCAATTGAGTGGAAATGGATAATGCCGACGACTTGGTCTGAATGGCAGACTGTACTGAAAGCCTGAAATTAAATATCTCGGATCATAAAAAGAGTTATAGAGAGTATGATATGAAAATGAGCATTTCCTGCCTTACATTCATAACACCACAGATCGAATTGCAAGGTCCTCCTCAAACACAATATAAAAACCGTGTTAGGCACTGGCACTAAAATTGCTCACAGTCTGGGTAAAACCAAGGACAAATTGTCCCCACTTTTACATCCTGGGGTATACGAAATTCCCTGTACTGGCTGTAAGGTATACATTGGCCAAACATGCCGGTCCACTGGTACTCGTATCAAGGAACATGAAAGTAATATTCGTCTCAACCAGCCAGACAAATCAACAATAGCTGAGCATGGTCTATCATCGGGTCATGATGTCATGTTCCAAGATGTTCGAGCTCTTACCCACACTAGACACTACAGGTCCAGGATTATATGGGAAGCTGTGGAAATATGTAGAAATCCTAACAATTTCAACAGCGACACTGGCTATCAATTAAGTAATAACTGGTTGCCAGCCATTAAGGATTTACACAGGTAGTTCCCTTCCCTGTCCCTTCACTATTATTATTTTGCTTCGGTGTTTTCCAAATTTGTACGTTCCGCATCGCCAGATGTTTCATTCCAGGCTTGTGTCAATGTCATACCTTCATATGTGCATACACATGTTATGTGAACCTCTCAGACTGATTCTGATGGTTCCGTCAGCTTCCGCTTTGAACACTAGCGCTGTACCACATCCGGGGAGCCATCTGGTGACGAATGAACGTACCATTTCCACTTCTATTATAACGTCCAAATTCAAACCTCACTGTTTGAGAAGCCTTTCTCACGGACAGTCAAGATTTTCTTCTGATGACGCAGGGCAAAGTTCTCTGCGAAACGTAAAGAATTTCACCTTATTTTCTTGACACGGCATAAGCCTAAAAGCCTATATCATATCTATAAGCACGGGCCATGAAAGCATCAATGGCAACCATAAATGTTATTCACCCCCAAACTTAACAATTTAAAATAAATATTGGTAAAATAATCAAAACTTCTTATTGCAAACAGTTAATATAAATTACAAGCGTATGCTTTTACATTATGGCAAATTAGAATATTCAGACATTTCTTAAAAAAAAAAAACCCACATATTTACGGCCTGAATATATTAACTGCTTTGAAAACAAATGTAAATTCTGTAAAAGCTTTCTGTGAAGTATTACCATTAAAAACTTGTGACTGAGCTAAAATGTCTTGTATTCATGTCTATCTCTTGCCATCCTGAAGCTCAATAAACAATGTTGGTTGCTTTTATCATCTGAGGATGCAGTATCATTTCCAGTCTCTGTAAAAGCACCCTCGAATCCACTATACTCTAAATCAAGATCATCGCTACCCATTTTGAAACAATTAATGAAATGCAATTGAGAAAATTTGATGTCCCTAGGCATGTTCCCCACTTTTTCATGTCAGCTGGTGCTCTGCCAAGCAATGGTGGATGGAGGGCTCACTCACTCTGTGACAAGAATTTGTAAAGATTGAAGATATATGCCCTCTTGTGGCTACTTAATTAACTAGATGCAGAAAATGTTTATATTCAGGGTTATAAAATTGCATACTGTTAGATTGCCAAAATATTCTCAAGAGTTTTCATTTTTGGCACAAATATCTTGAATTTTAAGTTAAGAGTTTAAGATGCAATTATATAATAGAAAACTTACATTATAGTATATGTCTGGATTGTTGCTGTCATAGAAGAGCGCCCTTTCGTAAACCTCTTGTGCTTCTTTAGTACGATTCAGTTTGAGCAGTATATCACCACGGTTAATGTAGGCCTGTGTATAGTCAGCTCGCATGCTAATGGCTTGGCGGTATAGTAAGTCAGCTTCTTCTAGACGAGTTTCATTACGGGCAATCAAATTGGCTAGGTTGAGAAATACATTCAGATGATTCGGAGCAATTCGGGCCTGATATGATTCACCAGGCTTGGCTTTTGGAAGTAAGGATTTTGCCTGTAAAAAGAAACAAAGCAGATATTCATTACTAATGTTCACAAATGTGTTACAAAGAAATGACTTCCACTTTATGGTGGAACTCAAACAACATTGAAAATCTGAAACATGGCAAAATTGGATTAAAGAATCTGTTTACTGTGAAACCTTGATTATCCATTCCCGGAAACAACATTTCCTTGGATTATTTGTTCAAATTACGTGGTCCCGAGAAAATTCTAACTGAATCTTGTTTTAAAAATCCTGCATTATTCTCTCCTTGAAGAAACAATTTCTGCTTCAATCATCCAGAAATATCTGCCCCATCAACGATAAATTCTTGATCAAGCGATTTTCAAGACTGGCAGAATCAAACATAATGCATTCAAGAACTTTTGAGAATTGATACTAATGCTATGAACCGTATTCTTGAGTACATCATAACAAAATCTGTACTGGCAGCCTTGTGTACAGCACTGTGACGTCATGCGAGCCGTGCTATGTTGTACTTCTAACTGCTGTGACAATGTCCAAGTCGTGCCATGTTCATTCTGACACGAAACGGGAAATGAAAATTTACTGATCAAATGACAAGGGATGATTAAAAAAAAGCCAGGGTTTTGTCATTGTGTTGTGCTCTTTTGTACTGATAGATTTAATTTGTTTCTGGATTTTCTGTTTTCCGGTATTGTAAGTTTTTCCATGGTCCCTCCAAAAACGGAGAATTGAAGTTCCACTGCATATTTCAAGGTATAAGTACTGTATCCTGTATTTGAAGGTCTATTCAAGAAAAATATGTTTTCAGTTTTTTATTAACGGTTTCTGTTATTTACCGAGTCTTAGAAATGCTAAGCATTAATACATACAATTACAAATACAGAATAGACTCATTACCTTTAAGTAGGCATCTTCTGCTTCTTTGAACATTTTCAAATGATTAAATGTTCTACCCACATTGATGTGAGCTCCAATATCGTCTTCTTGGACACTGCAAGTAAACATGAGAATTTCATTAACAGAATAAATGATTGTGTAAACTGAGAAGTAAAGAGATAGATTACACCTGGGTAATAACAGTTTTTATTCACTTCAGCCTGAGGGATTGATTCATTGTTACCAAAGGGAAAGCTCTCTTCTTCTAACCACAAATAGGTTGAGAATATTTTTAAATTACCATTTTCCCATGGCGATGGAAAGGATGAATAAAGCAAATGAAGTTTTCCTTTTTGTCAAGACTCGTAAACTTGTATACAGGGTTTTCATTTCCAAACTTCCCAGTAAAAATAATGAATTTAATTAACACATTGGAGACGCCGTTCGTAGAAACTACGGGCGCGCTAATTCATTGCTGCTGACGGAGCTCGGAGAAACTACGGGCACGACTTCACTGTAGCCAAAAAATTGTAGCAGCCGTTTCAGCGAGCTGTGACTTCACTAGGATACTGTTGAATGCTTCTTTAGGCATAAAATATACTAGTTATGAGCATAAGTCGAGAGCTCTTCTTTCAAGGCATTGATAACACAGCCACGTTCCTACATAACCTAAGGCTGCATCATCGTTGACTCTCAGCTGTGAAATGGGCGGGAAAGTACGTTTGGTACATGCGGACAGGAAGAGTGTGTGTTCGAGAGGCAGGCTTGTTTGTGTAATTCTTGTGAATATTTAGCATGTCTAATTCAAGTGTACAAAAGTTCGACAACGAATCCGTAATGGATGTGCTTATGGTAGACACGACTTCTGGAAACGAAGATGAGGATAACAATTACACACTAAGTAAACGTCATGATTCTGGCGCTTCAGGCTAGTAAATACAGAAAATGAGCTAATTTCAAATTGGTGTGAAGTGTAACATAGTTTTATATCGCTTCCTTGAAGTGGGTTCAGTAATACTGTTTT
Source organism: Anabrus simplex (assembly GCF_040414725.1). Taxonomy (NCBI): domain Eukaryota; kingdom Metazoa; phylum Arthropoda; class Insecta; order Orthoptera; family Tettigoniidae; genus Anabrus; species Anabrus simplex. The sequence goes on from NC_090267.1 coordinate 477,578,218, forward strand.
ATACCGCTTCCTAAAAATGTGGGTGTTTCCCATGTACCTTCAGCAACTCGATGCAACCCCGTCGTCAAACAAAGAACAGTGGGAATGTAAATTCCTGGTTGTAAACAAGGATATCGGTGCAAATTGACCAATTAGGTTACAATCTGTATTAGTGTGGTTCAGTAGATGTGCCCACAAAGTCAAATTTCGAAATATTAACCGAATTGGCATCCATAGCTGCGTCAGATTTTTTTCTCCTTTGTAAAACTTATTATATTCATAAATTTATATTTAAAAATTGCTGCACTACTATGATAATTAAAACTCATTTTTGTGTAGAAGAAAGTGCGATCTTTCTATGCATTCCAAAAGATGTTATTATCATGGCTTACCCTAGCAATGAAAAATTTTCAAAAACCATTAAAAATCCTGCGATTTCTGGAAGGTAGCACATTCAATGTTGAGGGAGAAGTTTAAAATCAGAATTAATTTCATTTTTGGTTTCACACCCTTGTTTGAAACTTCAGTCCGGCTCCATGGCTAAATGGTTAGCATGCTGGCCTTTGGCCACTGGGGTCCCGGGTTCGATTCCTGGGAGAGTAGGGAAATTTAACCATAATTGGTTAATTTCGCAGGCACGGGGACTGGGTGTTTGTGTTGTCTTCATCATAATTTCATCCTCATCACGTACGGGAGTCAACTCAAAAGACCTGCACTTGGCGAGCCGAGCTTGTCCTCGGACACTCCCGATATTAAAAGCCATACGCTATTTCATTTGTTTATTTTTGAAACTTCGAAGGACACCCCTATATTTTGATACAACTTCCCCAGTGCTGGTGTGACTTCTTTCTTAATGAAGGTTTTTTTTTAAAATAACAATAATAATTATTTATTATTATTTTATTCTGTTAACCAGTGTGCTAATGATGGGGCTCCTGAAGTCTGGAGATCCACCAGTCACACAATAAGTGAATTAATTTAGTAATGTTTCTAATATAAAATGTATCAACTCGTAGCTGAACATGATTATAATTGAGCTGTCGATCGATTAAATATTTGAATTAGTTAACGTAATGTCTTTAATCGATTAATCAAATTTTAACCAGGTTTGCACATTATCCTTGACAGCTTTGTTTAAACTTAATGAATTGTAGAGTGTGTGCTCACACCAAAAATTTTCGTACTTTGCTCTCTCAACTCCTAGAACGATATTTCTTGCATTATCAGCGAAAACTTTTCTTCCAAATCCCATTCATGAACTACATCTTCAAACTCTTCTGTGCAATTAGCGGCATTGTGGTTTTCTCTAACATGTTTAACGTAATCATGTTATGTTGAATTGCGACATACCCATTTGAATCAATAATAATTCTGATCTTTCTACGTTATACAACTTGCCATCTTTTTATTTATGTTTGTTTAATTAATTAAGTAATTAATTAATTTGTTTGTTTACCTATTTATTTGGTTACCGTGTCTGTACAGGGACGATAGTAAATGAGAAAAGAGAGCTTCCAGTAAAACCTTTTAGTGCCACGATAAGTACTAAGTGGCCTACTATCCTGCACAATCCACTTCACTAGTTTATTCGTAATATCAGTTTCCATATTAGAGCACACAGGCTTCACTATTAGGTGCTCTGGCTTTGACTGAGGAGATGAACTAGTAGTGGCATTGATAGATGCGGATACACTTTGGAAGGCTTAACTGAACGATTTTCTTTAAGTCCGGAAATTTCAATAAGATTACTTTGCATTGGTTCATAAGCCATACTTGTAACTGAAGTTCTCAAACACTGAATGAAAATTCTGAATAACCACCACACACGAACTGAGGGTTAAGTTATCACACTTTGTACTGTGTCTTTCCAGCAACTGGTATCCGTCCATTTACACATTACCTGGAAATTCCTAAATGACAGTCTCTTCAAGTACCTTCCCCACATCTATCAATTATGCTACTTCAGTTAGCAGTTGAGAGCAAAAGACAGTCTGAATTGAGAGGGGCAGTCTGTGGAGTGTTCCTCTGTCGAACTGAGTATCGTCCTGTTTGGTTGTCATCACGTGTGGCTCTTGGGACCAGCTGCTGTAGAAGGACATCAGGCGTTCTGGTGCAGCGTTACCAACCAACGTATGTAGCCTGCAGAGTTTCATCAGAGTGTGGACAGCGAACATCATCCTGAACGGCGAGATTGTTGTGCACGGGCTGCGCACTGTAGACTGTGACAATGCCAACGATGTGACTGAGCAGCTGAGTGAGTCTGTAGTGTAAGTGATTAGAGATTGTGTGTATCAGTGTAAATAAACTGTGAGAACTAAGTGAGAGAGAGCACAAACTGTGTAAGTGTGTGTTCTATACTACGAGTATAACCAAGCTTGATAGCTGCAGTCGCTTAAATGCGGCCAGTATCCAGTATGTGGAAGATAGTGGGTTCGAACCCCACTGAATATGGTTTTCCGTGGTTTCCCATTTTCACACCAGGAAAATGCTGGTGCTGTAACTTAATTAAGGTCACAACCACTTCCTTCCCACTCCTAGCCCTTTCCTGTCCCATTGTGCCATAAGACCTATCTGTGTCAGTGTGACGTAAAACAACTTCTTAAAAGAAATACTATGAGTAAGGGCCTTATTTTTTGGTGAAATAAAACTGTTGATTTCGGTGTTAAAACTAACACTATTTCGGTAGGTATTTCGTGAAATAAATTGTCATACTGATCGATGTTTCTTGTGACATATTCCTTATGGTATGGGGTAAATCTAACTAATTTTTCTGATTAGCGGTTTTAAAGTGAACACTTGTAATGTATTAAATTGTTATTAAACCTTAGAACAACCAAATATACAAAATGTTATAGAAATAAATACTGGTAGGCCTATATAAATCACTGAAACCTCGAAACGAAGTTAGGAATTTATACATAGCATACACTTTTTTGCCGGTCATGTGGTGTAGGGGTTGCGTGCCTGCCTCTCGCCAGGAGGCCCCGGGTTCGATTCGCGGCCAGGTCAGGGAATTTTCTCTCGACCTGAGGGCTGGTTCGAGGTCCACTCAGCCTACCTGATTAGAATTGAGGAGCTATCTGATGGTGAGATGGCGGCCCCGGTCTCGAAAGCCCAGAATAACGGCCGAGAGGATGCGTCGTGCTGACCACACGACCCCTCGTAATCTGCAGGCCTTCAGGCTGAGCAGCGGTCACTGGGCAGGCCAAGACCCTTTCAGGGCGTTAAGTGCCGTGGGGTTTGGTTTGGTTCTACACGTTTTTACATTTTGAATGACTTGTCTTCAAAGTAAAAACTACGCATGGTTTCAACATTCTCAGGATTCAGAGTTGTGCGACAGTCAGAAAGTATATTTTTGTAAACAAAGCAGCCCCTTTCACTGACCACATTAGACGTCGGAAACCATAATGCTTGCGAACACTTGGTGCAAATTTACTGTGGTCTCCTATCGAACCTCCTAAAACTTCACTAACAATGTCTTCTTTCTTCTCTTCTATCAGACGTGCTTTCACTGCATTTTGCAAAGCCATATATCCCTGGAGGATATTTATGGATATGCTGGTGCTGCCAGGCCAGGGATGAGTAACTCAGACAGTTAAGGCGTTGGCTTTCTGAGCCCAAGTTGGTAGGTTCAATCCTGGCTCAGTCCGGTGTTCAAATACGTCAGCCCCGTGTTACTAGTTTTATTGGCGCGTAAGGAACTCCTGTGGGACAACATTCCGACATCTCGGCGTCTCCGAAAACTGTAAAAGTAGTTAGTGGGACGTAAAAACAATAACATTATTACAACTCAGCCAGCACCGGCACAGATATGTCTTACGGCGACGATAGGATAGGAAAGGGCTGTGACCCTAAGGTACAGCCCCGGCATTTGCCTGGTGTGAAAATGGGAAACCACGGAAAACCATCTTCAGGGCTGCCGACAGTGGGGCTCGAACCCACTATCTGGATTACTGGATACTGGCCGCACTTAAGCGACTGCAGCTATCGAGCTCGGTGCGATTTATTTACAATAGGCCTACTAATATAGTCATATTTTATAATAAAGTCGGTATTATTTATCTTTCCTTTTATATTCATCCATGTCCTCATGCCAGGATTATGCAGTTTTTCTATAGAAATGCTGGTTTACATGAATGCTTTTGTTGTGTCTATTACAAATTGCTCTCTACCAGTTTTCAACTCCTTTGCGATGTGTAAAGTATCGCAGATTGTTATTTGCCGCTTAAAATTATGTTCATTTGCTTCATTCTTCTTCTTTTTGTATGTTTCTGATTCTCTACAGTATTTATCGCACGTGTCCCTTCGTTTTCACGTAATGCGAACATTACAGTACTTACACATTAGAATCTTTCTTGCAACATCAAATACATAGAACGCCTCACTGTTGTATTCCTCGGCCCTCAGAAAAACTGTTGTGACTTTAGTTTTCAGCATTTTTGTACTTAAATGCTGGACATTTGCTGATAAAGTTTCATAAGTGGTGAACTCTCACTGCAAAAGAGTATAATGCCCACTGCTGTATCTACAACCGATCTTGCTACGAACACAACGCCATTTGCTGTAATCGATAACAGATATCGAATTTTAATGATTGCCTTAGAGATCGCGGAACTGAATACACATACCTCCGATAAACAGGGCTCATCGCTTTGTGTGCATTTGTGTAGAGAATATACAGCACTATCAATCAACTGAGAAAGAAACTTCTATAGTCAAGTTCTCAGAAGCATTTAAACGTTTATTGGAGATCTTTTCCGATACGATTTCGCATTTTTCATACCAAGTGGGGTATATTTCGTGATTATTTGCGCGATTCGCGTAATAAATCAGATTTCGCGATATTTCGCGAGTTCATTTCGCTAAAATACGTTACGGTACGGTACCTACAAGGTCATACATAGGCTAGAAAGAAGATATGAAAAATTTTGTGCGTATCGCTATTACCAAAAAATACGGCCCCTAACTATGAGTATAAGTTGTGAGCTTGGCTATCCTGTCTGTGTAAATGTGTAGTATTAGTAATTAGATAATAAATCTTAATAGTAAAATGCTACCAGGTTCTGCCTTCATTTATTTACACAACCAACACATTACACTATTCTTGCTTGAAGAGTATACACCATTTTTAAGTAATTAATTACTCCAACTATTCTATTAAATAATATTCAGTAGTCTGTGGTTTTATTTTATTCAAGTGTGTTATATGATAAAGAAGTTAGCTGGCTGAGGCAGAGAAGGCATGCTCAGTTCACCCAGAATGACTTGGGTTTGATTACTCATCAAGAAGTCAAAAAATAAAATTTCGACCTCTGCAAGTACACGTGGCCATGAGGTTCACTCAGTCTACACCAAAAATGAGTACCAGATTCATTTCTGGGGACAAAGGTGTGGGCGTAGAACTAACCACTCTATCCCACCAAGTACCGAACTAAGCCCTTACCTTCCACCTCTCTCAGGACCTTCACAGCCTAATGACTGCTTTGTTTTATAATGAGAAAGAATGCTTTCCCAGAGCGTACGTGCAACGTATGTCAAGCTGACTGGCCTGTAGTTATCTGCTTTATGTTTACCACTCTTTCCTTTGTACACTACGGCTACTGCTGCAACTCTCCATTGTATAACGATGTACAGATATTGTATATCATTCACATCATGTGGGGGGGAAAAGAAAAAAAAAGTCCTGCTGCTGAGGGGGTTAGTGTCATGGCTTGGGAACTCTGAGGGACTGGTATGGTAAAAGTACAAATTTACTCCTAGTAGTTGCCAATTCTAAAGTTTCACCGAGCTCAATAACTGCAGTCACTTAAGTGCGGCCAGTATCCAGTAATCGGGAGATAGTGGGTTCAAGCCCCACTGTCGGCAGCCCTGAAGATGGTCTTCCGTGGTTTCCCATTTTCACACCAGGCGAATGCCGGGGCTGTACCTTAATTAAGGCCACGGCCGCTTCCTTCCAATTCCTAGGCCTTTCCTATCCCATCGTCGCCGTAAGACATATCTGTGTCGGTGCGACGTAAAGCAAATAGCAAAGAGAGGAAAATAAAATAAAATCTAAAAGTTCAAAATGCCAAAATGATGGCCAACCTCTGGTAGATGATGGCACCTCAAGAATAATTTTAACAATGTTAGTGATTATTGTATATGAAATTCTAAAAACCAAACCAAACCAAACCCCATGGCACTACAGCCCTTGAAGGGCCTTGGCCTACCAAGCGACCGCTGCTCAGCCCGAAGGCCTGCAGATTACGAGATGTCATGTGGTCAGCACGACGAATCCTCTCGGCCGTTATTCTTGGCTTTCTAGACCGAGGCTGCTATCTCACCGTCAGATAGCTCCTCAATTCTAATCACGTCTTGTGTGTCTGTTTTTTTTTTTTGTTTTTTTTTTGTTTTTTTTTTTTTTTTGCTATTTGCTTTACATCACACCGACACAGATATGTCTTATGGCGACGATGGGATAGGAAAGGCCTAGGAATGGGAAGGAAGCGGATGTGGCCTTAATTAAGGTACAGCCTGGTGTGAAAATGGGAAACCACGGAAAACCATCTTCAGGGCTGCCGATAGTGGGGTTCGAACCCACTATCTCCCGATTACTGGATACTAGCCTCACTTAAGCGACTGCAGCTATCAAGCTCGGTCTTGTGTCTCTCTTCTTGTGTTTCCTTGTGTATCTTGTGTGTTTGTAGTCTTTTACCACGTTTATTCAGAGTTATCATTTTGCCATTCCCTTTTCCTATGCATTACGTTAGGGCTTAAATATAACAACTGAAAAATACCAAGTTTAGTCTGATTAATTGCTTTAGCCTAAAAGGATTTAAATTGTTAAAAATAAGCTCTTACCTCACAGCCTTCTGGAAGTATTGCAATGCCTCCTCAAAGCGACCTTGGCTTTCGAGAGCATGCCCTACATTATTGAACAGCTTGGCATTACGCTGATTCACCTTAAGCCCAGCCATGAAAATAGTATACTCTGACTCCCAATCCAAGTTACGACTGTACGTCTTGCAGCCATGGACTAACAAAAGTACTCCAAGAGACAGCCAGGCCAGTTTCTTACACCTGGAGCAATAAAGAAGTCATAAGCAATGAAACTAAAGAAGTATTAAGTTGCACTTCATGTTACATATTATGTACAAAGGACTGCCGATCACACTGAAGATAAAGAAAAAGCTACAGTTAAAAATTAAGTATATAATAAAACAAGGGGGTGAATGATTTGATTTGTTGGAATACAGGGTCTCTCTTATAAACTCAGACTGAACGCACGGTGTTTGTACTCTGGGCTACGGCAGCTGCAGTATGGGAGGCGCGTGCATAGTTCTTGACCTTGCAAGCAGCCTGAACGTGTTCGAACTGGCAAGCATCAGTAGCCAGTCTAAATTTCAGCTGTTAACATGGTGAGATAGTTATCACTGCAACACCGTATTTTCGTATGTAAAAGTTCTGGTTTCATCTTAATGGCTGTGTAAACAGTCATATAACCCAGGAAGGAGGACACTTCCAGCATCTCTCATAAGGTAAGATTTCATTTAAGATCGTATACACGTTTAAAGCAGGGCGGCCGTGCGTGCCCAATGTTTGGCTGAGGCAGCTGCCATAGGGGAGAGTACAAACACCCTGCGCTCATTCTGAGTTTATAAGAGAGACCCTGTATTATACAGAAAATTCTAATGGTGTTTATGATAGGAAGATTGGTGTTGGGTGTGCTGTTAGTGCAAGATGAATAATTGGGCCTATTTTTTTTCGAGACGACAGTAAATGCAGAGAGGTACCAACATGACATTTTGACGCCATTCTTCCATCAGTTAACGGAAGAAGAAAAACTGCATGGGTGGTTTCAGCAAGTTTCAGCCCCTGCTCATACAGCAGAAGATTCCCTTCTTACAATCTCATAAGTGTTTGCAGACAGAGTGATCAGTGCTGGTCTATTTCCACCTCGTTCTCCAGATCTAACAGTGTGTGATTTTTACTAAAAGAAAAAGTGTATCCAACAAATCCTCACACATTGGAGGAACAGAAAGAATAAAAAAAGAAAAAAAAAAGAAATCAGAAACATTAAAGTGGCAGAACTCACTCGCATCAGCCAGAATGTGGTTACCAGATACAGTGCCTGCATAACGCAGGAAGGACGGCACTTCCAGCATCTTTGATAAGGTAAGATTTCATTTAAGATTATATACACGATTAGGGAAAGCAGGGCAGTCGTGCGCGCCCAATGTTTGGCTCAGGCAGCTGCCATAGCAGAGAATACAAACACCATGCGCTCGGTCTGAGTTTATAAGAGGGACGCTGTTTTATACAGAGTGGTCCACCAACACTTTATAATTCTTGAAGACATGCAATCCATCTAACACTGTTATTCTTCAGGATAGCTGCCAACAGGAAGAGGTTTAAAGTGGAACAGAATAGCGCCCACCCCCTGCATGGACATAGTCCTCCTCTTCTACGGCTGAGATCCCGGAAGAGCTTCCTGCGGACATCCGAGGTGCTTACTGTCTCACCAGAGAAGGCAAGGCTGGAGCTGTGAAAGAAGAGGACCCCTGACCTTTGTGGATGGATGCCAGCTGCTGAGCATACTGAGAGCTGGCTGCTGTGGAAGTTCCTGAACAGGCTACGATCAGGAGCGGAAAGATCTAGGGATAACCTGAAGAAATGTGTGTTTAGATGTGAACGTGGAAAATAACAAACCATGAGCCACATGCTTCAGTGCCCAAAATCTTGCACAGAGGATGATGTCCTACAAGCCACTCCGAGTGCACTGGACATTCAAAATACTGGGCATGCGTAATATCATCTCACATGTTATGTTTTGCATACTTCAAAACGATCTGTACATTAACTGTAAATTTGTATGTTTTTGGCTCGAGTATAATAGTCAAACCTCGATATTTCCAACCTCCATTAGACTAATTTTCAGTATCTCGAAGCGACTTAAATTTCCTGGCCGCCTGTCCCATTCTTCACATGTATTTATTTCTTTATTACAAGAAATTCGGTTACACGAATTTCTCAATTTCTTGAAGCAAACATTTCCTCCCTTAAAGAAAAAAATTCTGTAACTAGAATTTTGTGCAACATTAACTGTGGAATACGGCATTTGTGGTTTGTGAGGAGCAGTTAACAAGTAAAGACAGGATTAAAATGATCCTGGGCGCTAATATGATGGGAATTAAAAAACTAAAACTTCTAGTGATCGGAAAATCGGTGAAGCCACTCTATTTCTTGGGTGTGAATTAATTACCGGTCACGTAAGAAAGCAACCCCCGAAGTCGCGGATGACAAGCTCCATTTACAAATCTCGGCTGCATGGTATTGACAAGAAGTTTATTTATTTATTTATTTATTTCCTGCAAAATCACCCCAAAAGTAAACCATCACAAGGTACTTACCACGAATAAGACAAGCGACCAGAGGCCGTGGAAAGAATGAAAATAGCTATCACTGTATGGTTTCAAATACTACAAGAATGACACGTCCAGGAACCTTTGAAATAAATAAATATATTTAATAAGAGAAAGAAGTAAAATTAAAATAACTCTGGACTCAGAACATCAACAGGAATAAGAAAAAAAATTAAACAGGGAAATAATATCAAAACATAACTAACCTACGGTTCGAACCGGCCTAGTTTATTGGGACCCAATATAAATTTCATAACCAGCCTATCTTCTTAGTTATAAATTACAAATAAATTATGCTTCGGCTTAATTACCTTAGGTTGAGTTAAATACCTTCAACGTCATTTAGTTACTTGCATAAAATTAATTAAGTTAATCTTTCTTTACTTGTAAAATACACCAACCAAACGAGATACTAGGCGAGGAGTTTATATAAGGTTTCTAAACCTCGTGCAAAAGGAAGAAAACCAAGAAAATCCCGAAATAAACAAGGGAAAAAGGAAAAAATCAAGAAAATCACAACACGCGGGCGAACAGTGATACCAACCAATGGATCAAAACACATATAGATAATCGGCCCCAAAATTAAAGACAAACGGACTTAGCATATAACTTTTCAGACATCACCGGAGCATGAAAAATCCTTTTTTTCTTTTAAATCATCAATTAAAGCAATTGCGCACAAACGTCCATTACATTTTCATCACAATCATCATAATATCCATCCCCATGGCAACAACAACAATTCAAGTTCAGACCCGAGGGAGAGGACCAATAATAATTAGGATCACAACAATGCAATCAACAGACCGCACGAAAAGTTAAAAAAAAAAACAAATTCCCAGAGGGAAATGAAAAGCCAAAAGAAAAGGGGAAATAGCAGGCAAAAAAGAAAAATTCCCACCGGAAAACCTTACGAAAACTGCCTCCCTTAGTATCTCTCACAATCTAAAAACGTCTCCTCTAACTCGAGCTCAAGACATCACCTCTTTCCTTTTTTTTTAAAAAGGAAAATGCCAAGAGTTACCAGAACAAATATTACAATATTTGTACCACATTTTTAAGGGTTTCCAATTTTGAACAATTCCAAGTTTGAAATATTATACCAAACACGGGAACCGGTATCTAATCACAACACGCCGCCAAAAATGTTATTATTATAATTACAGCATTATTGTTTTTTTTTTTAAAAAAAATAAGGTTCGGGTAATTTTCGACATCGTATTTCCAGGAGAGGCATAGCATGTGTCACCAACTGATTAGCACAAACTCTTCGATGAAATTGTAACAAAATGCCGTTAGAAGAAAGGTTTCAAACTTACAGTCTTCCCGGAGGCGTTGAAGAAGAACGCTGTTACTTACATTAGGCCGAAGTTCAAACTAATTTAAGTTAGTAGCAATACAACATCTGCGATGCTCCAAAGGGTTATCCAGAGTACAAGAAATACATTAATTGGGCAATGTGACCCCAAATATCCACAGGATTAGCCTGGTACGATCTTGAAGTAGCACAACATAGCGGAGCTATGTACGCACGTCTGTTCGGCTTCCATGTTTACGGCAGACAACCTCTCTCTTGCACTCACAACGGTAAGCGGAAGTTGACTTCATTCCTTGCGCAGGAGGGCTGCGCAATAAGTTACGGTCCACCCAGAACTTGAACAACTCCTGGCAGAGAGTATTAACAAATAGTGACTTACAGCCACGACATAATTTCAAGCTGCAGAGCATAATAAGGTTTCAAATAAATAGTAACTTATCCTCTGTCGCCGTAGAAGGGAGCAGCTCATAATTTTAAGTTATAATAAGGATTATGTCCATATATCTCTCGCATGGAGAAAAGACGAAATATTTTCAACGGAGATAAACTCCAACTCGAAAATGTCAAACAAGGAGACAGTGTATTAATACTGTCTCAGAAAGATTAACAGTAACAAACAGAAGAGACTAATGGATGTTTTCCAAAGGTGTTAACGGAGCTATGTTTCTTGTTTAACTACTGCACGTACTGTATCCTGTCTTCTGAAAGTTACTATAATAAGGGTTATAATTAAAGTGATGTTGTAAAATAGAGTTTGTTTGTATATTTTAAAATACTGTTAAAAGTAATGTATTTAGTATAAACCCGTAGATACATATGATTCAATTATGTGCTATTTATGCTCAAAAACAGCATTCTCTACACCTCTACATTTTGATAACTTGAAATAAAATTTAGCTCCTGAGGTGATTCGAGATATTGAGGTTCCACTGTAATTCTTCAGGGCTGATATTGCTCGGCTTGATGTGTGTATATCAGCAATGTAAATTAAGCCCTTCCTGCACAGCTAAAAACTACATGCAGTGTTTGTGACAAAAAGAATGGAACTGTCAACAAACAAGTTGTTTATTGCTTGCTCTTATAATATAATGCAATTAAGTTAATAGATTGTGTGAAGTGATCTGTTGCTGCAGATCCTGGATGAATGCTATGAACTATGAACCAGAGATCATCATCCCCCTATCCCCCTCCTCCTATTTCCCCTTACCCAGCCACTGCCGGGTCAGGGCATTTATGGCACTTCTCTACCTTCCTCCCTCCTTCCATCATTCCTCTTCTATCATTTTGTCCCAGTCCAGGATTCTTCTTCTTCACTCCTTTTTATCGAATCGATCCACCTTGTTCTAGGTCTTCCTCTCATATATAGGCTATTGTTATGGTGGGGTTGCCACTCCCAGGGCAGAGCGACTTTAGGTCGCTTCTCAGGAGTACAGACGCCTTTCTCAAATGCTTCACTGAAGTACAGATGATGTTGACAGAAGAAACTCGCATTTTATAGAGCGGGCAAAAAATGAAAATTATTGCTTAGACCGACAGGAGAAAGTTCGTCCGTTTCCTCTTCCGGCATCTAAACTGCTGACCATGTCCTCTTTTCCGGTGAATTTATGTGTCATTTCCTACACAAAAGCTTCGCCCGTAAGCATTGGCTCCTACTTTGGGTGTCAAGGTTGGTGATGGCCACTTGACCTTCGGCTAGACAGTCGCAGGTAGTAAGTACCGTCTACTGTCACATACGGTAGCAGGATGATAGTGGCATGACTACATATGGATCAGAGATGTGCTACCAAAATAAAAGTTGAAGCAGAGGGGGCATGGGTTAGTACTGCAATCCCTGCAACCGAGGATGTGTGTTGTCTTTGTGGCAAGCACTTGTATTCTTTCAGATCTTCACTTTACAAAGGTGAAATTAAGTGTATCCTCCTAATTTAATACATCATATAATTCCATCATGAGATGGAGTAATCAAATTCAAACATGTTTTGACACGTTTGAGCCATCTACAGTGAAAAGGGGGGGGTTGAAGTAATTTACGTAATACAAGCCAAAAATGTGCCAAAAAACATAATGAAGGAACAAATGAAAAAACAAAAGAGAGACATGATGGAAATAAAAACAGCACAATATACAATATTTACATCATCATATGGAGCAATAAATAACTCGCTGCGATAAAATTAAGTGAAAACAGGGGTTAATACAAAACGTAATTGAATCTAAAAACTATGTTAACCTAAGAAGAAAAGAAATGAGAAATTATACAAATGGAAACAAACAATATAGCGAGGTTGCAGACCTCTTAGTCTACAAAATTTTGGTTTTATAACAATTCGAAACAGGATGAAATCACTGTGTCGAAAATTCAGGCCGAAAGTCTTCCTTTATAGGAACACCATCACATCGAATGGGCAGGGGGGGGGGGGGGGAGAGTGGGAGCAAAAAAGTTTGAGAAACCAAGCCTCGGGTAACGTGCAGGTGAATGTGACAAGTGATGGAAAAACGCCAATGAAAGTTAAAACTTTAGAACAGCAGCATTCTCAATTTCTTCTCAATCTAGTGGTCCCGTTCTCGATTATTGTTTCACAATGTTGGTTAGATGGTTTGCCTTATTTTAAAAGGACAGGAGGGCTGCAACAAAAGCTGAGAAGCTGTGTTAGAGAAGATGACAGATGCATGGTAAACTGTCAGTGACCATAGTGGCAACTATCAATGAAGTTCCAATCTGTAATGGAAAAAATGAGGTTGTGTGAGAAACTTGGGCTGATAAGTAAACAAGTGTAAAATGGGTGTGAAGAAATCTTTATACTTCAGATCTGCAAGTTTGAATCTTCTATGAAGATTTTTTAAAATATAGGTATTTGTAGCTTCATTTTATACATGTACGGCATAACTCAAATCGTCTACATGTATGTATATTGAGTATTCAGTCCGAAGGCTGGTTTGATCCTCAACAGCTCCGCCAATAACTATTATACATGGCCCAGGTGTCAATGAAGAGGCATACTAGGGAAACAAGGAGCGAGATAGTTTCCCGTTGCTTTCCTCGCTAAGCCAGAAGTTTCTAATTACATATCAGTATGACAAGCCCACTGACATGCACACACCAACCAAACCTATGCGAGACATTTTCACACCAATCTGGTCGCTTGGCAGGCCAAGGCCCTTCAAGGGCTGTAGTGCCAGGGGGTTTGGTTTGTTTGGTTTTGGTACATTCTTCTAGTCAAAACATTGATGCAATTTCGTGTATTACGACAATCCTCAGAGTATTAGCTTTACACAGATACATAAAACTTCACAGATTTATTTCATACCTCACGGTAATTTTGTATTTTATTAAGACAAGTAAAAGCTGCCAAATATGGCTTCCACCACAATATTTAACATTGTCAGTTCTAGAGTTAATGCTCATGTAGTGGAAGCCAAATAAAAATCCATTCTTAGGGAACGAGTAGGTATGTGATTACTAGGGCCTGGATTCATATGCACTAAAAACTCCAAAAATATGCATGCATATATGCACTAAAAATGTTGAATATGAATGAAAATATGCACTAAAAATAAAACAAAATACACTTACAAATGCATTATTTAATTTTAACTCGGTGCTAAATTGATAAACAGTTTAATTACTTGCAAAATGATGTATGCCAGTAGGTTATCAACTGTTTTTCAATGTTTTTGAAGGGTCAGTGACTTTCTGTTGTCGGACAGAATTAATTTATACGTTGAAAATGATCGTTCTACATTGACGGACGTAACTGGGCAACACTTGTATACTGACGCAGACTGCTTGGAAAATCATTCTGGTAAAGACTGTCTGATCCTACTTATGTAGTTGCTTAACCATTTCAGTCCTCGGTTTGAGTCCAACACCACACTGAGTGTCCTTTTAACTTTTTCTCCAATTTTACCAGGGACACAATTTAAATTAAATTAACTGAAGGGATTCGTGCAGGGGTGCACCGTGAGTTTCTAGGTCCTTAATTGCCATCTAAAGTGATGAATAATGCATATAGATGAAACTCATATCTTTATATACAGTTTCAGATTCAGATGTGCACTTTGTTTCACTAACACCTGCCGTATGACTATCATCAATACTTTTAACTACATCATTTACTTGATTAAATTTCTCCTGGTAGAATGATACTGCGGATAACCAAGTTCCCCATCTTGCGAGAACAGGTTCCGGTGGAAATAGCTGTTGTCAAAAGGGTCATTATCCGTTTACTTGATTGTATTGCGACAGTGAAAGCACTTTCCTTGATCGGGAAAGGCTTCTCGTGTTGCCAGTGGATGTACAACATATAGAGTTCTTTAGATTTTTCATTTTGTTCAGAAATCTTGGATAATCAATCACAACATAAGAGAAAAATATATCTGTATATGCACTAACCTTCAGATATGCATTTGCATATGCATTTTTTTTTTTTTTTAATCCGGGCCCTAGTGATTATACAACATCCGCTGTAGTAGGCATTAACAAAACAAAACTACAACTGTCTGGGTTTTGAACTTGTCTTTGTACAGCATGGTTTCATACCGATAGTGGTAGATGCTTTTGCCACTTTAGCTTTGGCAAGAACTAGCATGCAGTCGGAAGTCTGTAGTGTATACAGTATTTGTTCATAGTCTTAATGTATGCTTTCTGTCTTAACGAAAATTTTATTCACACTGTGACTGTTTATGCATTCATCAGAGATTCTATCCCCGAATTAAAATCGCAGGTAAAGGTTGTATGCATTCTTGAGTGAAAGCCCTAACACACTGTTGTAGTAATTCTATACAGAGAAAAAGAAATTTTTTAGCTTGTCAATAAACTATGGCCTGTAAAAAACTAAATTACAAGGGGCAGGTGGACCACAATGTATATTAACAATTCCTGGTACAGCAGGCTTTTTATTCCTTGTCAACAACTTTTATAATTTATAACTAAAATACACAGTTATAAGAAGCAGAGAGGGTTCTAAAGTGATTAATTAATTTAAGTCTTACCGTTTTTGTGCAAGTAAACTCCAACCATAGCCTACAAGCATACAAAGGCCCATGGAGGGAATGTAGAGAATTCTTTCTGCCACCACAAAGCCAACCGGGAAGAACAAGTTTGAGGCTGGCAGAAATGGCAATGTCAGAAATGCAAGACTCTGAAATAAGCAAAATTAAAACAAATTGAAAAAACACAGCATCATGTGTCCTTATTTTAAAAAGTTATGGAATAATGTGAATAATGAGGGCAGTGAAAGCAATGACCAAAGGTAGAGCAAGTAGAAAAGACAAATTCAATAGTGATATGATTAAGGCAGCAGGAAGCGGTGGACTACAGTGGCTATACCGAGCCCTCAATGCCATATGGAAGGATAAAAGGATACCTGAAGATTGGCAACAAGTAAGCATTGTACCATTGTTCAAAGAAAGGGAATAGGAAGAATTGTAAAAATTATAGAGGTGCGACATAAAGCCAATAGCAATATCGAATGCCTTTTCTAGATCTACGAATGCCATGTACGTGGGCTTGTTCTTCTTGATTCGATCCTCTAAGATCAGATGTAAAGTCAGGATTGCTTCACATGTTCCTACATTTTTTCAGAAGCTGAATTGATCTTCTCTCAACTCAGCTTCAACTTGTTTTTCCATTCTTCTGTAAATAATAAGTGTTAACATTTTGCAGGCACGAGATACTAAACTAATGGTGCGGTAATCAGAAGGTATATTCTACTGAATGAAGTTAAGCAGAAGACATATGGCATATACCCTCGACTACAGCCCTCTCTCCATCTGTTTCCTAAAATTTACATTGAAAAGGAGAAAGCATAAACTGACAAATGACTCATGTTATACACAGTCTCTGTTAAATAGTAGAGCAAGCCAAGCTGGGTGTGAAAGAACGCCAACATAATTTTATTTTAGACTATTCCACGTTGAGTGGAGTATGAGAACAAATAATGGGCTTAGGCAACATTCCACAGTACCTACATACGGCAATGTTTTAAACAGTCCTGGAAAAGCAAATGAGTGAGAATAGTGTGCGAGTCATTTACAGCAGCTATACACAGCGGACAAATGAGGCAAGCTAAGCCATTGGTTGACCGAGCACGCGCCAAGCTACGTGCCAACCACAAACATTACCAACGCCTCACTTTTAACACAATTCAATGTGCTATATCCTCAAAACTATATCTTATAGGATTTTAAAATGAAGTATGTTATGCTTCCTTTTTAGAGAAGGTCCATGCCTCATCAGCTTGGTCTACCATTTACTGGACATCCTGTATATTACAGTAAAGCAGATTTTTGAGATACCAACTGACATTACTGTTATCACAAAACCCTTTACTTACCATGATAATAACAGTCGACTGTTGTCTGTTTTCTGTGGTAACTGCAGTGTACACAAGTAGCAACAGAGCTGCATATGAAAAAACGACAGATAAGTTGCGACTATCTAGGAGTGATTCCACAAGAGGAACTGTCCCCATTGTCCAGTCACAGCAGAGGTCACAGGGAAAGAGCAGTAACCACAGGTTGACACTGATTAGATAATGATACGTCATTTGACGTACTGGTGTTGGAGCAACAGATGCTGGGTTATCAAACCTGAAAAAGAATTCATTAATTGTTAATATTATTATTCCTCCAGCCAACCAATAGTTGTGTTAAATACAGTTGGACCCCACACCTGTTACAACTAGATTCATCCAAGATTGAAGCTATGAACATTTTAAACATAGATTGCTATTGCATTTGTTGACTGTATTTTATCTTAAGTTTTTTATGTATCACTGTTTTTGTATGTCTTTCATCTATGTGTTATTTTAGCTGATGATGACCTCTAGGCTAGATCAAAACATGTTCTATGTAGCTTTTTAGACAGATCATTTATCAAATGGTAAACTTGTACAGAACAGGTGGACTTTATACAATTAAATATTTTTAGAATTTTATCTTGGGTATTTAAAGTCTATATGGAACAGGAATGGAGTTCATTACTTGTTTATATGAAAAGAATCAGAACAGATTCTAACAAAAGTTCCTTGAATGAGACTTCATGCAGTTGATTGCTTGAATCAAATAGATACTGGTTTTCAAGGTCTAAGTTATGATGGTTGATCTAGGATAGGAACAACAAAAGATACTGGAACCTCACCTGGAACACAGTAATACAGTATAATGGGCAAACCTTGCATTACTCAGAATGCCTGGGTACTTTATACTGAGAAACAGCTTTATCCAGGTAATGTGGGTCTACTCCTGTGTGCTACACAGGAATACGTTCTTATTCAAAACTTAACTGCTGGGTTGAGTGGCTCAAGATGCTTGAGGCCTTCCGATCCCGACTTGGCAGGTTCAATCCTGGCTCAGACCGGTGGTATTGGATGGTGCTAAATATGTCAGACTTATGTTGGTAGATTTACTGGCACGTACAAAAGAACTCCTCCGGGACTAAATTCCGTCATCTCAGCGTCTCCGAAAATTGTCATAAGTAGTTAATGGGACATAAAAACATTATTATTATAATAAAACTTAATCCTTTGGAATTCCCCATTTAAGGGTGGCTGCCCGGCCAGAATTACTGTGTTTTCTGACAGGCATTTAAATCCCAATAGATGCAGCAGCATAAATGTCACCCTTTAAAGAAAAGAACATAGAAGTTAAATTAATAAAAATATGAATGTGATTTCTTTTGCATTTCGTTTCTAAATTATCAGTGCGTATACATTCATACTCACCCTAATTTTGAATCTAAATATTGCCCAAGTTTCCTACACCATTTCAGTGTCATTGCCTGGTTTACTAACAGTCTCCTAGGAAGTAATTATCAATTTCAGGTAAAACAATCAAGCTTTCCCTTAATTGGCTGTTACTCCCAGCAAACAGTAGACCACACTCAGTACAGCACAAGGCCACACAAAGGCTTGCCAAGACAAGGATTGCCCAGTGAGGAAGTAAGTGCTCAGATGTGCCTTTTTTCTCCTTACTTTTTTTTTCTTGTTTATTTTCATGCACGAATTAAAAAAAAAGAATTATTATTAAAATGAAATGCACACATGTGCAAGAATTAAACAAAAGCACACTGTGTGCTTTTCTATTTACTAAAAAATTGTTTTTCATTCCAGATTACTTCACATATGAGACCATCTTATAACCCAAGCCTAACAATTCAACTTTCAACAACACAGCATGAAAACGTTCCCCTTGTGTACATAAGTTCAATTTTACTACACATCATTTTCAAAATTATCAGCCCATCAATGGAATGTATTCTACTATAAATAGTGGCAGGAAAATCAAGACTGTACAATGAGTTATTGTTTCATTAAGAACCTATTTGTCTTGCCAATCACAAGACTTTTTCATATTTTGATTAATGACTTAATTGCATGTTACCACTTTGCTGTTTAATGATACACAAAGATACAATATTGAATATATCATTATAGATTTTAAGTTTATTAAAGACATATTATTTTTTTATTTATTTTTTTACAATTTGCTTTACGTCGCACCGACACAGACAGGTTTTATGACAACGATGGGATACGAAAGAGCTAGAGTGAGAAGGAAGCAGCCATGGCCTCAATTAAGGCGCAGCCCCAGCATTTGCCTGGTGTGAAAATGGGAAACCATGGAAAGCCATCTTCAGGGCTGCCAACAGGGGGATTTGAAACCACTATCTCCCAAATGCAAGCTCACAGCTGTGTGCCCCTAACCACACGACCAATTCATTCGGTGAAAGACACATGTATTGTAACATCATTTCAAATATGTTTTTATCTTTACCATATAACTTTTGTTCTTTGCAAAGCTGAAGATATCCCCAAGAGGGAGAAACATATTCCTTTAACATTTTAAAGAATAGATTTTTAAAGTATTGAAAAGGTGGAACCTTTTCTTGATAAAATCATAAAACTGTTCAGAGTTGACAAACGGGTTAAATATAACTTATATTCCATACTCCAATTTTGCATTATTTCAAATATTGTGACATTTCTCCGCGATAAGTAGATGACATGAAGAGAACTCAAACATAAATAATCTCAACTGGAATACTATGTTTATAAATTAGGTGTGCTTGTGAAATACACACAGGAAAGACTGTCAACAAGATGCTGAGAGCTTGCCGAGTCAAGGGAATGCACTGTGGTTTCACGAGATCTTTCAAAATGTCCTTCAACACAGTTCTAATGACCATGTGTGCGTGACTAGCGTTTTGGAGCATTCAGCACGGCAGGCGAGTCATAAAACTAGAGCACTCTGGAGCACAGCACTAGGAATGGCATAGGGTTAAAACTTCTGATTCAGACTGCAATCACAAAAAACAAAACAGAAAAGAGTAAAATATGAAATAAAAATATGAGGTGTTAAGACATTTTAAGTGAGCCAAGCAAATCACCAAAAACAAGAAAACGGCAATTAAGATACTGATAATGTTTGTTTGGTTAAAAAGTGCACTACTCTTCATTTTTACTAGTGCAGAGAAGATAAGCTGGGATGATATTTTGAGGTGTAAAGTATTCTATCAGCTCAACAATTACCTTGCTTTGTTTGATATTTGAGTTTGCTGTTACACTTTTAATTTCCCTGACCCGTGCAGCTGAATGAGCAGTCGCTAATTGATTAATGTTTAGTTTTTCCTTCAGCAGATGTTTTATTAAGTCCTACGAGTTTATTGTGACCAAGAAAAGACTGGTCTGTAGTACGAGGTTTATTCAAGTTACTACACCTCCAATTTTTTTTCTCACTAACTAATCACACGAAA
Organism: Anabrus simplex; assembly: GCF_040414725.1. Taxonomy (NCBI): domain Eukaryota; kingdom Metazoa; phylum Arthropoda; class Insecta; order Orthoptera; family Tettigoniidae; genus Anabrus; species Anabrus simplex. The sequence goes on from NC_090267.1 coordinate 477,598,670, forward strand.
ACTATGAAACTTGTGTTACTTCTCAATGTAATATGCCTACAGCCTTACACATTTTTCACGTCGATGCCATGATTCCATGGCCGCTGCAAACGCTTCCTTAGGGGTCTATTTTGCCCACTGGAAAATTGCTGATGCAACAGTAGCATGGCTAGTGAATGTTCGGCCATGGAGAGTGTCTTTCAACATTGGAAACAGCCAAAAGTCACTAGGAGCCAGGTCAGGTGAGTGGGGGACATGAGAAATACCTTTGAAGTTGTTTTCATGAAGAAACTGCTGCATCATAAACATCGATCCAAAATTAAATCCCATGCATAATCTTAATGAAATCCAAGAAAAAACTAACATCCTGGTTAACACAATAATCAAGGAAGTTTTTAAGCAAAGCTCAATTAAATTTATCACAACACGCATTACTGGTCCGTCCTCCCATACTTCCACTCACTCTTCCTCCTCTCATCCGCCGTTTCTCCCATCCAATGCAACATCAGAATGGTTGCCAGTCAGTGTGGAGGTCAACACCGACCCAACCTGATCTACACAAGCATAGGGCTGGAGGAAAGAGGATGTAAGTAATATTTTGTGATTCCTAATACTATCTTTAACCTCTACATCATTTTTGTGTTCTCATACTCAGCTTTTTATTTTCCGCTTTCAGATCCTGGCTTTACTAGTGTTCTCTGTGATGCATTACAACAGATCTTCATACACTTCACTCCGTTTTCCAGAATATGACACATTAGAACAACATCCAACTGTCTTCACTAGTTCTTAAATATGTCCTCCAGCTATGTAATATTGTACTAAGTACGCTTGAACCCACACTATCAATTTATTTTATCCAAGTTTATCCATGTACATTTTTAACAGTTTTCCATTTTACTTGTTGAATATATTTTTAATAATGAAACTGTGTACATTTTAACGTAAACTCCCATTGCATTTGTTGACTGTGTTTTATCTCGGATTTTTATGTATCACTGTTTTATGTCATATGTCTTTCTTCTTTGTTATTTTGCTGATGACCTCGAAGTCAGGTTGAAACATGTCCAAGGTATTTTAAACTACTATGTAACTTTCAAATATACCATTTAATAAATGGCAGAAAGGTACAGAATAGGTAATTGAATTCTTTTAGAACTTTGTCTTAGATATCCAGGATTGTGCATGCTGATCCCATGGAAATGCCAACTTTGGAGGCGATCTGTTCCACACTCATTCGGCGATCCTCAAAAACAACTTTCTCCACTCGCTTGATCATGTCATCAGACAGACTGGTGCGAGGCCGAAATTGTCTTGGTTTGTTGTCACACAACATTCTGCCTTCTTTGAACTGCCACACCCAAGAACGCACATTAGACACATCCATGACTCTATCACCACACGTCCACTTAACTCGCAATGAATTTCAATTGGTGTCACACCACACAAATGGAGAAAACGAATGATTACATGCCGATCTTGTAATGAAAACGTTGCCATTTTAAGTGTAAAGAACAGTCCTTGCTCTCGCTGCTGCCACTAGGGTTCTTTGTGCCATACAGTGCTGCCATATCTATCACGCATTGAGAAAGAGTGCCCACTTATTTGAAAACAAACCACATGTTTCTATCTGTTTCCAACTCTGAGAAAAAATTCAGAGGTGTTATAAATTGAATGCACCTCATGTACAGTATATTTTACAGTACCATTCTTTCTTCATAACTTGTACAACCCTTTATCTCTTTCTACAACCAACAAACAATATTTCTTAAATTCCCCCAACTGGATCAACATCAGGAATTTGCATGTGCACTGTATCGCCAATATCTGCTGAAGAAGAGCGAGAATTTCACAGTGATTTTAATTTCTTTGCTTGATTTTAAAAGTCCTTTCTATTCTTGCAGTGCCTCTGTTTTCATTTTTTTCTTTCTTTCATTTTGACAACAGAGTTCAGGAAATAAACCTTCATTACACAAGCACACATGGATAGCTTGCCGCTTACCCAGGCAAAGCCCAGATTGAAATTCAAATGAAATAATCTCCTTGTTTAATCCAAAACTGTTGGGTAATATCTGCTTTACCTGAATGAAGCAAAGATTACCTAGGCTTCTAGAGAGAGAGAGAGAGTGTGCATGCATGCGCGCATGTGTACACATGATTTCCAACACAGATAAGAGCCTTCACCACAGGAGGCAGTTCAGTGAAAGTTGTGCAATAGGGGGGGGGGGGGGGAAGTCTTCAATTCCTGAACTCCACAGGGAAAGCTGCACCTTCGGGGGAACAAGCTATTAGCATCAGGAATGCTCAATTTTGCTTGCCAGTTAACAGTGAGACTACTAAATAACCCAGTGTGCTTGTATTTTGCATTCCACACTGACCTGCCATTGTGTTTCTCCTATTATATGTATCCCTTTCTTATTCCCCCTTTCTCTTTCTTTTGCTCTGCCTTTATTTCTTTCAATGTTTTTTGTTAGTGATTTTTAGCATTTCAAATTTCTCATTTACTTTACAAAATAAATGGTTCTTAAAAATTCTCATCGCTAAACCTTGACTCCTGGGCGTAAAGTACATCTTTAGATTTTGCTGAAAAGATACCGTACAGGGGCATTTAAAGGAATGTATGTACTTAAAGGTAAGAACGTCCCTAACAGCGGCTGATATTGTAGGATAAGTCTATGAAATTACAGGAGATGTAAGAAAATACCTCACCAGCACTAATGAAGCTGCTGCTTCTGCTTTAGTAAAATTGAAAAAGTTACTGTATTTACTCACATATAAAACTGCATCGCATGTAAGACCCTCCCCCGCGAGATGACAAGCAGTCAACAGACCTCGTCATCCACTTTATGAGGGATAGTGGTCTTGTTTTGTCCTAGTGTATTTGTGTTAATTGCGCTTTTATCCCATTGACCTATTTTTGGTTTGCGTTGCGTATTTTAATATGTGTTTTTAACGTCTAACGTAAATTATATATATATATATATATATATATGTACTTCCAGGCAATGCCTTATTGCTTTGTTTCCTGTATTTTCTCTTATTTTATTAGAAAATAAGGTATTGCAAATTAGATCCACTGATTGTTTTAATCTCATACTCATTTTTTTTCATCACCATTTTATTTTAACTCTAGTCAGTGGATACATTTAAAAAATTTTACTATCATAAATATCATGTCGTCCATCTCGTTCCTTTAGGGGCCGATGACCTTTGATGTTAGGCCCCTTAAAACAACAGGCATCATCATCATCATCATCATCATCATCAGACCCTCCCCCAATTTTTGGTCAAGAAAAAGAAAAACAATCTTTTACCTCGCACATTAGACCCGAAATACAGGTAACTAACGATGCATGTTTTCTACAGAGTTCCTTTTACTAGGCATTGTATAATGGGAAATAATAAGCAATAGTTATTGCTATTTTCGATACGGTATTCCACGGAGTGTGCGGTATGAATTGCTGTTACCGTAGGTTACTTTACGGGTGACAGTACAAGAAAGTGCATTCTTTTGTAACAAGGAGAAAAGCTGTGGCTAGCTGCTGTTACAAAATTATCTCGGAAACCCCTGCCCCAAGGCCGCTTTCCAAACCAGCCAGTCACCTTGAGCCATCCCTCTCACTCTTGTCTTTGTCAATATACTTTATCAGGCAGTGATCGTTCAGTCAAATTACAGTAACCCGCTGGTAGTCACGGAAAGTTACGATATCACTGGAATTAGTTGTGTACAAGTTATTCTGCTTCTTTTACAGTAAATGTTCTTACGTCTGCCGATAAGAATGGTGTGTGGAATGCCGCCCGTGAATTCGCTGTTCAATCAACATGATCAGATATTCATGACAGTGATGAATGAAATATAACAACAGGTAAATGCAATTTATTTTTATTTTGAAACTTTCACCTCTAATAATAATGCATCTACTTTTAATTTTAAATGACGGATATCTCTAATGGGATTTTCCATTTATTTCAGACAGAGTGAACGTGAAATTAGGCCTACCCCACCATGCGCAGATACTTGCCGCAATTGCAGTAGATTTATATCAGGCTAATATTGTATAATGGTCCATAATTGTATGTTTTGAACCCTGAATAATACATTTTCTGTTTTGAAATATATTTTTGAGGATGTTCGTATGTTATTGGCTTTACATTTCACTAACTACTTTTACGGTTTTCAGAGCCGCCGAGGTGCCGGAATTTAGTCCCGCAGGAGTTCTTTTACATTCCAGTAAATCTACCGACACGAGGCTGACGTATTTGAGCACCTTCAAATACCACCGGACTGAGCCAGATCGAACCTGCCAAGCTGAGGTCAGAAGGCCAGCACCTCAACCACCTGAGCCACTCAGCCCGGCGTGACTAGTTATTTAAGGGATATTTAGATACACTCTTAATTTTTGAGATATGCACATAAGACCCTCCTCGTTTTTCAACATTAAAAATAGGATGAAAATTGGTTCTTATATGTGAGTATATATGGTATATTTGTCATCAAATTTTTCATGTTTCTGCTTCCATGCGATGTATATTGATTACTAGAATGTAACAATTACAATTGTATTTCAAAAAGTAAATTATGGATAAAAATTACATTTAAAAAAGTAATAAATACAAGTAAAAATTACTAAAAAAGTATTTGTTACAAGTAGTTTGATTACTTCTCAACTCTGATTGTGAACTACTGGATCTTATTTAATGTTCCTGTTGCAGCTGATGACTGTAGATGACATTTGTCGAGAGTTTAGTCACTAGAACATGGTCAATAGCAACCAGTGAATTATGATAAGAAATTAATAATTTACCTGGTAAATACAGGCAGTCTGGAACCCATGATTTGCAGTCTTATCATGAGGAGACATATGGTAGTAGCAGCCAGTACACTGAGACGCTTGGTACCTTCGGACTGCCATGACATGTGAAGCGATCCTTTACCACTTAATGCTGACCGCACCAAGCAGTGAAGATCATGCAGTCGCAACTAATGAACAAGAACAGAACATACTTAATCAATAGCCACAGCGTAGAGAGTGTGCACAAAGTCTGTATAAACCTACTCATTATTTATTTATTTATTTATTTCTATTGTCAGATACCCACTGTTATCGACTTTGATCGTTAACAGCAGATAAGAATGGCTGATACAAGTGATTATACGATTGAAGAATGTTTACTGGCCGCTATGTGGATTCATGAATGTAAAATTCGAGGAAAATCAATTAAAAATGTGAGGGACAATTTTGTTGCGTGTTTTGTGAAAGCAGCACCAAGAAAGAAGACGTTGTTGTATATATGTTCAGTCTTCAGCCCTAAGGCTGGTTGGATCCTCAACAGCTCTACCATCAGCTGTCATAGATGGCCTAGGTATCACTGAAAAAGCATACTAGGGAAATGAGGAGTGAGGTAGTTCCCCGTTGCTTTCTCACTGAGCCAGAAGTTGCTATTACATATCAGTCTGCCAAGCCCACTGAAATGCATGCACCAACCGACCCTATGAGCAACATTTTCACACCATTCATAGCAGGAACCGGCTGCAGAAGGAATGGCATTACTAGCATCGCTCATACCTCAGTCACTTTCATATTGTCAAAGCCAAGTATAAGACAGAAACAGATCAATGAAAGTAACAAAATTACTCTAGCCCATACCAGAAGAAATAGTGCACTGTAAACACTAGGTCCTGCCAGCAAAGACGTTGTTAGTATGGGAAAAGAAAGCTTTTCTAATGGGCAGTGTTCGCGACGTGCCGAGAAGTGGAAAACCATCCACCAGACTTCAACTTTGTGCTGACGTGGAAAAATCTATCGAGCATTCTTCGTTCAAATCCATACGGAAACCTGCGTCAGGGTTGGGGATACCGGAATCAACCATGAGGAAACACATTAAAGTGGATCTGAAAATGAGGTGTTGGCGTCCACTGAGTGTCAATGAATTATCAGATGATGATCTGGAGAGACGTGTTGATGCTTGTGGACGGATGTTGCAACAATTCCAAATAATGGCCCAGAAGTCATATTCACTGATGAATGAGCGATTTATTGCAGCTTCCATAGTTGCAATGTTTACTTTTGGGGAAAAGAAAATTCACTATTTTTTTTCCAAGAAATTGAGTGAAACCCAACTCACGTAATGATCTGGGTCAGAAGGACACAAACGCATCTGTTTGGCCCATTTTTAAAAATCGTTTTGTTAATCAGAACGTTACCTCCAGATGATTAATGACTGGCTCATCCTGCAGCTGCAAAATGCGAGAATGTTAGACGTTGTTTGGTTTCAACATGATGGGGTGCCGGCTGACTTTGCAGTGGCTGTTCAACAATGTCTGAACGCAGTCTTTGGGAATCGCTGGATCGGTCGAGGATTGGACAATGATCCAGTTTCCTCTTCCATGGCCACCAAGAAGCCCTGATATAACACCTGATAACACACTCTGGGGTCACTTCAAGGAACATGTGAGGAAGCAGCAGTATGATGGAATTGATGATCTGAAAAATGCAGTGCGCAAAGCTTTCCAGTGACCCCAAGGATGTTGCTTAATATGAACATCAGAACATGGCGGCGTAATCAAATGTGCAGAGACCATGGAGGGACACATACAGATGTTTTAGATTCCTAAGATGTACGTAGAAATAAAAATAAATAATGAGTATATGTATTTTTATATCATGTCAGTTTGAGTTTAATTTAATTTAATGTAGGTGTATACGGACTTTGTGTGCACCCTGTAGTAAATAAGAAAAGCTTATGACAACAATGAGATTAATAAAATGTGTAATACTGTAAAATATGTATGTGAAATGTACGGGAATATTAGGTAACACTAATTGTATAAAAGGGAATTTCACAGACAAGCAAGACACATAATAAGTGCTATTGGGATATTTTAATCATCATCATCATCATCATCATCATCATCATCATCATCATCATCATCATCATCATCATCATCATCATCGATTTTCTACTCCAGCAGGCTGGGTGCGGGAAAGAACCAAGCCTCCTCCATAAACTTCTATCCTCAAAGAATCTGCGTCATCTGGAGATGTTGCTGTGATCCATACAATTAGCACCATACATTTTCAACATACCTCTGTGAATTTCACTCCAGGTTTTCCTTTTGCATATAATAATCGCATGATACCTCGCTACTCCACATATATTAATGATGCAACCACAAGTACCATCCTTGCTCACTAGTTACTGCTGGACATTATCCACACTTAACAACAATTTGTATGTACTTAAATTTTCATATGTAACATTATTAGGTCCCTAGTACTTAATTTACAGGTTGTTCACATACATCATTTAATATTCACCTTTTGGGCTACTATTAGCTCATAGATAGCACACACTCCTGTGATTGTGATGCCTTGTTCTTTGCACAGCATTGCTGTAGCAACTGACAGCATGGACAACACCAGTGGTCGCCAGCCTGAAAACATTGGAAAGTATTGGTTATAGCATTTCATTCTTTGAAGTAAATGGACACTTTTCCTCACAATCAAATGATTACAATAGGGTCGTACCTGTTGCTCGTTTTCGTTTGGTAGCTTTGGTGTAAAATATGAAAGCTGCTAAGAAAAATACTGAGGACAAGGTTTCCGCTCGCCCAACAACACCTGTTACCTGTGGACAATATCAGAATATTAAGAATGATATAGCATGATAAATAGTGACAATAAAAACAATCAATTTCCTTCATAATAGAAACAAGTTTTTTAGACAAACTTTTATCAAATTTATAAAGTTAAAATTTAGACTTATGCCCCAAATTAATCTAGCATTTCCCACTAAGGGAACTTGTAAGTTGTACACAAATTCCTTGTCCCAACGTAACTATAATCAGCGCAAATGCTGGCTGGATCCTCAACAGCTCTGCCATCTGCTGTCACAGATGGCCTAGGCCAGTCAGTGGTTCTCAACCTTTGTGGGGCTGCGCCCCCTTTGCATTAGTAAATTATTCCATGCTTGATGGTTATGAATTTCATGTTTTTGGTCCGTATTGAACTGAGAATAATATATAAGTAATAATAATAATAATAACGTAAATGTTTCCACCTTTTCAATACAATATATTCACAAAATTACAAAATTATACGGTACTAGTTTCGACCCATCTAGGGGTCATCATCAGCCGTATTGGAGCAAAGATCATTTGTGGCGAAATCCTAAGACAATATTATTTTAAAGAATAACAAGTGAAATGAGATGTTATGGTAATAGTTAATAATACAAGGAATATACATACTAAGAGGTTTTTAACAAAGAATAAAGTATAAATGGGGTGTTGTAAAAATTATAATCATGGAAATCAGTAAGTTTCCAAGACAATTACACTTTCTCCCGCACCCTTCAGCCCCACCTTAAGCCCTCTTCCTAAGCCATATTTCATTTCAATACAAGAACTTACTGATTTCCATGATTATAATTTTTACAACACCCCATTTATACTTTATTCTTTGTTAAAAACCTCTTAGTATGTATATTCCTTGTATTATTAACTATTACCATAACATCTCATTTCACTTGTTATTCTTTAAAATAATATTGTCTTAGGATTTCGCCACAAATGATCTTTGCTCCAATACGGCTGATGATGACCCCTAGATGGGTCGAAACTAGTACCGTATAATTTTGTAATTTTGTGAATATATTGTATTGAAAAGGTGGAAACATTTACGTTATTATTATTATTACTTATATATTATTCCATGCTGCCATAAGGAATAATTGAATTACAAAACTACTTTTCTGTTAGGGTTACGGTAATATCTCAAAAATGTTTTATAATGATTTTATTAATTATTATTAATTATGAGTGCTTAATACATAATATTACATATTTCTAATGCAATCACTTTACAAAGAAAGTCATGAATAACACAATAATAAAACAAATGATAGTAAATATATTTCTGAGGATTCTACACACTGCAATAAACATATCAAACTATATCATTTTATTTTTTATTTTGTAAGGACTGAATTAATGATTAATGAGAGGGACGGCAATGTTTTACTTTTACAAGTTTTTAAAGGTTTGGTTCCAACTGGGATAGTGCATACATCAGATCACTTTCAATATCTAGCCGTGCCTGGTATATTGATTTGATGTAAGCCAACGTAGAAAACTCAGATCCAGATAGATATGTCGATGGAAACTGCACAATACAACTTGAAAATAAAAGTGTTAAAATGATTTCCTGTAAATCTGTCATATATTCATATTTATCAGTTGATTTATTAATTTATTTTAATTTTTTGTCATTTTATTACATTTCTAATACATGTAGAAAAATGTTTGTGTAAAAAATGATAAAAATGCAATAATTTTTACTATACTTGATGCTAAAAATTCTTGTTTTTTATGTTTTTTTTTTTACATATTTCATTACACAATTCATAAACACAAATTCCTTGTCCCAACGTAACTATAAAGTATAATAATTTTAGGAAAATGTTTTTCCCTACGTGTACGATTTAGTGGCGATAAAGATAACTTTTTGTAGTAAATTCCTTTCTTTGTCACAGCTTTTTACTGTTTAGTAAATTCATATGTGTTTTTCATTGCTCACCACGCCTCCAATGCCTCCCGAGGGCGAAGGGCGTGCCCCCCAGATTGAGAACCGTTGGCCTAGGCATCACTGAAGAGGTGTACAAGGGAAATGAAAAGCGAGGTAGTTTACCATAGTTTTCCTCAACAAGGCAGAAGTTACTCATAGAAGTTAAATGTAATGGAAAGGAACAAACAACAGGTGTTGAAGTCCACTCTCCTTAGTGAAAATGGGAAGCAGAAACATAATTTTTGGGGTAAGACAAGAAATGGATGTACAAGAAATGGGACTGATGAGGAGAGTAAACGGAAAACGGCAGAGTATGATGATGTGAAGACTGTCCTTGTCCTTTAGTGTTTTCATGTTTGTCTTGTCAACTTTTCCCCTTGTTTTATTTACCTTCAAGTGCTGACTTCTCATTGTGTTTATTCTTTTACACTACTTGCTCTCATTCATGTTCCTACCTTTCTACGAGGGTAATCCCAAAAATAAGTTCTCCTATATCTTTTATAAATACAAAGAACTGTTTATTTCTATAATATTTACATCATTTTAAAGATGGAACATTTATCAATTTTTCTACATAATCACCATTTTAGCTGAGGCATTTTTGCAGACACTGTGACAGTTTTTATATGCCCATGTCATACTAGGTCGATGCCATGCCGAAGAGGAAGCACTGAACCTCATCTTTCACCTCGTAGTCGGTGTTTGAATTTTCGTGGATTGGGCGAATAGAGATTCCGCCACTCATGTGACTGTTGTTTGATCTTTCGTCACTATGCAGACGAAAAGGACAACTGTTTGGACTTGATTTTACCGTGTGACAAAATATGGGTGTTTGCTGGACTGGGTGAGAGATGACATGCGGCTGACAAAACTCAGCCTGCAGGATGCTATGGATTGCTTGAAGTGGAGAAAACATTGCAAAATGGCTAACCCCACATAAATGGGAAAGTGCAAAGAAGATGATGACGAATAATGTGATTGAGTGTGCTATTTTTTATAGGTTACATTGTCTGATTTGTGCTGGGCTGAGTGGCTCAGACGGTTGAGGCACTGGCCCAACTTGGAAGGTTCGATCCTGACTCTGTCCGGTGTTATTTGAAGGTGCACAAGTACGTCAGCCTCATGTCAACCGATTTACTGACAAGTAAAACTCCTGCAGGACTAAATTCCAGCATCTCAGCATCACTGAAAACCATAAAAGTTGTTAGTGGGACATAAAAGAAACCCATTATTATTATTATTATTATTATTATTATTAGATTTGTGAATTTTATGCATTTTACAGGTGTTTGTGGTGTAATGTGAAATTTCATGTACATGATTAGTGTTACTTAGATTAAATGAGCTATCTGATTTAACATGTCGACTAAATGGAAAGCTTTCCTACATAATCACTGTAACCAAGTAAGTCAAAATCTTTCCTGCAGAGACTTCCTTCCCAACCCTGTATGCCTGGAAAGATTGAGAAACGTCTCATCATCATCATCATCATCATCATCATCTTGATCTTGAACCAGCTCTAGTTTCTCAGGTGTGGTGAATGAGCACTCTCCACTTATTTCTGCCCATGTAGGTTCTTGTAGACATGATATAGGCTTTTGGGCTTATGCCGTGTCAAGAAATAAGGCAAAATTCTTTACATTTTGCAGAGAACTTTGTTCTGCATCTTCAAAAGAAAATGTCGACTGTTCACGAGGAAGGCTTCTCAAACAATGAGGTTTAAATTTAGACATTACAATAGAAGTGGAAGTGGTAAGTTCATTCGTGACCAGATGGCTCAACGGATGCCGTACAATACTAGCGTTCGAAGCGGAAGCTGACGGAACCATTAGAATAAGTCAGAGGCTCACATAACATAACAAGTGTACACACATATGAAAGTATGTCATTGACCCAAACCTGGATTGGAACATCTGGTGATGAGGAACGTACAAATTTGGAAAACACTGAAACGAAATAACAATAGTGAAGGGACAGGGAAGGGAACTACCTGTGTAAATCTTTAATGGCTGGCAACCACATATTACTTAATTGATAGCCAGTGTGCCCGTTGAAATGGTTAGGATTTCTACGTATTTCCACAGCTTCCCACATAATCCTGGACCTGTATTGTCTAATGTGGGTAAGAGCTCAAGCATCTTGGAACACGACATCATGACCTGACGATAGAGCGTGCTCAGCTGTTGCTGATTTGTCCGGCTGGTTGAGACAAATATTTCGTTCATGTTCCTTGATACGAGTATGTTTGGCCAATGTATACCTTGCCACAAGTACAGGGAATTTCGTACACCCCAGGATGTAAAAGTGGGGACAATTTGTTCTTGGTTTTATTCAGACTGTGAGCAATTTTAGTGACGGTGCCAAACATGGTTTTTATATTGTGTTTTATACTGTGTCTTCCTCCATAACCTGATGCAAATCCAGACCTCGCCCAGCTAGGTCATTTCTAATTTGACTGATCCATCTCTTCCTTGGTCGATCTCTTGATCTTTTACTTTCGAGTTCATTCTCAAACCACACTCTAGTTGTTCCTTGTGGGTACATTATTTTTGAGATTACCAAACCAAAGCCTGGCTTCGACACTGATCTCACTATTACATAAAATCAGCTTCATGGTCCGTATCGCACTTCAATAGATTCACAATTAAGTATTTATTTATTTTCCACCTAGTCGATACAATGATTGCTTAAGGCAATTTTTAATGGTCAAAAGTGGTACATGTTTCGTATATTATCAACATCTTCAGCCACATAACACTGTTTAGATGAAAACTATATAAAATTGACAAAGTAATGCTTTAGAGGAAGTGTCCTTAAAATTAACATAAGATTGACAAGATTAAAACAAAACTAAGCGGTAATTTCACTTGGACAAGATGGCATATCTCGTCATTTCTTATTTTGTCCCTCTTTGTTTCCAGAATCATAGTTCTTAAGATCTTCATTTCCACTACTTGTAGTTTGCTGATCTTTCTCTTGGTTTGGATCATCTTATTCATTTTAATCTTAATGGAACGTGCTTATACCAAAAAAGTTTTCTCACAAGATGATAGAACTGTGCTATTACTACACTGACAACGGAAATGATGTACAGAGATTTTTGACCATCCTTCAAAAATTGACTACCTTAGCTGGAATCAAACCCGCAAACTTCGTATCATGAGTTGGACACGATCACTGATCCACCGAGGCAGCTTTTGTAACTTAATCTTCTAAACAACAGTTAAGGCTCGCTGTCATATTGTGATAATCAGGGCTAGAATTTTCATGACATGTCATTTTTTAATTCATTCACAACAGACATTGCTAAATTGTACAGAAATCCTAATCATAGTTCCCACATTGCAGAAATGCTAATTTATTAGGTCATTTTTTGCCATTTTGTTTATTTTGAGGTCATTTTATAAAATTATACATCATTATTTAGTCATTTTACAGAATTCATTAACTACTTTTATGCTTTTGTGTCATTTTCTTACATGTCTGAGGATTCTGAAGTAGTTACACGTGTGGTATGGGATATCGCAACTTTAAGCGAGGATGAATACTGAGATTTGAGAAATGAAATGAAATGGCGTATGGCTTTTAATGCCGGGAGTGTCTGAGCACATGTTTGGCTCACCAGATGCATGTCTTATGATTTGACACCGCGTCGTGATGAGGATGAAATGATGATGAAGACGACACATACACCCAGCCCCCGTGCCAGCGAAGTTAACCAATTATGGTTAAAATTCCCGACCCTTCCGGGAATCGAACCTGGGAGCCCTGTGTCCAAAGGCCAGCACGCTAACCATAATCTTTACAACACTTTGCCAATCTGGAGACTAAAGAAACTTTGTTCACCCCTTATTTCTTGGAAATGCCCACATTTCAGGAGAGACACCTCCAATTGGAGAAGTCTTCTTTGTAAACAGTCAAGATTTTCTTCTGAAGACGTTGAGCGAAGTTCTCTGCGAAACTTAAAGAACTGCACCTCGTTTCCTTGACATGGCAAAAGCTCAAAAGCTTATTATAATGTCTATAACATAACTATAGGCTATACCATCTTGATTAGTTCATTTAAAATTTATGGCATTTTTAAAAGTTTTCGGATCATTTTACTGGATTTTTGCCGTCATTTTATAAAACATTTTTTAAACATTTTTAGGTCATCAAAAGCCTGGATCTGGTGATAATGGATATGTGTTGTACATTCAAAATTTTTATAATTTTGTGTCTCAGCTCCCTCTAAATGGGAATGTTAAGAGGACTGCAGTTCCTGCTGGTCATGGCACTACTGAAAGATATACTCACAAAATAATAAATTGGTAATTATATGTGTACATTGTCTTCCTGTGGATGGGGGTGGGGGTGGTGGATAGAATAACACCCACGGTATCTTCTGCCTGTTGTAAGAGGTGACTAAAAGGGACCCCAGGGGCTCTGAACTTTGGAGTGTGGGTTGGTGACCACAGGGCCCTTAGCTGAGTCCTGGCATTGCTTCCCCTCACTTGTGCCAGGCTACTCCCTTTCATCTATCCTATCCGACCTCGCTCGGCCCACCCTTGATCTTTTCCGACCCCGGTATTAGGTTATTGGACATTATACATTTTCCAGCTAACTCATTCCTGGTTGCCAGTGTTTTAAGTTGGGCTCATCAGTTGGTAAATAGCACACCTACCAAGACACATGGCTAGTGCATACCATGGAGGTCACTGCATAGGGTACTTGGAGCCACCGGCAGTGTCAATGCACTACGAGAGACTTTGTCTCATTATAAAAAACTGATGATAAATTTAGTCATTCAAGACAAATATTTCAGGTTCCCTATGGGAATCTACATCTATATTACCTGGTATTAGGTGCCGAGGCCTAGGGAGTCATTTTCACACTCTTCGTGGCCCTTGTCTTACTTTAGCCGATAGCTCATCTTTCATCCCTTCCTTTTTCTCTCTCTGATTATTGTTATATAGAGGATGGTTGCCTAATTGTACTTCCTCTTAAAACAATAATCACCACCACCACCACCACCACCACAACTGTGTACTTTATTAAAAATATCTGGTAATATTAATTTATTTTATAAAAACTAGACCAATTTATTGTGCTCACTATGTGGCAGAATATGAGTTCAATTACCATTAGGAAGTAGAAAAATTTAGAAGTAGGTATTATATTTCTTGAAAAGCACGTCTTAGACATTCACTCGGCCTTCTCTAGGACCGAGTACTGGTATCACGTTAATTCCTGGAGACAAAGGTGGACAGATATAAAGTTAATTACTCTATCCCATTTAGTGCTTAGGTTACAGAAACTGGAAGCATTTATCTTCATTCTTCTGTAGACTTTAATGGCCTATACAGAGATGGTTTTACTTTACTTTTAAACCTGTGACGTTGTCTGAAACTGTAAAGTTCTGTGGACAATTATTTTTTCTTCTTCTTTGTTAGACTTTTTCCAATTATCTGGGCTCGGCACTAATGTGGACTAAGCCCATTTTGACCGGTGAAAGCCTTTCTTGATGTCAACTCTATATCACCATTATCTTACTTGCATTTTCTTGCATTGTTTCCTCCATTTCAATCGTCGGGGGATGGGTTTTGTGAGCTGCGTGTCATCTCTCACCCAGTCAAGCCAGTATATTTGATGTCCCCCCCCCCCCCCCCCTGAGGTTGGCGACCCTCCTGTTCAGTTGAAGGGCAGTCTTTGCAACAGAGGCGTCAGTGCTACAGCCCATACCATTACAGGCGTGATCACACACTTTCTCTGCGAGTGGGGGCAACCTTGAATTTCTTCCGCACATCCTTCTTCCTGAATGCAGGAACATATTCACTATTATGTGTTTTTGTTGTGGTAGATAGTGTAATGTGTTGTAAGTAGATGAAGATTTGTTTCAAGATGATCACCGAGCCAGAGGATTGAACTGTATGCCGCTAAAATCCTTGAAGCAGCTAGAAATCAAACCCAGAAGCCTCTGAACCTAAGGACAGTACACTGATCATTCAGCTAAGGAGTCGGACTTCTGTGGACAGTTGAAATTGTAAAAGCAGAAAACTGTACAAATTTGTGATGAATCTTTTGAAAATAAATTTGTTAATAGGATGTACAAATTGACAATATAATAATATGTAATAATATGAATTGGCAATATAAAGATTTTTCCAGGCATTTTGATTTATTGACACTAGAAGACTCATCATCATTGATTGTCTGATCTTTCGATCGAAACATTTCTGACCAAGGTCAGAGGATGAGAAAGTTCTGGGAGAAGAAAATGAAGAAATTAACTCAAATGTATTGATTTCAGTGCTCCAATATGGGCATAAAATATGTAAATAATAATAAATAATAGTTGACACTAGAAAATGTGATTTTTAAACTTTAATAATAATATTATTTTTATGTCCCATAAACTATTTTTACAGTTTTCAGAGATGCCAAGGTGCCGGAATTTCATGCCGTAGGAGTTCTTTAACATGGCAGTAAATCTACCGACATGAGGTTGATGTATTTGAGCACCTTCAAATACAACCATATTGAGCCAGGATTGAACCTGCCAGGTTGGGCTCAGAAGGCCAGCGTTCTACTGTCCGAGCTACTCAACCCAGCGATTTTAAACTTTCCACCTAGCTGAGACAGAAGGAAGGTAGATAAAAACGGTTTCTTAAATATGTATTTCATTTATAATCTCATTTATTTAAAAAGTGGAAATGCCCCAAATATCAATTGCTCTAACATATAATTATATGCCATACCTGATTTCTAAAACCTTGTGAATAAAATAATTTCTTTATGAGTTCGGCTATCTTGGTGATGATAAGTTATGACATGGAATGAAGACTTGACTCATTTTAAAAAGATATTAAACAATCAGGATTAAAATCCCAAATTATTCAAGCATTTCCAGCATGTTTTTTTAAAATTAATTAAAATTCATGAAGGAACATTGAGATAAGGTATTGCAAGGAACGCTGAAGACATCTGCATCAACGGAGAGTGCATCAACAAAATTCGCTAGGCAGAGGATATTGTGCTGCTGCAGATAGCAAAAAAGATCTTTAAGCCTTGCTGGTGAGAGTCAACACTGCTTGCAACAAGTGACAGCTCAAGATGAACATGGAAAGGACCAAGATAAAATACAACCCATATTAGCAGTGGCTTCGCATGATTAAAATATTTGGGTGTGCACACAGAGTAGACAGTAGATTCAAATGGAAACGGAAAGTGAATCAGCACTTAAAACTTCATAAATACATTCCCAATGTGCAAAAATCTTGTTCTCATCATACAATATCATGTAAATTGCAATTGTTTGGGATTACAAGGATGTTCACGTGCTCATGTGATCCGTAACATGAGACGCCCCTGCATATTAGAACAAAGAGGAGTATAATTCGTACAAGAACAGTGATCTGCATTGTTACCGTATGAATTTGGATGGGTGCACCATCATCGACCAACCAAAAATATTACCTACATTTACAGTCATTACTATAAAGAAGCATGCACACTCACCCTAAAAAAAAAGCTCTATGAGGTACAATCTCAGAAGAAATATTAGAAAAAATGTGAGTGATACTTACAGCTTCTGTATGGATAGGATGGACGGCAAATAGCATAGCGGCTACAAAACTTGAGATTTCTGGTAGAAACATGGAGCACATTCTGCAATGAAAAGAAATGAAAAAGTAAGACACAATAATAAAAAATGTTTAAAAGACACTTTGTGTGGTTTAAACAGCCATAAACTTAACTTTATGTAATACACAGACTTCATTGACAGGGAGGTGCATGTTAGGGGGCTTAAACAATGTAGTGAGATGGACAGCAGACAATGGAATAAATATAAATGGGATGAAAAGTCAAGTAGTAAGTTTCACCAAGAAGAAAAGTTCCCTCAATTTTAATTACTGTGTTGACGGTGAGACAGTACCTCATGGGGAACATGTAAGTACCTAGGTGTTAATATAAGCATATCTGCCAACTTTACAAAACCAAAAATCAGGAGATTTTGCTATATTATTATACTAATGTTTCAAAACCCGGATGTTGCTATACGAGGCTACATCTCTATTACCTCACACAAAGTATGTGAGCGAGATGATCGGTCTCTGATAAATCTTCTGAAAATAGTATAAACTCATGCTCCACACGTGTGAATCAGTCATGCACTTATATACCATTACTTAGCAAATGCATAGACTAATATATACCGGGCGAGTTGGCCGTGCGCGTAGAGGCGCGCGGCTGTGAGCTCGCATCCGGGAGATAGTAGGTTCGAATCCCACTATCGGCAGCCCTGAAGATGGTTTTCCGTGGTTTCCCATTTTCACACCAGGCAAATGCTGGGGCTGTACCTTAATTAAGGCCACGGCCGCTTCCTTCCAACTCCTAGGCCTTTCCTATCCCATCGTCGCCATAAGACCCATCTGTGTCGGTGCGACGTAAAGCCCATAGCAAAAAAAAAAAAAAAAAAAGACTAATATATTGCACGATTATGCTAAGCACAATGCTATTTTTATCAAGTAATAAATTGAAATTCGCAAGAACTGTCTCCAAATGGCTCCTAAAATCTCTAAAAGAAAGTCATTATGGTAGCGCTATCTTTGAAATTCTATCACTAAATTACTAAAAAAGACTCCAAATTTAGCAACTAGACTACAATTGACTAGACTGATGTGAACGAACACAAACACAGCACACGAGAACGAGAGATTGACAATCGACATAATGCGTCGCGATATACAGGTTTCAATAAACATTGCACATTCGTGCACATTTCTCGTATTCATAAACGTCGATATTTTATTTGAAAGCGGCCAATGGGCGACGGACTTCCGGCCACAGGCATACAAAGCTGAAATGGTGGGATTTGAAAACAAATGTTTGAAGTTCACCAAAAAATAAGCTAAAATTGGGAGAAAGAATAGAATAATCGGGAGGCGGGAAAAACTGTCGAAAATCGGGAGTCCCCCTCCTAAATCAGGAAAGTTGGTACGTATATATAAGGAATGATCTTCATTGGGGTAATCATATTAACGATGTAGTTAAGAAAGGTTACAGATCTCTTCTCATGGTTATGAGAGTATTTAGGGGTTCATATTTTTCGAGCTGCCAGTGGTGAGTTGGCATAGAATGACGGAAGAAGAAGAAGAAGGAGAAGAAGAAGAAGGGGAACAAGAAGGACAAGAAGAAGCTTGAGTGGAGCTTTTAAAAGTACGAAAGATCATAATATGAATATAAAGTTGGAATTCAAGAGGACAGATTGGGGCAAATATTCATTTACAGGATGAGGAGTAAGGGACTGGAATAAATTATCAAGGGAAATGTTCGATAAATTTCCAAGTATGTTGAAAATATTTAAGAAAAAGCTGGGTAAAAAATTGTAAATAAATGTAAATACGAGGTAAACAATTGATAGGGAATCGGCCACCTGGGCGACAGCCCTAAATGCAGATCATCGATGATTGAATGATTAATTGGTCAGATTTATGACTACCTAAATACAGAGATTCTTCACCTATTAACCTAAAATAGTGTTCTGACGAGGCAGAATAACAACCATATCTACTGGCAGAATCTAATTGATAGTCCAGTGCCATTTACAGCAGCGGACTGTGAGGGCCTGGCATGACTGATCTATTTCATCAACTCGTATGAGTATAATGTTGGATTTAATTTTTAACTATAATTTTTTGGACCAACAAAATTTTGAGGTTGAAGATAATGAATTTTGCTATACAGATTTCTTCCCTTGCAGCTAGATTATTTCTGAAACAAATAATCTATATGCTTGACATGATATTTTGTGAATCTTCATCTTCTTGAGGCGCCTTCTCCTAGTGGAGGTTGGCGGTCCACATAGCCAGCTCCGAACATGATGTTGCAGCATGGAAAGCATCTTCTGAAGTACAGTTGTGCCATTTTCAGATGTCCTTCAATTCAAACTTTGTTGTCATACACTTTGGTCTTTCCAAAACTGCTGGGCTTTCTAGTCATAGCAGCGTTCAAAGTATTCCTCCCCTGGCAGTGTTGCCAACTTATATTTTCAAGATCCGCTAATTAGTACTAAAAATCCGCTAAAATACTGCCAAGAAATCCTATCTAAAATAATGAGCAATAAAAATAAGCAATAATAATAATAATAATAATAATAATAATAATAATAATAAAATGTCTGCACTAACCTGATCTGCGAGTTTCACTGGGATTAACCTGCGAGCTGGCGAGCTAAATCTTGCAGGCGTTTTAGTGCCGGGTGCAAACTAGGTGAATCCCCTACCTCAAGGGCCACACACAGAACAGGCCAGTTCATTAGACGGTCTTCCTTCATGGCATAAATATAAATGCTATAAATGTCGTCATTGGTCAGCGAAGAGATAAGTACCCTTTCCCCACACATTATAAAATAATATATGATACCATGATCTCATAACATCAAATCCAAATAACGTGTTTTCCTCATGTGACTGCTAGCTCCTGACAAGAAATACGGAATAGCTCGGAGACAGACTGGAGTACAAATTAAAAAAAAAAAAAAAAAAAAGTAAAATGGAAAAACCTCTGAATTCTGCTATAATAAATGTAGAATTCCGCCAAAATATCCGCTGTCCGCTAAATGATATATTTCTCCGCCGACAGTCTCCCGATTCCGCCAAATTTAGCGGAAAATCCGCTAAGTTGGCAACACTGCTCCCCGGTGATCCGAATGGGGGAAAAGAAACTCTGGATAATAATTTTACGTTAAACAGAGCCATGCCATATGAACTTAAAGGGATATCCTTCAGGATCTTTAATGCAGTGGTTTCCCGTTGCCTTCCGCATCCTAATGCTGCTGAATAACAGTAGTATTTTAATCACTTCATTCAATGCCATCTCAGTCATCTTGTTCAATATTCATCCTGCTTCACCCTTTCCAATAGCACAACACACAACTTAAATACTTGAAATCATCTACCTGTTCCAGCTCTGTACCACCAATCTGACATTCAATTCTCTTGGATTTCTTATGTACCAACATCAATTTAGCCTTCGAAAGGCTAACTTTAATGCCATACTCATTGCACCTTTTTTCAAGTTCCAAGATATTAAACTGCAGGCTTTCGGCACAATCTGCCATTAAGTCCAAGTCGTCAGCATAGGCCAGACTGCTCACTACATTTCCACCTGCCTGAATCCCTCCCTGCCACTTTATACGTCAATCTTATGTTAATTTTAAGGACACTTCTTCTCAAGCATTACTTTGTCAATTTATATATTTTTCATCTAAACAGTGTTATGTGGCTGAAGATGTTGATAACATACGAAACATGTACCACTTTTAACCATTAAATTGCCTTAAGCAATCATTGTATCGACTAGGTGGAAAATAAATATATAAATACTTGTGAATCTACTGAAGTGCGATACGGACCATGAAGCTGATTTTATGTAACCCTCCTGCCATCGTTCCCACCTGTTGGTACCAGCAATCATTCCCGCTACTTTCACATCTGTTACTTCTAGCTTACGAATAAGATATCCTGAGTGCATTCAGCTTTTGCTCCCATAAAGCAAAGTTGGTCTGAAAACAGACCAATGTAAAGATAGTTTCGTCCGGGAGCTGACTTCCGTCTTACAGAATACCGCTGATCGTAACTGCAAGCTCACTGCATTAGCTTTACTGCACCGTGATTCAATCTCGCTTATTATATTACAATCCTGGGAGAACACACAACCTAAATACTTGGAATCATCTACTTATTCCAGCTCTGTACCACCAATCTGACATTCAATTCTCTTGGATTTCTTATGTACCGACATCAATTTAGCCTTCGAAAATCTAACTTTAATGCCATACTCATTGCACCTTTTTTCAAGTTCCAAAATATTAAATTGCAGGCTTTCGGCACAATCTGCCATTAAGTCCAAGTCGTCAGCATAGGCCAGACTGCTTACTACATTTCCACCTGCTTGAATCCCTCCCTGCCACTTTATACCTTTCAGCAGATGATCCATGTAAACTACGAACAACAAGGGTGAAAAATTACAGCCTTGTCTAACCCCTGTAAGTACCATGAACCAGGAACTCGTTCTGCCATCAATTCTCACTGCAGCCCAATTGTCAACATAAATGCCTTTGATTGATTTTAATAATCTACCCTTAATCCCATAGTCCCCCAGTATGGCGAACATCTTTTCCCTTGGCTCCCTGTCATCTGCTTTCTCTAGATCTGTGAAACATAAACATAAATATTTATTCCTTGTGTAGCATTTTTCAGTTACCTGGCGCATACTGATAATCTGAAATCTGAACTTTCATCAAGCTTTCTATTAACCACTGATCGCACCCTCCCTTCTAAGATGACAGCGAATAATTTGCTTGGTATACTAATCAATGAGATACCCCGATAGTTTCCTTTCCAAACTGTTTGAAATAGTCTGACCTGTTTCCACGTGAGAGGATATAGGTTTAAATTTCTGCTGCATTCTAGTGGACATATATTTCAATACAGGATGCTTCTCTATGTAGAATGATAGTATAAATCACCATCTCTTCACTGATATGAATGTTGACATCATCTGGTGAGGATTTCTATAATTCTTTCAACGCCTTGAAACCTCTTGCAACTCGTAATTACTTAATTCGCTGTCGCTTTGAATTATGATATTGTGTGACGCAGAAGGAGGGCACAGTGCAATTTGAATGAAAGAGAAGTAATTGAATTTTAATTAAACAGATGACAACAGCACTACACCGGACTGAACTGAGCAAAGTATGAGTGAATGCATAACATAAGGAATGGGAGGGGTATGGTTCGAGCGACCAAGTAATAGACGACAAAACACGCCAAAGTATATGCCCTGCTTTTCATTACCTAATTGTCCCAATAACCTAGGGTTTGTGCTAAATGAATCTTTGCTGGGCTGAGTGGCTCAGACAGTTGAGGCGCTGGCCTTCTGACACCAACTTGGCAGGTTCGATCCTGGCTCAGTCCAGTGGTATTTGAAGGGGCTGAAATATGTCAGCTTGTATCGATAAATTTAATGGCATGTAAAAGAACTCCTGCGGAACAAAATTCCGGCACCTTGGCATCTCCAAAAACCATAAAAGTACTTAGTGGGACAAAGCAAATAGCATTATTACTAAATGAATCTTTGAACTATTGTTCCCGGTACTTCTGCTTAACCGAGGCAACAATTACCCTAGTTTTCATTGCATTGTGAATCAACCCAGCAAATACAAGAACGTCACTTTAATTCCGTACAAAATGTGGAAGGTCTCTTCTCCATTACTAGATTGTAAAAATATAAAGTTAATGAATATAAACTACATTCTTTTAGGTCTCAGCCGTAAACATCTAATAATCTGAGTTAAACTGTTGTATTGGTGAATTTTTAAAGAGATCGCTGCGTTCCCTTAATGCTCACATCTGAATCACCTCCACTGGGTAAATCGGCTCTCAAATGTTTCCTGTTGCTGAGGGGTTAATGCTAAATGATAACTTCATTACAAGGTTTTGAGGTAAAGAAGTTATTTCATTAGAGTACAGTACAGTAAACTCCTGATAATTCACTTTGTGGTCAATTCAGGGGTTAATGCTCTCTGTGGCTCAGGCGGCAGCACATCGGCCTCTCATCGCTGGGTTCTGAGGTTCAAATCCCGGTCACTCCATGTGAGATTTGTGCTGGACAAAGCGGAGGCGGGACAGGTTTCCCTCCAGGTACTCCAGTTTTCCCTGTTATCTTTCATTCCAGCAACACACTCCAATATCATTTCATTTCATTGCCCCAGAGGAGTGCGACAGGCCTCGGCAGCTGGCACAATTCCTATCCTCGCTGCAAGATGGGGGCTTCATTCGTTCCCTCCCTGACCCGGTCCATGACTGGAAAACAGGTTGTAGGTTTTCATTTCAGAGTCTAATGCAGTGCATGTGTTAAAGTTGTTTCCAACAGCAAAGCTTTCTTCAGATGAAGTAAAGTCATCACATCCACAGAGAAATGGAAGTTTAATGACTGGGATTATGTTAAACTTTAGACCTTCATATATGAATGTAAAAACAAAAATCTTTAATTATGTCAATATCCCAAGTACTGTTACTATATAGATAAACGTTTTAAAAATAATAATAATACAAAATACAAAACAAATACACTCAAGATATCAAAAGATAAACACACTAGACTACAGACGAAAATCAACAAGCAGAGAATAGCAAGAGTGATTCCAGAAGCAGAAAGGAAATTACGTTCAGTAAGGATGAAGCAGTACTGGGCAGACAAAAAGAAGGAAAACCTCCATAAACCTGACTAAAGTAGTCCTATGTTGGCTAAAAAATTTAAATAAATAACTAAAGTTGCAAACCCCTTCTCTAAGAAGCCAAACCCCCTTCCATCTCCTCCTCCTACATATAATTTACCCATCGCCTTCCTTCATCACATTTCCTCAACCCGCCCGCATCTCTTGGCCAGAGAGAGGGCGTAACCCTCTAGGTGGCCCGCCCCACCCCTTCAGAGCGGGGAATGAAAACCTTTGTCTGTCAGTCAGTGTCTCAACGATGCACTAGCCGCCAGCATCTTGGAAAGGTGTAGCAATTCAACCGATGAGCCCACTGCTACACTGGGGCGAAACGCTGGTAATTTCTCGATTGTAAGGCCTAAAGAGCTTACATTTTTTCAACATTCGCAATCGATGAAATTAAATTACGGTTTCCTTCCGGGAACTTCATTTCTGATTTAAAGGCCGAAGGCAGGCATTTATACAAGTGGAGGCACATGTTTCCCCTAGTGCACCGACACTGCATTGTCCTACATATGAGGCTTGTAGTGGTGTTTGTATAATTGCATATTGAATGATTTTGGCATATTTTGTGCATATATGAAATGTTTTTAAGCATAAAAAGTATATAACTGAATATTTATTGTATTGATTCATATTTTATTAATTTTGGCATTTATCGTCTGTATACGAGAAGTATGAAAACATAATACTAACCACCTGGGGTACATGGATAAATGCTGCTCTCTTCCATACTGATAATTTCAATGACGTTAAAGAAGTTGTCTGCGGTCTAAATCCAAGTGTTGCTTTATCAATTCAACGTTCAGAGAACATTTTCAGAGAAATGAAACATTCCAGAGGGACTGGAATATACAGTAATACAAGCACATTTCAAAAATATACCCCATGCAACAGAAAAACCAGAGAAGTGTGATTTGTCTTTTCATGATTCTATTTCAATCCTTGAGAAAGTGAAAAGTGAACTAACTGTGCCTCTCGAAAATAAAGAAATACAGTGCAAAACTGTGCAGTGTCTTACAAAGAAATCCTGATTTCAATAAACAAATAACTTAAGATAACAGTGTACAACTTCAAGAATAAATTCCTCCAGAGCTTGGTAATGTTTACAAATGCTGCCCAATCACATCTGTGGATGTTCAGAGGCTCCTTTTTCGAAGACACTGAGATTTAGTTGTGATACATGTGTCTTCTTGTCTCAGAAATGTACTGATTTGACTGTATGGGGTGTTTGGAACCAGTCCCTATTCCTGGTACCTCTGCTCATTTAGTAGTATGTTACAAAGTGTGCATGATTTTAAGCAAAGGAATTATGGTGATTAACTATGCAGAACAAAAGTGAATAACTGAAGCATGCAGTGAAATGTAAAAGAGACAACGGAAGGTACAATTACCATTCCAGATTAATGACAGATGTCATCAACGTGTATCGGCTATCAACAATTGTTCTCTGTGACTTCAGAAAGGAGACAATTCAAAAGATACCGTATGTATTAAGACAAACAGAAACACCCAGCCTGTGAGCTATGGAAATTAAGCACTTGCAGTTAAAATCCCTGGCCCGGCTGGGAATAAAACCCAGGGCTCTCTGAACCGAAGGCCAATACACTGACCATTCAGCTAATGAGCTGGGCGAGTACTTAGGTTATAAATTAATCAACTTAAAATATCAACCTGGCTTACCTAAAATACATGAGGCAGACAATACTATGAAGAACCATATTCACCAGATGATACCCCATGGGTTCCAGCTGGTGGAGTGCATAGTTCCAACGAAATGTTAGCACACATAGTGGTCGGTAGGACTTGTGGCTTTGTTCCTGTTAAAACACAAAAGAAAAACTCATAATAAAATTAATTCATACAGTTATACTCTGCATGAATGGCAGCAGGAAAAACTAGCATATACTGTGGAACTTGACACAAAAGTCCATTTTGGCCAATTATACATACGGTGATGGCAACATCTGCTCTCATGAAGATGTCATATTTCGCCATAAGACCTACCTGTGTCGGTGCGACGTAAAGCCCCTAGCAAAAAAAAAAAAAAAAAATAAATAAAAAAAAAAAAATGTCATATTGGGTTACTGAAGAGAAGGGGAAGAAATTTCCACATGCCTGAATCAAGTATGGATAAAAATATTAACAAAGTACATTTAAGATATAATGCAGAAAATATGTTATTATGTAAAACAGGATATCCGTCATTCAAAGTACATAAGATAGCCTAAATCATATACACTATCTGATAAAAAGTATACAGACACCCTAGTATACTACTAAACAACAACAAACAATGCATCAAACAAGTACAGTATTCTGGCGTTTTTACTGGCTGCCCGGCTAACATTACCTAGATATCGGATAGTTACATAATATTAATATATATTTGAGTCATTGGGTGCTCCAAATTAGAATGCGAATTCTGTAAAACTCTTTATTTAAATGATATATCTTCATTATT
This sequence comes from Anabrus simplex, assembly GCF_040414725.1. Lineage (NCBI taxonomy): Eukaryota > Metazoa > Arthropoda > Insecta > Orthoptera > Tettigoniidae > Anabrus > Anabrus simplex. Next base: position 477,624,939 of record NC_090267.1, read on the forward strand.
GTCACATTAATTGACTCAATTATATTGGAGTTCAAATGTTTAGCTTCATTATCATGTAGTGTCGAGTGCGAGCATATAAAATCACAAACCCATACGGAACTCCTCAGCAACCGAGTGGTAAGCCCTGGTGTTACATGATTATCAACGAGCAGTAGAACACTAAAGTTCAAAATACTCTGTAATGTCTTATTCGTGATAACACATAAAATAGTATAATTTTGCAATTAATGTTTGTTTACCTGTCTAATATTATTGTTAATGCCCTGAGGGGAATAAATTGAAATTTTATCATATTCATTTTTTACATAGTATTTCCCGCCTGGCTACTCATTCCTGCCACCAGGTGACTAAACTTTCTGTGGAGAATACTGAAGTACACTGAAGAAAATGGAAATTGCAACACCCAGAAGGAGTGGTGCTACATTGCTGCAATTGAACATGCAGGACTAGTGTTCGGTTGTGCTTCGATGATTACACTTTCAGGTCCCTCTGACCCCAATTTTGGACAACAATCAATACAGGATGTGCCCACCACGAGCAGCAATACATTGATGAATTCGTCGAGGCATGGAGTCAATAAGGCCCTGGATCACTTCCTGAGGAAATGTGGCCCATGCTTACTGCACTGCACGGGTCAGTTGTTCCAGAGTTGTGGGTGGCTGAGGACGGTTGGCCAGTTGTCGACCCATCATGTCCCACACATGCTCAATAGGACTGAGGTCCGGAGCAGGCCATTCTAAGGTTGTAATGTCGTGCAGACCTTCTCTGGAGATGCGTGCAGTGTGAACCCGGACATTGTCCTGCTGAAACATCCCATTAGCAATGTTCGCCATCATAGGGACAACCACTGGATTGAGTACCCTATCAATGTACTGTCGAGCAGTCATAGTGCCCTCAACAAGCACTAATTGTGATTTCACATTAAAGCCAATAGCTCACCAGACCATAATGCTTGGTGTTGGTCCTGTGTGCCTCTCGACAATAAGATAATAAGATCTGGGCGGCCCCTCTCCCCGGTACATCAGCGCACACGATTCCGGTGATCACTGCGGGCAAGACAGAAGCGCGATTCATCACTAAAGACGACCCTATGCCATTCGTCGACCCACGTCGATCTTTCTCGACACCAGGCTAGCCTTACACGTTGCTGGTGTGGGGTCAATGGAACACCTTCTGCAGGGACACGGGCTCGTAAGCCAGCTGCACAGAGGCGATTACCAACTGTTTGTTGTGTAACGTGGGGTGCCACAGCTGCTCGAATTTGCGCTGCTGTTGCATGGGGTTCCATCCGGGACATCCGAATGATGCGGCGATCCTCTCTCACAGTTGTCTGTTGCGCTGGGCCTGTGCCAGGTCTACGAGTGCGGATACCTTTATTTGACCACTGCTGCCATACACGTACCGTAGATACCTGTCGGCCAACACGTGCAGAGATAGTCTTTAGCGATAATCCAGCCTCACAGAGCCCAATTATCTGAGCCCTCTCAAACAGCGACAGTAGTTGATAGCGTGCTCTTCTCTGTCGTCGAGGCATGTTTGACGGGGAATACTTCACTGCACAGACTGCAAGTCAACTACGCTACACCAGAGTCTGTATACTGGAGTTGATTCCTCCATGACCAATCACGTGGGCAGACCTGTAGCAACTCTGAAACTTTGATCGTTTACATACCTACATGGCATCATTCCATATCTTTAAAATCAACACAAATGACCAATGCCTTCATGGTGTTGAAATTTCCATTTTCTTAAGTGTATAAAACTTGCTCGTTCTCATGCCAGTGGCTTGGCCCTCTTGTAGGACTCTATGGTAATGTTGGCTACTGAGTTGTATGACGACTTGAAGCAGTGCATCTAGAAAATCAAATAGGCTTAAAACTAGTGTGAAAAAAGCGTAAGAGAAAAACACATAATCGTGTTGAAACAGAGGATAAAAACAGAAGTACAATACAGAGCTGGTAGTGAAATGATTAAAATCATTAGGATATCATTGCTACCAGAGTCAATCAGAATGTTCAAATATGAAACAAGTTGTGTGTTTTTCTCTTAGCCATGTTGTAACATTCTATGTTTTTTTCCACACTAGTTTTAAGCCTATTTGATTTTCTAAATGTAAATGTTGGTTCTTAGGGTACCATATATTTTTAAGGACACTAGGTTCGGGACCCCTCTAACTTTAGGCTAAGATTTATTTCGTCTGATGATGCTTACGACAGTTAAGTGAAACATGTTCCATCTTACACCGCCTGCTGTAATGTTTATTTCCTAAATATAAGGAAAGATAAGTATTGGAAGGTTGGTGTTAACTATTATTCTTATTTTAATGTTCATAAGCTGGTCTAGTACCGAGCGAGTTGGCCGTGCAGTTAGGAGCGCGCAGCTGTGAGCTTGCATTTGGGAAGTAGTGGGTTTGAACCCCACTGTCGGCAGTCCTGAAGATGGTTTTCCATGGTTTCCCATTTACACACAAGCAAATGCTGGGGCTGTACCTTAATTAAGGCCACAGCCGCTTCGTTCCCACTCCTAGTTATTTCCTATCTCGTTGTTGCTATGAGATCTATCTGTGGCGGTGCGATGTAAAAAAAAAATCTAGTGCATAGATACAGGCATTAATTCAATGCATACGCTGTATTTCTCGTAAAATGGTCCTATTCCTGAGTCATGCAGGGGATGCATAGTTTCTGAAGAACTTGAATATTTCACAGAATTGAACACAACGTATATTATGGAGAATATTAAGATCCTCAGTCTGAGAAATAGTTATCCATAGGGAGTGATTCAATTCTCATAGAATCATTCACCGTCTTACACCAATGTGCAAACATGACCAGATTTTCTGAGCAGTCTAACACCGGCAGTAGATCTCAATTCTATTGATGAGAATGTCTGGGTTGAGAACAACAGGTACTCACTACAGACAGTATTCTCCTTTTGGGTTCATGCACTGGGTTTATTGAATTACACAAAACATTTAAAAAAGAACACATTTTAAAAATGAGTCTATGGTGAAAAATATCTTGAAGACTGACACCATATCCATCAGTTGCAATATAATGTGCAGAAGAAAATTTTTATTAAGTAAATCACACTAACAAAATTTGAAACACTCATTAGAATATTAAGACAATATATTTGTAGCCATAAAACAGGGTGATTTATATAAACTGGTTGGTTTTCATAACGACTCCATTTCCGCCTGATAGTAGACTGAATATCTTCCAAAGAAAGAAAGAAAGTGAAAGAAAGAAAGAAAGAAAAAAGAAAGAAAGAAGGGAGCAAAGAATACTAGCTAGCAAAATTTCATAGCTCATTTGTTTTTTCAATGAGATAATTGAAACATGATATGCCCAATACCATAAGAAATGTTTATTATAATTAGATCTGAGATTTGTAATGGCAGTTTAAGCCAGTGAAGAAGAGTGGTTCTTGAAACATGTTTGGTGAATTGAAATTTTAATAAATTTCACATTAGTGTTGACAACGTGGAAAGTTATGTTTTCCATTCTTCTTCTCGGATACAATAACCGCAGACTGGTACAAGGACATTATCCTGCAATTTGTCAAGCAACCAGACGGCACTGAGTTAACTTAGTGTAATTTTCAGAATGCCTTTGCTACACATCAACCGAGTCTCTCACTCTGATCCGCAGCTTCTTTGAGGGCAAAGTAATCTCTAAGGATTTGTGGTCGCCAGATCACCGGACTTAACAACACCAGATTATTTCCTGCGGGATTATCTCACGGATAAAGTGTACTGAAATCGAGCACAAGCAATTGAAGGTTTGAAGACCCAACATCATGACTGGACACAATGGAATAGACAAGGAAATATTGCAGTGCCAGAAGCAGGGAGCAGGGAGAAAGATGGAGATCATTTTGAACACCTGCTGTTATGGTAAGCGAATCTCTCACAGTTTCTTCTTATTTGGAATGTAGTTGTACAGGGTGATTAATTTGAAAAGGATTAGGCGTGCTGGGAAGCGGAGATAGCGATCGCAGTGCCCGCCATGACAAGCAGGCATAATCGGCTCAAAGAAGTGGCATGATTACGCCTATAGAAACTAAACGAAACTGAACTCACCGGCTACATAGATGCTCTGGACAAATAAGTAAATGAATAAACAAATACATAAATCAACTAGGAAATTAAACTGAACTCGCCAGTAATAAATAAATAAATAAATAAATAAATAAATAAATAAATAAATAAATAAATAAATAAATAAATAAATAAATAAATAAAAAATAAATAAATAAACTGGAAATGAAACAGAACTCACCAGTATTTACAGATGATGCTGAAAGTGATCTCCTTCAGCTGCAATGCAAGCTTCACATCTTGTAATGAGATTTCAAAACACACTTTGTAGTTCATGGACACCGATAGAACGCGCAATGTTCCTAATTTCAGTTTTTAATTCTTCTGCAGTTTGAGGATTATTCCTGTAAACTTTTCCTTTAAGATTTTCCCATGGATAAAAATCACATGTGCTTAAATCAGGCGAACGAGGGGACCATAAGCCTTTACTGATGATCTGATCATCATCGAACACTTCCCGTAACCCTCACATAGAGCTATGCGTTCCCGTAACCGTCACATAGAGCTATGCGCCGTATGGGCCGTTGCACTATCCTGCTGGAAACAGCCGTACCTTTTCTCTTCTTCAGTCAGTTCAGCAAAAAATGGTTCCAGAATGTTGTGAATATAACGGTCAGAAGTAATCGTGTTCTGAAAAAATATTGGACCGATAATTCGTCGGGCACTGATAGCGCACCACACACCCACCTTTACATCGTGCAGAGGTCTCGGCTGTAAAATGTGCAGGTTGTTTGTAACCCAGATTATATTGTTCTGTGAATTGACATATCCACTCAAATGAAACCAGGCTTCGTCGCTCATAAAAAGAAAGTTCGGATCCACAATGCTGTCGTGGACACTATTCATTAGCCAACTGCAAAATAGTATTCTTGCATTGAAATCTGTAGGCAATATGTTATGGACTGAAAGAGTCCAATAAGATCATAAATGTAACAATTTTGTTGCATTACGAGCTGAAGAAAGTCAAATACCACTTTCCTGAGATACTATCCGAAGCGACTTATGTGGACTGACCTGGAATCTTGCCTGTATATCTTCTAAACTCTCCCGTATGAGAACTGTTCTTCTTCGCTTCTTTTTCTTATTGCTTACGGAACCAGTACTACGCCACTTGTAAACGAGCTGATGCATGTAACGTTTTGATGGTACTGTCGCACCGGGAAATTGTCTACGGAATTTTTGAAGGCATCTTTAAACTGGTTTCTTCTTCTTGCGCAAATAACACTCAACCAAAAATATTCTTTGCTCTATAGTGTATTTAAGCATCATGATAATAACCTTACAACACACCTTAAAAGTCCAATAGTTTCTAGCGAACTGAGGGACAGAGTGCTAAACAGCTACACGCTGGCAGTGAACACTTCTATCTCGCCAGTGTTGACAGAAGCCATATGGCGCTCGCTCGGGTTCCCACGGCATGCGAGCAGAAGTCTGAACACTTAAATTATTCTCCCTGTATCTTCATATCTACTACCAGACAGAAATGGAGTCATTTTGAAAACCATCAAGTTTATATAAATTATCCTGTATTAAGTAACCACAGAAACACAAATGTGTAGAGAAAGCAAATACACTCACCAGAAAAAAAAGAAAAATAGAAAAAACCCTACTTATTTCAGAAAAAATTTAATGTTAGTTCATTTGAAACATGGTAAAAATAAAATATGTCACAACAATATGGCATAAGTTAATTAGCCCATTTGAGAAGTTTCAGCATAATAAATGATAAAGAATATTTATTGATCGTGACAATCACAACAGTCCACCAACACAAATTTGGAAATGTCTAAACCTGGAGCTCTGCACAGTTTCATATGCAGTCCATTTATCCTCATGTTTTCAATACATTTCCATTTCCTCAGTAATGGGTATTACCACCTCCAGCTGCAGTTACGGTTGTGATTTGTTGAGGCATGCTCAGGATACAATCTCGAATATTCTCTTGTGGTATGAGCTCCCATTCTGCCTGCAGCGAAGCCCAAAGTTGAATTAGTGTGTCAGGGGAACAACTCCTAGCACATCTCCCAAGCATATCCCAGACAGGCTCTATCGGGTTTAGGTCGGGACTACGTGCAAGTCACACCATACACTCAATTCCAACTTCGTCCAGGTACTCACACACACAAACAGCAACGAGCATTGTCATGTATCAAGATGAAGCTCTTGTCGATGACAGGTGCTGAAGACACCACGTGATCCACTAAAATCTCCTCGATGTATCGGTGGGCTGTCAGACTTCCATTCTCGATGAACACAAGCTCCGTGCACGCATCAGTGATAATCCCAGCCCAGACCATCACAGTGCCTCCAATGAATGGTGTCCTTGCAAAGAAAGTACAGGATGAATAACGTTTCCCAGACCTTCTCCATACTCTCTCCCTTCCAATCGGTGCCCTCAAACAGAATCTGGATTCATCCGTGAATAGCACTGAGCTCCACCGCTCCACATCGTTTCGATGGGCGTTGGTGAATTGCTTCCAAGAGGTGTGGTGCTCATGTGTAAGCAGATGTCCTGTGGCGGGCCTCTTGGACTTTAAATCCGCTTCACACAATCTCCACCTTACTGTCCTTTCACTGATGTGATAATTATTAAACCTGTTGTTGAACCTGCATAACTAAAGATACCACAAAGGAAACTTGTAATATTTTTATGTGCCAGTTTTTCTGGCATCATCTCAGCACATTTGGCAACCATAAAGGGAGATTACCAGTCTAGAAAGCCAAGAATAACGGCCGAGAGGATTCGTCGTGCTGACCACACGGCACCTCGTAATCTGCAGGCCCTCGGGCAGAGCAGCGGTCGCTTGGTAGGCCAAGGCCATTCAAGGGCTGTTGTGCCATGGGGTTTGTTCCATTATGATATGCTGAAGATATTGTAGTCTGGGGAATGAACAACAAAGAAGTACAAGAACAACTTGATGTACTGAACAAGAAAATTGAAAAGTATGGTATGAAATTTAGTGCAGAGAAAAGCAAGACTATGATGATTGAAATTGTTGACAATTTCAAATACCTAGGGAGTGAATTAATACAGAACACAAGGATGGACACGGAGATTAGCAAGAGGGTACAATGGGGCAATGTATTCTACCAGTGTGTAAGAAACCTTGTCTGAATACGGAAGTACCACGGAAGTGCAAAATGATAATGTACAAAATGTATAATGAACTCATACCGACTTATGCAGCTGAGACCTGGACAGTGGCAGGTAGGGAGGAGAGTAGAATTCGGGCCAGCAAAATAAAATACCTAAGAAGTATAATAGGAAAGACAAAGACAGACAGATTGAGAAATGAAGACATGAGAAAGGACGTCGGAGGGTTTGGGCATGTAAAGAGGGTGGAGGAGAAAAGAGTACCAAACCAGATGACGAAGATGAAGTTCGAGAGAAAGAGAGCGAGAGGGAGACCTAGAACAAGGTGGTTTGATTCAATAAAGAGGAGTGCAAGAAGAAAAATGCTGGACAAGGACAAAATGATGGAAGAGAAATGGTGGAAGGAGAAAGGGAGGTGAAATGTCATAAATGCCCTGACCCGGCAGGAACTGGATAAGGGGAAAAAAAAAGGATGATGGTGATAAAATAATGGCATGTGGCCTTCAGAGAGGCTTGGTGCAGGTCTTTTGAGTTGATCCTGTATAGGCGACCTGTACATTAGTAAGGATGGGCCCCTACCTACGAAGATTTCTAAAGTTTAAGACAACACACACACCCAGCCCCCGAGCCATCGAAATTACCAATTAAGGTTAAAATCTTTGACCCTACAAGGAATTAAACCCAGGACACCCCCCTCCTTGGACCAAAGGCCAAACACGCTAACCATTTAGCCATGGAGCTGGACAATGATGATGATGATGAAAGTCACTTACAGCAGATTTTGACTATGTACCGTGTTAAGTCATCTGCCAATAACAAAATATAGTATAGTAAGGGCCTGTACTACGACTATCAGGTGAACAGCCAGATACGTAGGCTGCAGTTTTGCGGACTAGAAGTTAAATATTTTCTTGCGTACTACCAACGGATTTTAACGAGGGTATTGTAATGCGGAAGATGTAGTAACATTTTTATTGGGTTGGTAATAAGGTTACTGAAAATGTAGTGAAATTTAGCGTGGTGGTAGACGTGTTCCCTGGTGTTTTTGTTGGTTTAGCTCTATTCCTTTTGAAATTGTATTGCTAGAATCCAATATAAGAATCTTATTAAGGTATAATGTGGAAGTTCAGGTCGAAAACAGAATTAGGACTGAAATCTACACATAAGAAGAAATGTTAAAATTAATTAACTATACAATGAAACTGAACTGTTATAAAAAATAAAAAATAAAAAACTGAAAATGTAACCTGGACGCAAAAGTTAAGATTCAGGTTATATATCATTCTTTGTCTAGTACTATTTACGAGGATACACGTTACGGTGAAAGTAAAGTTTATATTTGTAATTAATGCCACTGATGCAGCGCAGGATCATTAATTTTATTATTAATTCAATGTATTGTTTGCTCATTGAATAAGTAGTTAGTTTCTTTCTTTTCAATACGATGTGAGAAAAGTAACTGGCAAGTATTTATACCACTTTAGTGTAAATACTTAGTAGCAAGTTGTTATGAAGTAAAAGAAATATAACCTCCTTAACATCCTCACTCGATGGATGAATCGCCATGAAGAACGTCGTACACCTTTACTCCATATGTATGTCGCGGATGGATTTGGCATAGAACCCATGCTTTTGACACGCATTCTAATGATTAGGAAATGTGTACTATCACCTCTAGTACCCTACCGACTAACATTTAGAAGGTAAAAAAATGTTAGACTATTAGGACTCGAACCCACTAAAAACTGCATACCATCAAACAATGTTGCCCTAACGACCATAGCTACTCATGAAGCTTGCTGTTGATTTGCTTGTGTGCAACTCATATAGTCAGTAGCAACAACTTGCCAGCTTGGGAAATCATTAAGAATTCTGTGATAGCTGGACAGAAAGCATGACATACTTTTAAAATATATACATAGATTACATTGTAACAACTTCGCACAGCATCGTGCAGATGTAGATTCACCTTGATGTGTAGCCATCTTGATTCTTACAGTAGCGTCCCCGATAGGAGCGTTAACTGCCTCTACAACTTCGGCATAGCTAACCTCGAGAATATTTTCCCAGATTGCACATAAACGAAAGTCGTAGTACGCGTTTTCAACCTAACTTCCACATAAATGTGCAAACTGCCACATAAATTTAAACCACACTTTTATCTGTCTGTTGTAGTACAGGCCCTTACTCTCATATACAAAGGTTGGTACCTTAATACAGCGGTACTTATGTATATACGTATCGTGTGATATAAACTTTATAATGATTAATATTGACAGTTATTATATGTAAAATAAGGCAATTCAATACATAAATATTAATGACAAATTAAGTATACAGTATTTTGTAAAAATCGGTTATATTCTCATTAAGACATTGGGTGGTGTGAATAAAAATGAGCACACACTCTTTACTCACGAATTTAGAGCAGGTACTCGCAGTGAGGTGAATAAAAACCGCCTGTCGGAAGCAGTCACTCACAGCAGACCTATGACCTTCAGCACACACTCCAGTCGCTCGAGTAGCAGAGTGGGCGCTCCAGATTTCTAGTGAATAAAGATAAAGCATGCACTCTTTCCGGTAAGCGCCTTCTCATGTTTCCTTGAACTAACTCTGTAGGTGACTCCAAATGATAGTGTCAAGTTCAATAGCATGGCAGAGGTAATGGGGGGGGGGATTAATCGGAAAAGAAAATTATATAAACTTCGCATTGAATCTTCTCAACTTGATTACAGAGTGTCATAAAGGTCCAGTAAGGAGCACGCTGAACAGCCTCCGTGGCTCAGACGGCAGCGCGCCGGCCTTTCTCCTTTGGGTTCCGTAGTTCAAATATCGGCCACTCCATGTGGGATTTGTGCTGGACAAAGCGGAGGCGGGACAGGTTTTTCTCCGGGTACTCCAGTTTTTCCTGTCATCTTTCATTCCAGCAACACTCTCCAATATCATTACATTTCATCTGTCAGTCATTAATCATTGCCCCAGAGGAGTGCGACAGGCTTTGGCAGCCAGCACGATTTCTATCCTCACCGCTTCATTCATTCCATTGCTGACCCGGTCAGATGACTGGAAACAGGCTGTGGATTTTCAAGGAACATGCCGAATGGTTAGCAGAGCATTTTCTTGGGCACTCCAAAGAAACAAACAAATGAAGAAAAAAGTAAATCTTCTTGCGTTATGTTGGTGACCCTGCGTTTCAGAGTGGAGTTGGTGAAGACATCTCGGAGAACTGTATAAAAAACATTTTCGCAGGTTTTGACATGAACAGAAATTAAAGCAGATTATTAGATAAAATTCCAACAAATGTTGCTTAGATGCAGGAAACCAAATCAAACCAAACCCCATGGCACTACAGCCCTTGACGGGCGTTGGTCTACCAAGCGACGAGGTGTCGTGTGGTCAGCACGACGAATCCTGTCGGCTGTTATTCTTGGCTTTCTAGACAGGGGCCGCTATCTCACCGTCAGATAGCTCCTCAATTCTAATCACGTAGGCTGAGCGGACCTCGAACCAACCCTCAGGTCCAGGTAAAAACTCTGACCTGGCCGGGAATCGAACCCGGGGCCTCCGGGTAAGAGGCAGGCACGCTACCCCTATATCACGGGGCAGGCCTTAGATGCAGGAAGCATGGGCTAAATGGCAAGAACGTTTGAGCTTCCCTTATGCTGTCGGAACTGTAGACTGTACTCATGTACAAATTCAGAAGCCACATGTTCATGGGAATGACTACATTTACAGAAAAGGCATCCCTAGCATTAATGTACAGGCCACTTGCAATGGAAAGGAAGAATTCAACCATTGTAGATGTATCATGGCCTGACTGTCTATGACGTCCGGCTCCATAGCCAAATGGTTAGCATGCTGTGCTTTGATCACAGGGGTTCCGGGTTCGATTTCCGGCAGGGTCGGGAATTTTAATCATCATTGGTTAATTTCCCTGGCACGGAAGCTGGGTGCATGTGTTGTTTTCATCATCATTTCATTCTCATCACGACGTGCAGGTCGCCTACGGCGTCAAGTCAAAAGACCTGCAACCTGGCAAGCCGAACCCGTCCTGGGATCTCCCGGCACTAAAAGCCATACGCCATTTAATTTCAGTTTATTACTCCCGAATTTGGAGGAACTCCGATGTTTGCAGAGTTATGACGTCTCTGTAGGAAGTCGAAGGGATGACAACTTCTGCAGATCTTACAACTTGCTTACGCCACGCCGACACAGATAGGTCTTATGGCGACGATGGGATAGGAATGGCATAGGAATAGGAAGGGAGCGGCCGTGGCCGTAATTAAGGTACAACCCAGCCTAGTGTGAAGATGGGAAACCACGGAAAACCATCTTCAAGGCTGCTGATAGTGAGGATCGAACCCACTATCTCCCGGATGCAAGCTCACAGCTGCGTGCCCTTAACCGCATGGCCAACTCATCCGGTCCTGCAGATCTGGCTCCTTAAAAATTTCATTCAATTGTCAATATATTATTTTCAACATAATTAATGTTTGTCAGTTACGTTATAGGCCTACCATTTTCCTCAATTTATTAATATCGTAATATTCACGCTATGATTTCCTACCTTTCAGACGGCCGATGGTAGGGTTATTCTCACCCTGCATCAGATTCATCAGCCACTTCTCCCATTATTTTACCGATATGCATTTGTTTCCCGTACGCCTTAATTCTACTTTATATTTCAGTCTTGTTTTCATGTTTTGTAAGTTTTTAGCAACAGTTGTTGGATGGAAATTCTTCTCCTTCTACCGCTTTTCCCACCTCTGTGGGGTCCTGGGTACGAATTATGTCGCACATGTGGATTTGTCCCTGTTTTACGGCCAGATGCTCTTCCTGACGCCAACCCTAGATGGAAGGATGTAATCATTATTGCGTGTTTCTGTGATGGTTGGTAGCGTAGTGTGTTGTGCAAATATGAAGAGGAAAGTGTTGGGACAAACACAAACACCCAGTCTCCGGGTCAGAAGAATTAATCAGAGGCGATTAAAATCCCCGACCCTCTGAACCGAAGGCCTCAATGCTGACCATTCAGCCAATCAGACACTTGTTGGACGGAAATGTTTAAGTTAAATTTAGCGAGTAGTTCACACTGAACTGCATTTATTGCACTTGTTTTCTTGTGCTTCTTGTCCGGTAACTGTGACTTTGAAAACATAATTGTATGTTCCTTTAAAATGGAGATAAAAGCGTACTGGAATTCCACACTGTCGTCTGCCATGTTAAGCACTGAACTACCCGGAAGGCCAGAAGTCATCGAAGTGTTATCATAGTCTAAGGTGTTATATACGCACATGGCACGTGCATGATCTTGATCAGTGACACTGAGTAGCTGCTCCAGACACTCGAGTGTACGCTGCGTTTCCGCTCTATATTTTTATTCACCACAAATGCGGAGTGGAAGCTCATTGGCAGGGAGACACTCAGGCACTCAGCGAGCAGACGCTCACTCACTTAGACTCATTTTTATTCACACCACCCATTAATTCATGGTACTAATTCAAGATACTTTTCACCACAGACTCATTTTTAAAGGGTTTTCTTTTGTTTAGATGTTCTGTGTATATCAATGTTTATAACTGTGCCAATTTTGACTATGGAATGGCTAAAAATGACCCAAGTATGGTTGAAATCAGTACCATGAATTAATGTCTTAATGAGAATGTAACCAATTTTTACAAAATATAGTTATATTTGTCATTAATATTTATGTACTGAATAGGTGGACCCATTTTACCTTATAGCATACATATACCATGTGTCAGCAAACAAACCCAATGTCTCTTGTCTTTACCACAACCAACCTCACGGTACATGAACGCTTCCATCCAGTGCTCCATACATGCCATACTGCAAAGATCAGCATCACCAGTGAGCTGGTGGTCTAAAAGTGGGTCTAAATGTGAGTAGCCACAATGATCTTGAAAGAGCTGGACAAATGTGGAACGTGTACATGGCTGAGAGTACAGCAGTGTCATCAAGGTCTTCATGGGGCATGCACGGAATTTGCATTGCTTTACAGAAGAGTGGACGGTGGGTAAAATTCTTCAACGATGAATGCCAATGTGTGGCCAATATGCCTTGGCTAGGCTGCCCTGGTGTCTGAAGAGGATGTGCAGGTTATTGATGCAACCTGACTGTGCTTCATATCCTGGAGGGCAGCCTCAGCATGAGAAAATTGCATCAAGATAGGTTCTACACCATTTAACAGAATTGCAAAAGTGGCATTACTTATTCAAAATACAACTGCATGTGGGTGTGGCAATGCTAGTGTTTGTTTATTGCAGTGGGTACAAAATAGTTGGGCAAGCAGTGGGCATGCCATTGGGCCAAAGAGTCATCACATGATTCTAGCAATACAGACAGGGCACAATAAATTTTTTGTAAAAAGACACTCTACATAGAAATTAACCAATGAACAATACAATAAATATAAATCCATGGAATCTTAGAGAGAAGGGAACCGCTGCACCAACAAGGACTAACTGAGTAGTCATAGATTTAGTGAAAAAATGTACCTGGCAACAAAGCCAGACGACAGAGCTCTGGACATAAACAAACAGTAGTTCATGGAACAGCCAAGTGCGATTGTTTTTTAAACCCATAATAATGATATGATGCTGTGTGAAACCACTTGGAGGCTTGCTTACACCAAATCATTATGACAGATGAGACACGGGCCTGATCGTACAAGTCAAAAATGAAATACCAATCTAAATAGTGGCATCAGTACGGATCCCCACGAAAATCAGCAGTTCACCCATCGCAGACTACTCCCATCACACCATACAGAGACAAAAGGTATACTATGGCTTACATATTGCAGGCAACAGGTTTTACACAATGCTGCTGACTGTAATGAGACTAACAAGACATTCTCACGGAGGTTTATATCAGTTTTATCAAAATAACACATATGAACTTTAAACTTACTTTATGAATAGGAGTTCCCCAGAAGTCATTGAAGAAGATATTCTTCAGTGGCATATGGGGTCTCAGGTCTCTGTTATCTTTGATGGCGCTGATGTCATCAAAGACAAAGCCACACTGGAGACTGTTATAGTAGCAAGCAAAGCAGGTCAGCAACAAAACCACTGAGAGGGCATGGTGGGCTGCCATCTCACCTGTTGAAATGTTACAGTAACATCAGATCACATTGACATTACACAGTGGCATTTAAAGTCCCTAACAAAAAGTAAAAATAACAAATAATATTCAAATGTAGGCAGAATGTTCTCAAGTCATTTGATTGGGAATTAACACAAGAGTATTACAAATTTTAGTATAATTTTCCAGCCTATTTTTTTTTTTTTTTCCAGATTCAGAACAGTATCTTATATGGTTTGATGATTAGTTTTATTGTGGTAGAAAAGTGACAAGCAGCTTATAGGTCAGTTTGTAGTGAATGCTATCATTTAAAATCATTTTAAAAGCATAAAAGTTCACCCTTTTATTTTCAATTTGTAGACAATGTAGGCCATGATTGTTAGGGCATTAAGTCTTTATGGTTTGATACTGTTCACTTACCAATTCAACCCCTGTCAGCAGAAAAAAATTACCAGCAGGATAGGAGATGTGATGGTATAACATTCCTAATCATAAGACTGCATTCCAAAAGACCGAGTTAAATTCCAAACCTCTCTTCAGTGCTCATATGGGGTGAGGGCATATGACGCTGCTGATGGTGATTTGTCCATCGGATGGGGACGTTAAGCCTCGAGCAAACTCCTTGGTGTTATTCAACAGAAGTAAGCTGCATATTTATTTATTTATTTATTTATTTATTTATTTATTTATTTGGGAAACCAAAACAGCGAGAAGCCGAATTACAGAGTTCCGCAATGAAAAACATATTTACAATAGAGTAGCACAAGGCAAACATAAAAAATAAGTGGAAGAACAATGACAAAAAAACATCTAACAATAAAAATAGAGGAAAAAATTAAAAACTAACAAAATAACTGTAGAGACACAACAAAACATAAAGGCTAAAGAAACAACGAGAAAAATTGAAGATTGAACGTAAAACGAAGAGAAGAACTTACAGCTAGGCACAGTAAAATAAATACAGATATAGCACTTAAGTAACAGAATAGTACGGTAATAAATAAATAAATAAATAAATAAATAAATAAATAAATAAATAAATAAATAAATAAATAAATAAATAAATAAATAAATATTATATTATGTACAAAAGAGAGGACAGCAATGAGAAGAGAAAAAAGGAATATGAAGAAAATGAACTAGGTTAAGTTAAGGAAGAATCGATTAAAGGATGTATACGATGAAAAAATGTCCAAGTTCCTGACAGAAGATAGAGTTAAGGAGGGTTGGTATGCAGATAAATAAACTTCTTTGAACAAGAGAGAGGCGGGAATACAGAATACGAAGGGGCGGATTAATCCTGGTTTTGCGAGTTGGAACATATAAGGAAAAGAAGGATGCAGGTTCAGGAGAACGAAATAAACCGTTAACAGAGTTATATAGGAATCTAAGGTCGGCTACTTTCCTGCGACTAGATAATGGGTGAAGGTTTAACTTGTCTAGTATCTGATTACTGTACAGCAAAATAAACTCATTCTCAAATTCCTCAGCATCATCCCTTGCCTGAAACTCATCACATTACTCAGTAACATGCTGAGTCATAATTACTTCCCAATTTTTTAAGAAGATTCCAAAAGTAGAGTACATAAGATAAATGGGGGTTTTACCCAGAACTGAGTATTGGCTCCCTTACTATTCAGTCTGTACAAGTATGATTTCCCAGTAACCAAATCCAGGAAATTCATCTATGCAGATGACATCGGACTGGTCATCCAACGCCAAGGCTTTGACGAGTCTGAGTCGATGTTCTCATCAGACCTCAAGATTCTAGACAATTACATAACGCAAATCTTCAGGACTAGGAAACAAACGTACGTTATACAGGGATGTCTGCATGAGAGAAGGTATGAAACGGGTACCATAAAGTAAGTAGGAACACAATAACCCATGTATTGTAGGGGATGAGTGAGTGGTTGCGTGGTTTGGGTCACGTAGCTGTCGGCTTGCATTCGGGAGATAGTGGGTTCGAGTCCCACTGTCGGCAGGCCTTAAGATGGTTTTCTGTGATTTCGCATTTTCACACCAGGCAAATGCTGGAGCTGTACATTAATTAAGGTCACGATTGCTTTCTTCCTACTCTTAGCCCTTTCCTAATTCAATGTCGCCATAAGATCTATCTGTGTCGGAGCAAAGTAAAGCAAACGGTAAAAAAAATTGTATCTGAAAAAACTCTTGCAAATTAGTAATACAGTATACTGTGCTGTATTTCTGCAATGTGCCTGTACCCACAAGAGAAAGTTGCTTTCTGAATCTCTCTAGTCAATCATTTGAAGCTTCAAAATTCTGCTGCAAATTTTAACGCTTTTGCTTCTATCATGGGTCCTGACCCAGGGACATTCTGACTCCTTATATAAACAAACCACTCTAGCGTTGCCTTGTCAATAAGAGCTCCACTATCACTTTGACACTGTTTCACCTGCTGTTTGTTGGCATTTAAATGCCAATTTTACATTAGTTCCTCCTGATTTTTCACAATTTCTGCTGCGTGTATCTTTACAACTTAAACACTTAGGACAGTTATCACACACCACACTTCTCACGTTTATGATAGTCTATTTATAATGGCTACCATTTCTTTTAGAGTTAAACACTTCCTCGGAGCAATGTTAAAACACACTAACTTACTAATGTAAAATTGAACACATCAAAAGCCTACGAGTCAATTTAAAAGTAACCAGACAGGTCCAACACTTGTCCTGTTTCTCTACGGGGTTGGGTATGAAGTGAGAAGAATCTTCGAAACAAGATTTTATGACCAGATGCCCTTCCTGACGTCAACCTCATCAGAGGAGCTAATAAGATGAAATGAATGACGTGATATATAATAGATGAATAATGTGATATATAATGGTAGGAAAGGAGAAGGTGAAAACTGGTGCTGGTAAACCTACTTCTGTCAAACAGTACCAACGGGTCTGCTCAAGGCTTAACGTTTCCATCCAACAGACGAATCACCATCAACAGTGTCATATGCCTTCACTACACTGTGGAGAGGTTTGGAGTTGAAATCAGGATTTTGGCACGCAATCTAGTCATTAAAAATTGTATACCACCAACTCTCCTACTTTGCCGGCCAACATTCTGATGGTGAAATTGTTTTCGACCAACGGGACTCGAACCGCCTAACCACGGTGTCAGACCATATAAACTTTATGCCTTAGTGATCATGGCCACCAGGCAGGTTATAAAATTAACCTGACAGTGAAAGTATGAATTCAAACATTACATTATTATATAATGGTATTATTTCACATAATCAATACTACTTGTTACAATTACAATGTATTTACATTAAAAATATACCATCTGCAAGACTGGTTTCGATCTATAACACTGGCCTGGGGGAAAAAAAAAAATTATCCCCGGTGAAAGGTTGAAAAGGTGAATTACCCTAATTTAGGTGTGCCGATTTCAAATATGTAAAATGTCTTTGCCTATCACATACAGTTTTTTTTTTTTTTTTGCTATTTGAAATCCAAATTTAATATATTGTAATTTCAATAGAAAACACCATAATAGAAAATATATGTGATTTTAATGGAACAAGATCAAATTGCAACGGAATATACAAAAAATTAACATATTCATTGCTAGAATGTATGAATCTCACTACAAGAACACTACTGTTTGCTACACTTTGATGTGAATGAACGCTGTGTTGATTTGCGTTTGTGTTCCTCAGTAGTATTATCATCTCGCACTAGACACCAACAGTAATCTGACATCATGGAGACGTCCCATCGCTGCTGAAACCTTCGTTCCATTTATTTTAGATCCTGATGGAACTGCTCGCCATGTTCCTCGCCGAATGCTCCTAATGAAAAGAATCCAGATGACTGTGCAGGAACTGTCATTTTAAGCTCATGTGGCAACTCAATTTCTGGAAGTTGTACAGCATGGTTTCCATAATCTGTTGGTAGTTGACATCTTGAACATTACCCAGGAATTTGCTTCAAACATCCTTGAATGTTTCCCATGCCTGAAGCTGTGTTTCGTTCATCGTCGTACTGAATGTCGGATCCTTCATAAGCTTCCGAATTTGGGGGCCATCAAAAACACCTTCCTTAATTTTGGCATCCGACAGTCTTGGAAATTTCTGACAGAGGTACCGAAAGCAGGGAGTGCCTCTAACCAGACTCTTCACATTCTGCTTAATAATTCCCAATCTAATATGTAAAGGGGGCAATAAAACAATTTGAGGATCAATTAATGGATGATTTACAATGTTTTTTTCTCCAGACATGAACTGTTTCCTCTTGGGCCACTCAAGACACTAACCAGTGACGATCCCTGTCCTGGGAGTCCCACTCACACAGAAAACACAGAATCTTTGTATATCCTCCTTGCTGCTCTAATATGATACTGCACACTTTTAAATCGCAGCACAGTAACCATCTGTGTTCATTGTAGTTCAGTTTCTGCAACACCATAGATAAATTGTGGTAGTTTTCACAAAGAGACGTTGAATGGGCGACTGGCACTGAAGCAAGTTTATTTCCATTGTGCAGGAGAACACCTTTGAGACTTCTTTTACCGGTATCAATAAACAGATGCCAGTCCTTTGCTAGGTAAATAGTTACAAGACAACAAATCAAGCCAGGGGGAGATCACAGCAAAACACAAGTTCACCATCGTGAACAAAAAACTGCTGGAATTCATTCTCCCGATTTCTGTAACAATATGGATTTGTCCCATAAAGTAAAAAATTTCTCTCTCTCAATCTTGATCCTAAAAGTTCACTCTTTTGTTTAGTGAGGCCTAGGTCATGCACCAAATCATTTAAGTCACACTGATTATAAAGACGTGGAGCTTTATCCTCAACATTCGGTACAAAGGTATCATCATCACCACCCTCCGCACTTGAAGATGACGAAGACACACTCTCTGGTAACTGTATTGGTGGTTTTGGGAATGGAATATCGGGTCCATGTGGTATGGGGGTTATGGCAGATGGAAGGCAATGTGCTTTTTGTTTTATGTATTGAACCTAGACACTTTACATACACAAAAATAACATTTGTCAAAATGATTTCTTTGCTCCCGCCAAGCCATTGGGATTTCGAAAGGCACTGATGACAACAGCCCATTGTACCATTGCCGCAGGTTTTCTACACACAAAATTCTTGTCCTGATCACCTACAGTAACTTCATGTTAAAATATGCCAAGTACAGGCTTTTTATAAATGGCATAATAGTTTCTTCTGCCTTAACTTGTATACTGGCCACATATATAACAGAAAAGAGTTTGGATTGTTCACACATTTTCACCTCCGAACATCATTATCACTTGGCATTTTAACACAAACTCACTTATTCACTAAATCGACTTCAAGTGCACGCTGTAACGTGCAGATAAAGGCGTGACACACGTTCTCATATTCTCCTCTCAGACTACAGAGAAACGCGATCTTGGCATTTTGACATTGTCTGACATTGCGCATGTGCGAACTGCAACTGTTCTAATTGTTCTGCCAGTGTTCCTGTATGATTACTTACTCCCTCCAAAACAGAGCACATACAATATTTTCTCTCAGACATGTCCATACCTGCATTCCATACAACCAATCCAAACCTCATTTACAACGAAGCTCCATTAGCATAAACATGAGACGGACTTGTGACAAATCTGTACGTGATATGAAACTAGTATTATTTTTTACATAAGGACACTAAATGTAATGTATATCACATACAATTACTTTTGCCGGAAAATCTTCGTAGGTCGGTGTAATTGATCATCCTCAGCTGCCTGAGAACATAAGATAGAATAACATATACAAATCATATACATATACGAATGTTTAATGATTTGTATACCGGTGCAATGAGTATGGTATGAAAATGAGCCTTTCCAAAACTAAATTGATGTCAGTAGGTAAGAAATCCAAGAGAAATGAATGTCAGATTGGGGATACAAAGCTGGAACTGGTAGATAATTTCAAATATTTATGGCGTCTGTTCTTCCAGGATGGTAGTATAGTAAGCGAGATTGAATGAAGCTAATGTAGCAAGCTCACAGTTGCGATCAACAGTATTCTGTAAGCAGGAAATCAGTTCCTGGATGAAACTATCTTTACATTGGTCTGTTTTCAGACCAACTTTGCTTTAGGGGAGTGAAAGCTGGGTGGACTCAGGATATCTCATTCATAAGTTATAAGTAATACAAATTAAAGTAGCAAGAATGATTGCTGGTACAAATAGGTGGGAACAATGGCAAGAGGATACCCAGAATGAGATAAAGGCTAAGTTTGGAATGAACTCGGATGAAGCTGTACGCATAAACTGGCTTTGGTGGTGAGGCCATGTGAGGCGAATGGAGGAGGATAATTTACCTAGGAGAATAACAGACTTTGTTATGGAGGGTAAGAGAAGTAGAGGGAGGCCAAGATGATGATTGTTAGGCTCAGTTTCTAACGATTTAAAGATAAGAGCTATAGAAAAAAACAAGGCCACAGAACTAGTTACCAACAAAGGATTTTGGCGGCGTTCAGTAAATTCACAGATCCTTGCAGACTGAACACTGAAAGGCATAACAAACTATAATGAAGATGTATGTATGTAAGCTCACTGGATAAAAAATTATTCACTCTAGTGAGCACGCACAGATGGATCCTTAAGCCTGTATAGATGGTGCAGTGAAGGAGTGTCATGCTCAATCACACGCACATTGCCCGTACGTGAGCATAATATGGTAGTAGCAATCAGTGAGACATTGACGTTTCAAGTGGACAGTGTGTGTCAACATGGGTAGAGGTAAGGACGTGACAGAGTGGCAAAAGGCGGCAACCATGTTTGTTCGTGCCCATGGCCATACGGTGCGTGAAGTTGCTGGATTTGTTGTTGTTTCACAGCGGACTGTTCAATGTGTCTACAAGCAGTGGTGTACTATATGTGGGCATGAAACATGTCAGAAGAATTGTGGTTGGAAAAAAATCCTGACTTAGCAGGACGAGAGATGCCTTTCATGGCTTGTGAATCAAAATTGCCTCCAAACACAACAGGATTCCTGCCAGTCAGTGAATAAAGGTCCATCCCAACCAGTTAGTGAGGGAACTTTGCAACGGGAACTGCATGCATTGAATATTTGGAGTCAGTCACCTTGCAAGCGTCCATTGCTCACACAGGTGTATAAAGGCACTGAAAGGCATGGGCTAGAAATCATCGAACGTGGACAGTAGCCGACTGGCGGAACGTAATGCGGTCTGACGAATCACGTTTTTACCTGTATTCCAATGACGCACATTGTCTAGTGCATTGAGGCCAAATGAAGCATTTTATCCTAGATATGTACAAGGTCAGGTTGAAGCTGGAGGAGGGGTCTGTTATGTTTTGGGGGTGTTTTTCTTATCATCGATTGGGCCCATTTATTGAGATGCCATAACGTGAACCAACATGTTTATTTAAACATTCTGAATGATCAGGTGTTGCCTTTTAGTCAATATCTGCATGATGAGTATGCTACTGATACCCCAAATTTTCAAGATTACAACAGCAAAGTGACACACAATGTGACTGGTTTTATGAACACTCCCCCATCCTATTACATCTCAATTGGCCTGCAAAATCACCTGACTTGAACCCCACAGCAAATCTGTGGGACATATTGGAACAGCGGGTAAAACGCCGAAATCAGCATTCCGTAGTTTGGTGGAATTGTATGATCAAATCCTTGGCGAGTGGCTTAATCTGCACAACCTTGCGTTCTCACTTCCTAACTGAATACAGGCAGTTATTAGGTCCAGAGGTGGAGTTACACGGCATTAAATTATGGTTGTAATAATTTCTCCAGAGGCGACTAATTTTTTCGTCTGGTGAGCTTATGTATGTTTGAACATGCTAGTAAACCTACAGATATGAAGCAGACATATCTGAGCACCTTCAATCAGTTCTTCTTGTAGCGCCTTCACCGGACTGAATTGGGACTGAACCTGCCAACTGACCTCGGAAGGCCAGTGCTCTACTGTCTGAGCTACTCAGTCCAGCCTCTCAGTATAAGAAATGCTTAAATGTAGTGTTCGAAATCAATATTACAGTGAACACACTACTGTAAACTTCAAATGTGACTATGTATTACCTATCACCAGCACCAGGAACATGATAGTAGGCACTCTTTAATAACCAGTCCAAAATTTTTTACCCTCCCTCTTCAACATATGCTCTTCAAAATACAATAGAATAGAAATGAAAGAAAGACTAGAAATATGTATACAGTTTTTACTAGAGAATAATTTGTGCAAGAGATTGCTATGTTCTTGAAGTTAATATTACCATGCAACACTGCCCAAATGCTACAAGATTATCCCAGAATATAATATTTAACATTTCTCTTGAGCTGGATATTTGGTACCGATGGAGTTTTAATTTTTTTAGGCTCCTGAAGGAACTTCTATCTGGAATCATCCTGAATTCACCAGCTGAGTAACATATTTGGCTAGATGTTCCCCCCTCCTAGGCTCAAGTTTGTAGGACAATTGGTTGACATTTAGAGTGTTTAAGTGTGGAAGATCAATATTGATAGATTAACTGACACAATACAGAGCCCCTTTTCTGTGCAAAATTTGAATGGGCCGACATCCCTTAAAACTGACTTTACTCAAACAGACAATAAATACATTGAATTATGAATTATTACTCTGAATCATTCAAATCTGGGATGAACTAAGTGTAAAATCTGAAAAATAAATTAGGCCTAATTTATTCTCTGTGTTTGTACATTAGTTTTCATGTCAATTGTATGTTTTTACATTTGTTTAGTTATTAGATGTATTACATTAAGGCTGAAGATGGCCAGCCAAGGCTGAAACTAGTCCCTAGTTTAGTAATGTAATCAATAATATTGCATAATATAGTATTGAAAAAGGTGGACCATACAACATTAATTTAATAATTATTATTGTGATATAATCTACTCCTGTAGAATAACACCAAGGGATCTGCTCAAGGCTTAACATCACCATCTGATGGACAAATCACCATCAATGGCACCATATGCCATCACTCCATATGAACACTGCAGAGAGGTTTGGAAGTGAACCCAGGCTTTTTTTGCATGCAATCCAGTGATCAGAAATTGTATAGCCTACCACCAGCTAACCTCTCCTGCTGGCCAACATTCTGATGGTGAAATTCTGTTTCAACCAACAGGACTCCAGCCCACATTACACCATACTGCATGAGACAGTTCTTTCCTTGAGGACACAATCTTTTATACTCTGAGTGGCACAAGTTGCATATGCAAATTTCGTCTGGCTCGTGAAAGTAAGTCTTTGCACATATCTTGTGAAGGTAGCCATGTTAGTAAATAGTTTAGTTTTTTGTTGGGACCTGTCCAGCTTGAAATTTAAATCTGAGTTAATAATAGGGAATAATGCCGAACAACAAACTGCTTTTCCCTTCGTTCTTTTCTATGAAAATTGCTCCTAAAAATCCTAACCTTAGTTATATGACAGATAATTGATAATATAATAGTGGGGAATGTAACGAAACATAAAAGAAATACAGACAAATGAATGGCAGGAAGGCAAAGGAAAATAGAATGAAAATGGAGATGAAGAAGAACAATGTGTACATACAATAAGAACAGAAAAGATGGAAAGAATAGGCAGAGGGATGACAGGTAATAGAAAAATATATCATCGGTACGAGTAGAAATGGATCAAATTTTTGGTTTCCTAGAGATACAGCATCAGACCTACCAATGTATAAATAGATAGAGAGAGAGAGAGAGAGACAACCAAAGAGTAGATGATAGGAAAACTTAAAACTGTCCACCTTTTCAATACAAAAATGTTATAGTTTATTTATAACATGTATTTGCACTTGGAACTAGTTTCAACGCTGTTTTGCGTCATCATCAGCCAAAATGTGGGAAATAGGCCAGCATGTAGGCATTTATATTACACAAGGCGTTACATTAAACAATACACATCTTACAAGGAGATAAAAACAGGGACGAATATAGAAACAAATGAATCGTTGAGAAAGCAAAAGTTATACATAATAAAAATAACCTTAACCACACATCTTGCAGTGCGAAAGTGTTCTACTTGAATGATTCCTGAATATAAAACACACGCACACACATTTCTGAAGAGCCAGCAGGCAGGACAAAGTAAAGTGAAACCTTAAGAGTTCTTCTGAGAAGAGTTCATCATTTTTTCTATGTTCCGACTAACTAATGAAGTCTCCCTTGAGTTCCTGATAAACATACACAACAGGAAATTCTCCTTCACTCTCAACAATAGCTATAAAGACCAACGGTAAAAATTTTATTTTAAATATTGTGCAGAGACGTGAAAGCATGATCTTGAACATGATATAACTCCTTCATATAACCCAATTTTTTACACAAGGTGTTACATTAAATAATACACATCTTACGAGGAGATAAAAACAGGGACGAATGTAGAAACACATGCATCGTTGAGAAAGTAAAAGTTATACATATTAAAAATAAGCTTAAACACACAACTTGCAGTGCGAAAATATTTGCCTTGAATGATTCCTGAATATAAAACGCACGCGCATACACTTCTAAAGAGCCAGCAGGCAGGAAAAAGTAAGGTGAAACCTTAAGAGTTCTTCTGAGAAGAGTTCATCATTTTTTCTATTTTCCGAATAACTAATGAAGTCTCCCTTGAGTTCCTGATAAACATACACAACAGGAAATTAGACAATACACGTCTTACAAGGAGATAAAAACAGGGAAAGTTATACATATTAAAAATAACCTTAACCACACATCTTGTAGTGCAAAAATATTCGTCTTGAATGATTCCTGAATACAAAACACACACGCACACATTTCTGAAGAGCCAGCAGGCAGGAAAAAGTAAGGTGAAACCTTAAGAGTTCTTCTGAGAAGAGTTCATCATTCTTTCTATGTTCCGACTAACTAATGAAGTCTCCCTTGAGTTCCTGATAAACATACACAGCAGGAAATTCTCCTTCACTCTCAACAATAGCTATAAAGACCAACGGTAAATTTCATTTTAAATATTGTGCAGAGACGTGAAAGCATGATCTTGAACATGATATAACTCCTTCATTTAACCCCATTTTTTACACAAGGTGTTACATTAAACAATACACATCTTACGAGGAGATAAAAACAGGGACGAATGTTGAAACAAATGCAACGTTGAGAAAGCAAAAGTTATACATATTAAAAATAAGCTTAACCACACAACTTGCAGTGCGAAAATATTTGCCTTGAATGATTCCTGAATACAAAACGCACGCGCACACATTTCTAAAGAGCCAGCAGGCAGGAAAAAGTAAGGTGAAACCTTAAGAGTTCTTCTGAGAAGAGTTCATCATTCTTTCTATGTTCCGACTAACTAATGAAGTCTCCCTTGAGTTCCTGATAAACATACACAACAGGAAATTCTCCTTAACTCTCAACAATAGCTATAAAAGACCAACGGTAAATTGTATTTTAAATACTGTGCAGAGATGTGGAAGCATGATCTTGAACATGATATAACTTCTTCATTTAACCACCTTTGAAAGTCTCTCTCTATATTACATAGCTTCATTAACACACCATTCTGTAGATGCACAAAATAATCTTGTAATCTTCACAGGTCCGGTATTCAGCTCGACAAGAATATAAAATAGGTATTAAGGAATATGTTGTTGAGAGTTTGGAGGTTGACTGTGCCAGTATTTGTGGTGTATTGTTGCAGCGTTACGTGTAGAGTGGGGGCAGGTTTCTATGATGTTTATTGCGGGACATGAGGCGGTAAAGCTATGGCGCGAGATGAAGAGGAACAGAGCGTGTTGGATAGTTTAGGTCTGGGGAGCGGCCATTGTTGGATTAGGAGGGGAGAGGGGAGGAGCGGTAGGGGAGGAGGAGTGGAAGGAGGGGAAGTATGGAGGGTGATATGGTGAAAGTGTGTGGCGTGACAAAGTATTATGCATAATCTGAAAGACAGATCTGTTTTTCGGGATATTCATGTTTTTGAAAAATTCAATGAGAAAGTCGAATAGGATCTTTGGTTTCTCTGAGATATCATTTAAGTTTAGGTTGGGATTGAAATATTGGTCTAAATGAATATAGAGGTTTTCAGTGACGTCTAGGAAAGAACCTTTGTTTAGAATATCTAATACCTCTTGAGGTATACTTCCCCTCCTTCCACTCCTCCTCCCCTACCGCTCCTCCCCTCTCCCCTCCTAATCCAACAATGGCCGCTCCCCAGACCTAAACTATCCAACACGCTCTGTTCCTCTTCATCTCGCGCCATAGTTTTACCGCCTCATGTCCCGCAATAAACATCATAGAAACCTGCCCCCACCCTACACGTAACGCTGCAACAAGACACCACAAATACTGGCACAGTCAACCTCCAAACTCTCAACAACGTATTCCTTAAT
Source organism: Anabrus simplex (assembly GCF_040414725.1). Lineage (NCBI taxonomy): Eukaryota > Metazoa > Arthropoda > Insecta > Orthoptera > Tettigoniidae > Anabrus > Anabrus simplex. Next base: position 477,651,614 of record NC_090267.1, read on the forward strand.
ACCTATTTTATATTCTTGTCGAGCTGAATACCGGACCTGTGAAGATTACAAGATTATTTTGTGCATCTACAGAATGGTGTGTTAATGAAGCTATGTAATATAGAGAGAGACTTTCAAAGGTGGTTAAATGAAGAAGTTATATCATGTTCAAGATCATGCTTCCACATCTCTGCACAGTATTTAAAATACAATTTACCGTTGGTCTTTTATAGCTATTGTTGAGAGTTAAGGAGAATTTCCTGTTGTGTATGTTTATCAGGAACTCAAGGGAGACTTCATTAGTTAGTCGGAACATAGAAAGAATGATGAACTCTTCTCAGAAGAACTCTTAAGGTTTCACCTTACTTTTTCCTGCCTGCTGGCTCTTTAGAAATGTGTGCGCGTGCGTTTTGTATTCAGGAATCATTCAAGGCAAATATTTTCGCACTGCAAGTTGTGTGGTTAAGCTTATTTTTAATATGTATAACTTTTGCTTTCTCAACGTTGCATTTGTTTCTACATTCGTCCCTGTTTTTATCTCCCCGTAAGATGTGTATTGTTTAATGTAACACCTTGTGTAAAAAATGGGGTTAAATGAAGGAGTTATATCATGTTCAAGATCATGCTTTCACGTCTCTGCACAATATTTAAAATGAAATTTACCGTTGGTCTTTATAGCTATTGTTGAGAGTGAAGGAGAATTTCCTGCTGTGTATGTTTATCAGGAACTCAAGGGAGACTTCATTAGTTAGTCGGAACATAGAAAAAATGATGAACTCTTCTCAGAAGAACTCTTAAGGTTTCACTTTACTTTTTCCTGCCTGCTGTCTCTTCAGAAATGTGTGCGTGTGTGTTTTGTATTCAGGAATCATTCAAGACGAATATTTTTGCACTACAAGATGTGTGGTTAAGGTTATTTTTAATATGTATAACTTTCCCTGTTTTTATCTCCTTGTAAGACGTGTATTGTCTAATTTCCTGTTGTGTATGTTTATCAGGAACTCAAGGGAGACTTCATTAGTTATTCGGAACATAGAAAGAATGATGAACTCTTCTCAGAAGAACTCTTAAGGTTTCACCTTACTTTTTCCTGCCTGCTGGCTCTTTAGAAGTGTATGCGCGTGCGTTTTATATTCAGGAATCATTCAAGGCAAATATTTTCGCACTGCAAGTTGTGTGTTTAAGCTTATTTTTAATATGTATAACTTTTACTTTCTCAACGATGCATGTGTTTCTACATTCGTCCCTGTTTTTATCTCCTCGTAAGATGTGTATTATTTAATGTAACACCTTGTGTAAAAAATTGGGTTATATGAAGGAGTTATATCATGTTCAAGATCATGCTTTCACGTCTCTGCACAATATTTAAAATAAAATTTTTACCGTTGGTCTTTATAGCTATTGTTGAGAGTGAAGGAGAATTTCCTGTTGTGTATGTTTATCAGGAACTCAAGGGAGACTTCATTAGTTAGTCGGAACATAGAAAAAATGATGAACTCTTCTCAGAAGAACTCTTAAGGTTTCACTTTACTTTGTCCTGCCTGCTGGCTCTTCAGAAATGTGTGTGCGTGTGTTTTATATTCAGGAATCATTCAAGTAGAACACTTTCGCACTGCAAGATGTGTGGTTAAGGTTATTTTTATTATGTATAACTTTTGCTTTCTCAACGATTCATTTGTTTCTATATTCGTCCCTGTTTTTATCTCCTTGTAAGATGTGTATTGTTTAATGTAACGCCTTGTGTAATATAAATGCCTACATGCTGGCCTATTTCCCACATTTTGGCTGATGATGACGCAAAACAGCGTTGAAACTAGTTCCAAGTGCAAATACATGTTATAAATAAACTATAACATTTTTGTATTGAAAAGGTGGACCGTTTTAAGTTTTCCTATCATCCATTCTCAGTTCAATACGGACAAAAATGAAGTTCTTAGGTTTAAATTTAAACCAAAGAGTAGTCGGGAAACAAATGGAGAAATGAGGGCCATGGAGGAAGAACTACATACACAGATCTATATAATGGTGGTCATGATTATTACTATAATGTATAGTTTGAGCTTAATATCTAGATGATGATAATCACGTACACTATGATGCCTGGATTACAGTGTCACTCGCTTAATGAGATCAAATGGTTCTTAGAGGCTCAACCAGGGTTATGACAGCAGCACTACTCTCTGAGGTACTATAATCCTCATACCAAACACGGCACTATTAGATCATCCTACAACATGCATTTAACGACTTCGTGTTAATCATGAAGGCTTAAGCAACTGTATGACTGCACCTTCCTTTTTGATCTGGCCAAAAGGAAGAAAAATAAATGTCTGCCAAAGACTGTCACACTCCTTTGGGGCAATGACTGATGACGTGACAGATGAAATAAAATGATATTGGAGAGTGTTGTTGGAATGAAAGATGGCAGGGAAAACCGAAGTACCTGGAGAAAAACCTGTCCCTCCTCTGCTTTGTCAAGCACAAATCTCACATTTAGTGATTGGGATTTGAACCACGGAACCCAACAGTGAAAGGCCAGAGTGCCACCGTCTGAGCTGTGGAGGCTTGTCTAATTTGTAATAGCAACTGTGTTATTTTGTGCGCTGTTAATAATAATGTTACTGGCTTTATGCCCACTAACTATTACTTTACGGTTTTTAGAAATGCCAAGGTGCCGGAATTTAGTCCCACAGTAGTTCTTTTATATGCCTGTAAATCTACCGTCACGAGGCTGATGCATTTGAGCACCTTCAAATACCACCGGCCACGATCAAACCTACCAAGATGGAGTCAGAAAGCCAGCGCTCCAACCATCTGAGCCACTCAGCACGCACGGCTTTGTGCACTGTATGAGAGGAATATCAGCTGTTTGTTTAAACAGAGCTGTATAATGTGATCCTTTTCATGTTTATACAGAACAAGCAGTAAAAGAAATCAAAGAGGAATATTTAAAAGGAATCACAGTTCAAGGACAGGTAACAAAAATCCTGAGATTTGCTTAGGATATTTTATTTGAGTCTGCAGAAGATCTTGAGAAAATACAATGAACAGGATGGACATAGTGTGGAGAAGGACTAAAACCGACCGACCAATCCAAACAAAAGCAATGGAATGAAGTTTTAACCCTGACAGTTACACCATATGATTTTTTGACCTGTCGTGCGAATGAATGCCATCTAGTCCTCATAAGGAGGGGAGAGTTATCCCCTCCACCACCTCTATTCTTTGTTCATTCCGTCTGGTAACTTTAACGTAACTTTAAAAAACAGGCTTTGAGTGGCACGTCTTCGAGATGTGTGGTGTAACTAAAGCGATATTTATAGACGTGTTACTCTCAGGGTTAAAGGAAGTAGATGAATACTGATACTCGGGGCAGCAGAAGCTAACTAACAATGGCATAAGTAAGAAGGATATAAAAGGCAGACTAGCACAACCAAGGATGGCCTTTCTTAAGAGCGAAAACTGGCTCACAGCAAACATACATATTACAAAGAAGTTTTTAAAGACTTCCGTGTGCAACATGGCATTATATGGAAGCAAAACAAACAATAACTAGTGGGGAAAGTAGGGGAATAGAAGCTTTCGAAATGACATATTAAAGATGAATACTGAGGGTCAGTTGGGTAGATCGGATCACAACTGAAGAGATACAGAATCAAATTGGTGAGAAGAGAATGATTAGGCAAAATTTAACCAGAAGAAGAGATAGAACACACCCTGAGATACTCGGAACTTAGTCAGTTAATTTTTTTGGGAAGTATAGGGGTAAAAACAGTAGGGGTAGACTCAAGGCATAAATATGAAGAACAAATTAGAATAAATGTAGGATGTAGTAGTTATGTTGAAATGAAAAGGTTTGGCACAGGACAGAATGGCATAGAGAGTTGTATCAAGCCAGTGTATGGACAGCAACAACAACTAAAGAATATGGTTAAAGAAGGGCAAATATCTTCTAAGGGACTAGGCAAGCTATTAAAAACTCTACACAAGTTTCCTGAGCACTTAGGTGGACCAAAGAAAATGTTTTATGGAGTCGTGTGCATTGAAGTAACAACAGTATTTCGTGAATGAGGATTCAGCTTCGTTAACAGGATAAAAAAGGAAGCAGAGACATCAATGTACTAAGAGATGTCATATAGTTGGCAGTAAATGGATTACCCTTAGAAGACTTCAACCCTGGTGTAGCCATAGACAAGTGGCATTTGTCAGGGCAGCGCCATGTCAGTGACCACAAGACCAAATACTCCAACTTCAGATAGGCAAGGTGCGAGGGGTAAGCCTACAAAGTAACTTTTCATTTTAAAATCAGCATTATTCAATCTACATCTTGATAATGGAACTAAAAGATTGCAAATTGGTCAAATAAATAATGGAGCAATGCAATACATTTTGGTTTATGCTAAACATCAACAAATTATTTGTTGGAACCTCTCAGCCCACCGTGTTCTGGCGAGTGAGAAATACTAAACATTTTTCGAGGGCTGCTACCAGATGGTAGAGAAAGTAAAACTCTGTTGGGAGAACTATGCCAAGTTTATAGTTAATTTTCTTTGGTAAACACCATATGTGTCACCTGAGATCTTGAACATGCCAACATCATACAACATGGATGGTTAACACCTTCCCTCCCATGGAGGAGTACGGTAGTTTAAGAATGCCGTCTCCTGTGGCCCATAGAGGAGTAAAGTCATTTAGCACTTGTTTAGTACAGCATGTTCTGATATGCTTGTGTTTTCAGAGACCAGAAGACTTCTACCTAGAGGTTTGTTTTTCTTCTGGTAGATGATTGAAGTATCCTCTTTTCTTGACACTGTGAACCCTCCCTTTGTGTTCTTTTACTCACTGCTTACAAGCCCATTTTGGTGCTTCTTAACTTGAGTGAAATAGCAAGTGATGGTGGTTGTGAAGTAGACAAAGCTTCAACATGAGTACATTTTGTAGGAATAGGGTGATTCCAGAAGAAGAAATATGTGATATTTTGCACAGTAACTATTCATGTGATGATCTGATAGCTTCAGACAGTGAAAGTGAGTGTGATTATGTGCACAGTGAAAGCAATGGAAGAAAGAATAATAAACTGGACAGGAATAATGACTCAAAGTCTTCTTTCTACCATCCACTGGCTGCAATTATGACATACATATGGGTGTAAATAAAAACAGTGAGGAAAATGATATTATGTCTGTTGTGAATATTTTTTCTATAATGATTCCTTTAATATGCACTAAAACTGATCATGCAGGGTAAAACTGACGGACGTAGAGATCACGGTTGAAGGAAACACTCTTGGCCGAGGTACTTATGGGATAGGACAGGGACTAGATTTGAGTAGACTGAGGAGGACAGCCGAACATCATGCAGACTTCGCTGTGATTGTGTCTTCAGTAATGGAGAAGGCACTACAATAAAAAGAAGTACTAACATAGAACTCAGCTGTCAAGTAGGTGGCTTTTAAAAATGGCTGGGCTCCACCAATGGCAATGTGCTCAGGCAGCTGATAGTGAAAGTATTAAATGGACTTTTTTCTGCTGTTCAAAAGCATTGTGCATTGAAGTAGGACCTCCAATTTCACATGGAATCTGAATTACAATTTTTACAACTGGCTTTACGTTGCAACAACATAGATAGGTCTTACGGCGATGATGGGATAGAAAAGGGTTAGGAGAGGGAAGGAAGCGGCTGAGGCCTTAATGAAGGTACAGCATGGTGTGAAAATGTGAATCCACAGAAAACCATCTTTAGGGCTGCCAACAGTGGGGTTCGAACCAACTATTTCCCAAATGCAAGCTCAAAGATGCAGAGGCCAACAATCTACTGTTGATCCTTAGAAACACCTATGAGTTTACAAAGTGTTTTCCAAACTGTAACCAAGGAACGCTGACGTGCACAGCCAACTCACTCAGTGAATCTGAATTACAGCAAAGTAAATTTTCATTTTAAAAAAATCCAACACAGAATGGCCAGGATCTGAACTGCGGTCACCTTGGTCAGAAGCCTGTGACCAAGCCACCTGGCTACCCTGCTCACTTCTGCCCTCCATTAATCGACTACAGTGAGCAGCAGCCAGCTGTACACTTCCCCATCCCCCTCCTCCTGCATACTACTATACTTCAGCGTAAAACATTTGCTAACCTAAGCAGCACTGGCCTGTGTATGGGGACCTACTGCCACGTGCGTCAATGTTATCAGACAGGCACGCATTCGATACAGTCCCCGTACCGCTCATCACCTCTCTCCCACCGCTGCACTCCCTACGCCAAGTGCACAGCTAGCTGCCGACATCTGTACTTCTGAAACTAATTTCATTATGGTCTGTATTGATGATTTATCACTCTTAACAAAGATGTGATATACTGTATTGGGTTTTGGTGATTGTGAATTACATATAATGTCTTTTCCATTTGTGATTAAGGCTGATGATGGCCCAACAGAAGGGTTGAAACTAGTCCTGATGTATAATGAATAAATAAAAACATATAATTTAAGGTATTGAACAGGTGGAACTATCCCTCTTCGTTAATAGTAATCTGTACCTCTGGTTGCTTTGAACCTGAGATTGGGATGCAGAGGCCAACAATCTATTGTTGATCTTCAGACAGATACGAGTCTATGAAGTGTTTTCCGAACTGTGGCCAAGGAAATAAGGTTGGTCTGAGAATTTGTTTCAAGTGGCCTAGAGAAAAAAAATCACAAAATGTACTCATACACAGCCCAACTTGTAGCATAATAATTAAACAACTAATGGCTTAATCTTATAATTCCTTATTAGGGAGTGAGTGTTATTGAAAAGTCATCTTTTATCCCTTTGCATTAGGATGTTGCCCAATAGTGCAGATTTTCATCCTGCAATATAACAAATGATAATATAACATGTTTTTACTTTGCATTCTTCTGCATTTTTTGTGTGTGTGTGTCAATTTGAAATGAGTCATTTCAACTTTCAAGAAGGTTTTTAGGTCATTATAAAATGTTTTTTTAACTAATGCATGTATTCTTTATTTTCAGATTGATGATAATAATAATAATAATAATAATAATAATAATAATAATAATAATAATAATAATAATTTTGTGTGGCTATTTCTAGCCAGGTGCAGCCGTAAAGCAGACCCTCCGATGAGGATGGGCGGCATCTGCCATGTGTAGGTAACTGTGTGTTATTGTGGTGGAGAATAGTGTTATGTGCAGTGTGGAAGTTGCAGGGATGTTGGGGACAGCACAAACACACAGTCCCTGAGCCAAGGGAATTAACCATTTAAGGTTAAAATCTCTGATCCAGCCGGGAATCAAACCTGAGATTCCTGTGACCAAAGGCCAGCACACTAACCATTTAGCCATGCAGCTGGACTAAACTTGTGTCCTCATCCCGAGGTGGTGCAGCTCTTTTCAGGCACACCCCCATTGGAGGTGAGCTGCATGTACCATTTCAACCATACACCAGTCCTCCTTAAATTTCTAGCAGTACTGGGAATCGAACCCAGGCCTCCGAGGACGGCAGCTAATAGTGCTAACCGCTACACTACGGAGGCAGAAGTCAGACTGATAAAAGTTCACAAGTGACAACATAAAAAATTGTAAATTTTTCTTTTGCTAAACATCTTTCATTACCAAGCAAACTGGCCAGAAGTTGTTGACAAAGAAGGAGTATGGAAAGGATATATAACTCGCAGTTTTGTGTTTCCAAGATATGTGCAGGAACACAATACAGAACTCTGATAATTAGGAGAAAGTATTTTCGAACGTGTCTCAAGCACAAGGAATGCACCTGCCTTCGCAACCGCCCCTACAGCCAGTCATTCACCCCTGCGTATCTCAAAGCCAAGAAAAAATGGAAACGAGAAGAGATTGGAAGCAGCAGTTATAGACATTTCTATTTCAGTGCAGAATTATCCTCCCAAGTGGAAAAAAAAAAAAAAAAAAAAAAAAAAAAAACAAACTGAAACCACTACAAAGTGTATTTTTAATTCAGCTAGTGAATGAGTTTGGAAAAGACATGTTTACAACAGACGGGTGTGTTTTATTTTGTAAATTGTGCAGCGTTAAAGTGAAGGTGGAAAGGAAGTTTGTTGTACAACAGCACATAATATGAGAAAAACATCTGAAAGCTGTAACAAGTGTGAAAAACAAATGTTCCCAGGTTCTTTGGGGGTAAAATGCTAGCACTAAATCCAGCAAATCATTATGTCCATATGTATATACATTTACAAGTAAATTAAAGAGATAATTATTCCTCTAAAAGCAAGAGCTGTGCAGTGAAGAGAACTGGGATATCTTCTTCTCCTTCTTTAGCGTTTGTCCTGCATGGTGGCAGGGTCCGCTGTGTGGATTCGTTGTCTCCATTTAATTCGGTTTCGGGCCATGTCTGGATGTAGTCTTACAGCTTTCAGGTCGTTTTGCACTTTATCGATCCATCGCTGTCTTGGTCGTTCCTTGGGCCTCTTTCCAGTGACTTACAATGTATATGATGACTTTACCAATGTATTGTCTTCTGCATATGAATAATAACACTGTAGAGGTTTCTGCCTATTCAATACTAAGATGTATTTACAATATTTTAAATTACATGGAACTAGTTTCGGCCCATCTAGGGGTCATCATCAGCCATATTAAAGCATAAACAACTCTTGGCGAAATCCTGAAACATGTTATTTTAACGGTAAGTTCAATACGGACCAACAACATGAAATTCATAACCCTTGATGTTGTCTTCTGCACGCATCACATGCCCAACAGTTTACAAATATTAATAAGATTTATTAGGATCAACCTATTCAATACAATTGAGTTTACATCTTATTATACTAAAATTTGATGGGATATGTTTTGCCCGTTATAAGGGCATCATCAGCCTTTTTACAGTCATACCTAAAAGACAAAATCAGGATCCTGATTGTTTTGGTCAAAATATATTATTAAGAATGAGTATTACAAAATGTGAAATTGTTATGAGTTCTTAACAGTTAAAGCTTGTTTAAAATGTTTGCGAAGAAATGAATAATGTTGGTCTGATATTGGACTGGTGATTTAAAATATTTTATAAAATAAACAGCTAGTCTATATCCACATAATAATAAGGTGGTCTATGGTTAAAGTTGAATCCTGAGTTGCAGTTTCAATGTACGAGTAAAATTCGTATAAAAGCAACCTGATTTAAATTTGAAGAAAAGGTTAAAATGGACCTTAGTAGCTTAATTAAGATGACATTGAAACTTTCTTATTGGAAACTTGTGATATTAAACTATAGTATGGCGCTGTGTAAGTGATGAAGTTGTTGTATCCATTAATCTCTTTGTTTACAAAATGGGTCCACGGTCTTCATACTTTTGTTGAAATTTAAAAAAAGCAATGCAACATAAGTAAGTATTTTTACACATCTAGTCAGTGGGAAGTCGGCCCCGTGGTGAACGGGTAGCGTGCCTGCCTCTTCCTTGGTAATAATTTTGTGTGGCTATTGCTAGCCTGGTACACCCCTTTGATGAGAATGGACAGTATCTGTGAGTTAATGTGGTGGAGTATACTGTTGTGTGTGGTGTACAAGTTGCAGGGATGTTTGAGACAGCACAAACATCCAATCCCCGAGCGAAGGGAATTAATCATTTAATATTAAAATCCTCAATAACATCGGGAATCGAACCTGGGGCCCTCTGAACTGAGGACTCCTAAGCCTGAAAATTCAACCATGTAGCCTGATAAAATGCAAATTTGTGTCCTTGCTTTTCAGTTCTTTTTAGGCTCATCCTCAATGGAGATGAGTTTCATGTACCTTCCTAACCACATGCCAGCCCTCCTGCAAATCTTTAATTTCTGGAAGAACCATACTATAAACCAAACCTGGCCCTCCGAGTATGGGAGCAAATTACCCCAACCGTTACACTATGGAGGTGGATAAGAAAGAATAAACAAGGATACATGAACATTTCCAGTGTTCACAGATCACACTCTGCTCTACAAATATATATATTTTTGAAATTTGTTCTATGTCGCACTGGCAGACAGGTCTTATGGCGATGATGAGACAAGTTCTAATGTATGAACCGTTTGCTGTGAATAGTTTCAACTCTGATGAGTTTCTGTGATCTTGGTTCAAAGAAGGAATTACAGATATATTGATGCCTGAGTCGATAAAAAATTTGTATTCAATTGTTATGTCCTTGAAAAATAGGCAGTGAGAAATAAGGCTCTCATCATGTACTGCCTCCAGTGTGGGGTGCTCTAATTTAACACACTGCTAAGGTTTAGAGTGGTCGACGGATGAAATGAACATGGGCTGGTACATTTCTTTACTCTTTCATGATATGTGAAATGATATTAGCAAATGGGTCCTCTAGGACTGAAATTCTGTTCTTTTTGAACTTGATCTATCTCATGAGAACTGGGAGCTTATTCGTGAGGACAAATGTGATCTTGAATGCAAAATGTTTATAGCTGTAGTCAGTTCAGCTATCTGTGTCTCCAATTGAGATGTGCGGTCATTTATAGAATCTGATGGCTGACTGCCAACATGCGAGGGTGGACATTCAGTGCTGTGTATATGATTAATTGACCCTGTGGATGAAAAATCAATGATCTTGCCTGCCATGATGGCCAATGTGTCAAGATCTCCCCTGCTTGTAGCTAAAATTGAGCTCACTGTCAGAGGAAGCCTCTGTATAAATGTGGTTTGAAGGAAACTGTCTTCCATCTGTGTACCTGCTAGTGTACTCATTTTTCTCAACAGCTGTGATGGCTTTTTATCTCCTATTTCTAACTGGTAACTTTACACCCTTACGACTCCTCAAATTCATGAATTAATCTGTTTTATTTTTTAGATCAGTAAAATGGGGTTGATGTCAGGGGTCACATTAAGAAATCTTATATCAGTTCTGAAACATCACTATCTATAGATGCAAGAACATGGCTAAGTTTAGTTGTATCATTAATCATTCCTATACCGAGCTCGATAGCTGCAGTCGCTTAAGTGCGGCCAGTATCCAGTAATCGGGAGATAGTGGGTTCGAGCCCCACTGTCGCAGCCCTGAAGATGGTTTTCTGTGGTTTCCCATTTTCATACCAAGCAAATGCCAGGGCTGTACCTTAATTAAGGCCACGGCTGCTTCCTTCCAATTCCTAGGCCTTTCCTATCCCAAATGGAAATTCTAAGTTCCCATGGAGAGAATTAGATATTTTTCCACCAATAGAGCATATCAAAAATCTGATAAAAAATTAGATGTTGGCTTTTCAGGCGTTTGCTCTATTAACCAGCGTTTCGTGTGGTAAGGGACAGCAAAATAACTGTCGGTAGCAGTCGAGTGTATGACTTCTATGTGCAAGGTGTGGATGTAATGGAGTGTTTAGAAGAATCCATGGAAGATATCGATAGTGATGACTTTCTTAAAGATCCAGACTATGCTCCTGACAAAGTTGACACATTTGAAAGGGGTAATTATCAGGTAAAATTATCTATAATTTATTCGCGTGAATAATGTTAAATGCTCCACATTAACATTGCTTACTTGCTATACACAAGCAGTGGGAACTTACCATGTATGTTTAATATGGTTACATGTAATTTAACTCTCAAACCTATTGTTTTCGTATCAATGTGGGTAGAATGAGTACAAAATGTGATCATACCTGCCATATATTCCATGTGAACATTTTTCTTGAATTAAAGAATCTGAATGGCATAAAAGTGACACAGTACTTCTTTGTTTTCTAGTAACATCAGCTAGTTAATACTAGTTAATACAGTGATTGTTGACAGAAATAATGTAATCAAGATGATGACAATACTGAAAACTAAAATGTTTCAGAGATGTAAACACTGTTAAGTGCATTCATTTATGATGCAAATAATACCAAGTACACATGAACATGTTAAAATTCTTATACTGAAATAGGCAAGTTTTAAAAACCCCCAAGTCCTGTAAAAACGTGTTTATTGTCATTGTATGTTAAAGGAATTAATTATGAGATTTTCCAGAAATTTCTTCTCCCCATTTCTCAAAACAAGTTACATGTCCCTCACCATTATTTACTCCTGAGCCCCTCAATTAATAATTAACTGTATCAGAATACCAAGAACATATATCTTTTTTTTCTTTAAGTACTGTATACCACTAGTTACTCTTTGGTGTCTGTCATCACAGGTTATTTCCAAAGTTGTTGCACCTCAGTCTGCTGGTCGCTACAACACAAAAGGAGAAGGTCAATACAGGCAATAGAAATGGCTGCGTTCCTAATCTTTAATCGTCTGTATTCATCTTGATAATTTTGTCACTTTAGTTTTCCTGTGCTTATACAGCTTTCCTTTTATCCTACTCTTCCCACATCAAGACTGAAGATCTGCCCAGATCCCACTCCCCTGATGAACCTGAGAAGCAGTAATGAGTTAATAATGTTATTGGCTTTACATCCCAATAACTACATTTTTACGGTTTTCGGAGACGCCAAGGTGCCGTAATTTTGTCCCGCAGGAGTTCTTTTACGTGCCAGTAAATCTATCAACATGAGGCTGACGTATTAGAGCACCTTCAAATACCACCAGACTGAGCTAGGATTGAACGTGTCAAGTTGGGGTCAGAAGACCAGCGCCTATAATGAGTTAGTCAGGGGCTGAGAACAAATGGATGTAGAAGCCTATCTACTTCAAGATGGCAGTGTATGAAGATTTAGAGATTGTCTTTGTCTCCTTCGTCGACACTGACCAGTCACTGTGTTCCTATTCATGGTCCTATCTTTCTACAGGGCGTATCAGAACTATACCGACAAAAAATCTGGGATGCTCTTCATGTTATGTTAAGAACGATGGTGCAATCAAATTGGTGGACAAAAATTTTTCTATTTGAGAAAATGAGGTTACTTTATTACTTCTGGGCATGCAATTCAAATTAACAAACTCGCCTTATTTGCTATGCCAGAGCGAAAGCCGCTGCCATGCTTCAAGGAGAAGGGGAGGGAGGGGAAGTGGGGTGTATGATGGATGGATGACTACATGGGAGATGGACAGTTTTGAACCTCACTACCTTCTTAGAAATTTCAGTGCCAGGAAAGGGTTGATGCTGCATAAACACTTAAATGTTGTAACATTTGAGTAAAAATTTATTGTAAACAGTCTATACAGTAGAGAAATCATGTTATCACACACAGTAATTCATTAACTGAGTAACTATAAACCATGAACCACATATTCGTCCCATCTATAACATTCAGTACACAGTGTGTATGCAATTTTTATTTTCGGCCAGGCTGAGTGGCTCAGACGGTTGAGATGCTGGCCTTCTGAACCCAACTCAGCAGGTTCAATCCTGGCTCAGTCTGATAGTACTTGAAAGTGCTCAAATACGTCAGCCTCGTGTTGGCAGATTTACTGGAACGTAAAAGAACTGCTGTGGGACCAAATTCTGACACCATGGCGTCTTCGAAAACTAAAAGAGTAGTTAGTGGGACGTAAAGACAATAACATCATCATTTTCTTCAAATACACATTCATCCTGAACTAACAGTACTGGCTCATTTGAACCTAGTCTTCTTCTTCTTCTACAGCTTTTCCCCTCACCTGTGAGGTCACGGGTGCGAACTGTGTCACACATATGGATTTGGCCCTCTTTTATGACCAAATGCCTTTCCTGATGCCAACTCTACATAGAGGGATGTAATCACTAGTGTGTGTATCTGTGGTGGTTGGTAGAGTGGTGTGCAGACCTAATATGAAGAAAATTGTGTTGGGGCAAACAAAAACCAAGTCCCTGAGCCTGAAGAATTAATCGAACTTGACTGAAACTCCTGACCCAGCCGGGAATTGAACCCACGATCCTCTGAACCCAAGGTCTCAATGCTGATCATTTAGCCAAGGAATCGGATGCACATCTGAACATAGTAATCTGGTATATCACAAAAAAGGTTCAAAGTTTCTCCATGATTCACCAAAGTGCTTTTCAATGAGTTTTAAAATATCCTCCAATTTCTGTTCATTCATGGCTACAGTCAACAATTTGTTCTACGTTGCACCAACACAGATAGGTCTTATGGCGATGATGGGATAGGAAAGGGTTAGGAGTGTGAAGGAAGCGATTAGCTTTAATTAAGGTACGGCCCTAACATGTGAACATTTGCATAGTTCTATAAGATACTGTAATATTCAGAGGGCTCAAGTATTGTTTCATGCTTTTGGAGTGCCTTTTCAACAAGCCCAAAACTCTATCGAGGGGCATAAATGAATGTCCGGTGATAGGATAAATAACTTCAATTCTATTTGTGTTTGAAATACTCTTATGCATGCAATGGCATAGCATTAAGATGACTGTCCCTGTATAGCATCTTCTTGACCAGATGACCAAGTATAACTCCCAGCTTAGTCATGAATTTAAAACTGATTTTAGCAACTGGAATGGGATGTACTCAGTCTTAGGTAGTCCAACTGAGGAGAGACATTATTTAAAATCCTTCTTTTGCTGTCCAATATGTGGTTTTCCCATTCATCTTCAAGTGAATACTAGGGCTGTGACCACAGTCATTTCTTTCCAATCCTACTCCCATTTAGTTAACATATAAACGCACAACTGCACACACATGCTTATGAGGCAGTTTCACACACATTAAGTACATGAGGCTGCTGATTGTGATGCCCCAAATCAATTTCAAGAAGCAAAGGTAACCATTAATACATTTTGGTAACTATACAAAGTGGTCAGAAACAATGTGAACTGGGTATATGAGCATTAGAGGATTGGTCATACTGATAAATAATTTGATATCTAGCACCGTGGTCATTTTATCAGATGCTGAATTTGGCCAATCAAATTGCCTCCCAAGTGAATTCAAATGGACTTTGTGAGGCAGTGTTGCTAAATCTGCTTGTGGCTTAAGACCAGTTTGAGAGCACCAACCAAAGAAATCGAGGGATTTAAACACCGACCTCCGAACTGACAGGATCGAGTCATAGCAAGTACGCTACAGTGACACCAGCTGAAACCCACACTGTGTTTGCGTTTGATACTGATTTCTCAGCATGGCTCTCAAGCAACACCGCCTTGCAATGCTTTTTAGAATTCCCCACAAAGAGATCTGATTGGCTAACTTCAGCAGCTGAAAATGACAACGGCATGAGATATCAAATTATTTTCTTCTAATTGTTTATCAGTATGATCGACCCTGTAACATTCATGTACCCAGTTCCCATTCTTTCCGACCACTCTGTAAGTGAGCGAGATGGAACATTAACCGTTTTAGGACTGGACATGTTTACGAAGAGAGCACTTAGATAAACCAGGTGTTGTGGTTAAAAACGACTAAAGCATATTTTGAAGATCTTTAATAAATCCATAATATGGGTTGTAATCAACATTATTGTCAGGCTCCAAGGCTAACTGGTTGGCGTGCTGGTCTTTGGTGCAAGGAATCCAGGCTTCGATTCTTGGCAGGGTCAAAAATTTTAACCTTAAGTTAATTGGTTAATTATTGATTGATGATTGATGTTTGTTGTTTTTATAAAGGGGCCTAACATCGAAGTCATCGGCCCCTAATGGTATGAAATGAGACAAAATGAAATGACAACTTAAAAGTCCAAAACCCTCCAATGACGAGAATTCAAAGCATGAGGACGAAGAATGAATGGATGGATATGAATTTAAAACGATCAGTGGATCTGACTCACAGTGCCTCACATAAACAGAAGCTGGCACAAAACAATAGTATTACTGACCAAGGGACTGCTTCTATAGCACGATGCTGAATCGATTATGCTTATAGTCAAAACGGATCCAAAATCCAGGTCAACGGCCCCTCATAATGGTATTTATTACTAGGAAAGTAGAACCATGCTATGTGTAATGTTGTGGTAATAATCAAAAGTAGCGGAGACTCGCGGTATTCTACACATTATGGTACTATTCACAGGTAGTGTAATGCACACATGTAAGACAGACCTATGGTGTTTCGCACATTGCGGCGCTATTTACAGGCAACACAAACCTATGGCGTTCCTCATATAAGTGGATTAACCACAGGGACTCGTACTATCCCGTGGAATTCCTCACACAGTGGGAACTGAGCATAGGTAAGGCAGGTCCATGGTGTCGCTAATCCCAGGTGTCGCTCATAAAGGGGTACGAATCACAGGTACTGTAGGAACCACCTCCTGATTCACACACTGCCGCTACTAATCACAAACCTATTGCGTACCTAACATAGTGGTATTGCGTGCAAGATGTTCCCTGCGTGATGGTACTAATTACAAGTAGTCTCATGGTTCTAATTGGATTATCCCTTGGTCAGCCCTTTTAGTCGCCTATTATGACAGGCAGGGGATCCCGTGGGTGAATTCTTCGTCTGCCTCCCCCACCCACGGGGGGTGGGGGGGGTGTTTGGTTCGCGAGAGGTATTTTATTTCCCTCAAGTGCGCCGGCAAGCCGGTTAGGACCCCCCTATCTGTCACCTGGGACGCGCCACGTGGGAGTATCACCTCTCCCCCTGCTGCGCCAGCGTAGCAGGTTCGTGGAATTGGTTAATTATTGTTTTGCTATTCAGCTAGAAAATATACATGCCCTACATGGTACAATTCGCTGCATGTCAAACACGATGTTGCACTAAATGAAGCATGCAAATTGATAACTGGCTGTTTGAAACCAACACCTCGTGACACCAAGACTTGGCCTGTTTGGCAGACACTCAACAGCATTCAAGCAACATCGCTAAATGCAAGGCTGATCTGAAGAAATGGCAGATTTCTGCTGAATGCAAGTGTGGTGTGGAACAGACTACACATCACCTGTACCAGTGTACACCTTGTCCAATGCATGCCAACTCTGCTAGCCATCAATTTTAATGTACATATTTGTTTGTAAGTGTTATAGTTGGAGTAAATAGTTTGCACATGTGCTTGTGATGCTCTTGACTTTATTATGATGATAATAATAATAATAATAATAATAATAATAATAATAATAATAATAATAATAATAATAATAATAATAATAATAATGTGCACAATGTGCAAAATACAAACACTATATTACAAAACTCTAGCCCTAGTTTTGTTATAGATATTTGTCTTTTACTGCAGATATTTGCATGATATCTTTCACAGTGTTCATTGCACAATTCACACATGCAATTTTCATATGGGTGATGAAATCTTTTATTTTGGCAAAACTTGTGATGAAAACCATGTATTGCACATCGCGTTATTACGTGTTGAAGCTCGTCATTTGCTTGTTTCCAATCATCCGTTATTATGGCGTCTGTTGAATTAAAGTCGTTCCAGATATAGCTGCATTTTTCTATGAGAATTTGGAATGTGTTCTCATAGACCTTAGTGTTTGACAGGTGTATCTGCATTCTGATGTCTTCTATAATGAAAGTTTCTTTTAGTAAGACATAGGTCAGTCTTGATGGCGCAGTCTTCCTGATACCCAGGATTTGTTTCATATAACAAGCTTTAACTTTCTCTAGCCCTATCAGGTCATTCATTTTAAGTTTATCCCAGATTATATGGATCCCATAAGTTGTTATTGGTGTTTATAGCTGTTTTAAATAGTATCATTGCAATTTTGCTGAAAGTTTTTGCGGTTGTTAAATGTTGTAAATTGCTTTTATCGGTGATTACAAGATAGTAAAATCATTCCGTATTGACGGTTTTCACTTTACAAAGGAAAATTTAATGTATCCTCCTATTTAATACATAACATTATGTATTGTTATGTTATGTACTGTTACATAGTGAATAGGATACATTAAATTTTCCTTTGTAAAGTTTTTTTTTTTTTTTTTTTTTTGCTAGTTGCTTTACGTCGCACCGACACAGATAGGTCTTATGGCGACGATGGGACAGGGAAGGGCTAGGAGTGGGAAGGAAGCGGCCGTGGCCTTAATTAAGGTACAGCCCCAGCATTTGCCTGGTGTGAAAATGGGAAACCACGGAAAACCATCTTCAGGGCTGCCGACAGTGGGGTTCGAACCTACTATCTCCCGAATACTGGATACTGGCTGCACTTAAGCGACTGCAGCTATCGAGCTCGGTCTTTGTAAAGTTTATTGCTGATGTTGTTCTTTCTCTGATATGATTGTTAAAAGATGCCAATGTTGTTTGAAGAGTAACTCTGAGATATTTGAATTTTGGTACTACTTCTAGAGGTTTATTTTGAAGGGTAAATCTATCTTTTGGTGAGAGCTTACTGCCTCTCTGAAAGTCATTTGTTTACTTTCATCAAGATTTATTAGTAAGTCATTTTCTAGGGCCCATGAAGTGAGTCTGTTTAGTACCTTCTGGAGTTCTTCTCTGTTTACATGTAACTGATTACAAGATAGTAAAATCATTCCATATTGACGGTTTTCACTTTACAAAGGAATGTTATGAATAATAACGATGTTTCAGAAACAAGATACAGACATATCAGGGGCTCCAGTAACCAGAAACAGTGATCAAGAAGAAACAACACTGATGAAAAGAAGGAAGCTGCAAGCAAAAGAATGAAGGAATATTGGCACTAACTGATATCATCAAGAGTTATCTGCGTGGTCCATAGTCGGCGATAATCAACACAATTAAAAAAAAAAAAAAAGCTGGCATGCAAGTCCAACCATTGCCCTGTTTCTCTACAGGGTCGGATATGAAACAAGATGAATTTTCATAGAGAGTTTTTACAACCGGATGCCCTTTCTGATGTCAACCTCATCAAAGGAGTTAATGAGATGAAATGAAAGCAGGAAGGGTGCTAGTGCTGGCGCATAGCCGCCTCCTGTTGAATAGTACACAGGGGTCTGCTCAAGGCTTTATGTCCCCATCCGATGGATGAATCACCATCAACAGTGTACGTTCTAACAGAACATGAACACTGTGGAGAGATATGGAATCGAATCCAGGACTTCTGGCATACAATCTAGTGATTAGAAATTGTTTGCCAGCACCTCTCCTACCCTGCCAGTCAACATTCTAATGGTGATTTTTTTTCCACTAACGGGACTCGAATAGGCTAACCCTGGTGTCAGACCATAGGGACTTAACGTTTTAAAGATCATGGCCACAAGGTGGGCATTGTTATTATTATTATTGATAACATTCACAATAAGTTGCGCTAAATGCTGCTTGTCGCTTAGTATAACAGAACTACACCTCCATAAGTTTATTGGCAAAATGAGTATTACACAAATGTAGGTTAAGGGGTGTTACAAGAAAAGTTTCATAACGAAAAGTCATAGAAAGAACAATGTAGGTGTACAAAGATTGACACTGATTCTTTTGCACAAGAGCCTGCTTAGTGTTTATATCAATATCACGAAATCCTCTCGGACAACTTACCAGTACAGTAGATAAATAATCTCATCAATAATGGAAAATGTAATTAATTCGTAACACAGCTTATTATCTTGCGTATATTTCAAACACATCACAGGGTCTCTCTTTTAAACCCAAACCAAACACAGTGTTTTAACTCTGCATTATGGCAGCCGCAGTATGGGAGGCGTGTACATAGTTCTTGCCCTTGCAAGCAGCTTGCACATGTTCGACCTGGCAAGCATGCTTTGGTAGTCTGAGTCTCAATGTAGGATGCTAAAGGGTTTATTGTGTCATCTATTCAATACATATATAATTTTTAAACATTTAGGAATTTATTATTAATTCCATTTGAGACATGTTTTGCCCTTCATTGAGGGCATCATCAGTCAAATTACCTCCTCAAGGCAAAAATCAGGTACCTGATTAGTGATTAAATTATGAACACTAAGATACATTACAATGGGAAAATTAAGCAACCAAGAAAAACTTGTTCACAGGTGATACAGTGTCCATGGACAAAGATGTACCGCTGGCAACGCACAGTGGAAACCTTGGGTGATTATTTCGAAGGTCTGTAACCAGTGGAGACCAGTCCTTTGTACGTAGTCTTGTGTATTTGCTGTCTATACCATAATAAAACAATGTTTACCAATGGCCTGTGTTCTGTCACTTTCCTACGAGAATCTCCTGAAGTCAGAATTTGCCTTCAGGCACTATGCATAAGTACATGCCCTATATTTCCAAGTGCATATCTTAGATTTTCTGTGTTGTCTCCTGTTCGTGAGAAAAAAATATAGTTGCCATGACTTATGACTCGACCCTTGTATAAGATTGCATAGGCCCTACGTGCTTAAAGCAGGGCGGCCGCATGCAACATAAGATTGGTTGAGGCAGCTGCCATAGTGCAGATTACAAACACCGTGTGTTCGGTCTCAGTTTATAAGAGAGACCCTGTATATAAATAAGACACTGAAAGCAGCACCTACGTCAACTGACTATACACTGAAATAAATGTAAACAAGTTCAACTAGACTAATTTTGTTCTACTTAAAATAAAAAATATTTAAATTCCATGCAAAAATGCATCAATAATACATCTACTACACCATGATGGATACAAGCTCATTAATATGGTAACAATTTTTAGGCTCTCAGTGTTCTCCCTAGGACCTTTTTAATTGGCACACCACCCTGCCGTTTCTACAGACCGCCCAGCTAATATAACCTAGATATGTGCTAATTACATAATATTAATACATATTTGAGTCGTTGGGTGCTCCAAATTAACATGTAAATACTGTAAAATTGTTAATTTAAATGATGAATCATTATTGTCAGCATAATTGCATCAATTACATTGGAAATTAAATGTTTAGCTTGATTATCACGTACTGTTGTGCGCGAGTGGGCTCTCGATTAACGTGGAATCACATGCGAGCTCTCTATTCCGCATGATGTCACAAACCTGTATGGCAGTCCACATATCCACAGGAACCGAGTGTTAAGTCGCTGTTACATGATTACTGGAAAGAGCAGCAGAACACTTGAAGTTCATGTTATGTCTTGTTGACGATACTATTAAAATAGTTCAATTTTGCAGTTAATGTTTACCTGTCTGATATTTTTAATGTCTGGAAGGGAATGAATTTAATTTCTTTCATATTGAAGTTTTACATAGTATTTCCCACCTGGCTACTCATTCCTGACACCCATCTGATGAAAATTTCTGGGGAGAGCACTGGGTTCTAATAGATTAGAATACGAACTATTTAGGCAAGTTGCAAGTATCCTCTAGCCTGCTCTACAGTTATGTTGGTGAGTTGCATGAATTTTAGGGGTTCTGACAGTTCATATCCCTACTATTTATGCAAGTATCACAGCAGAACTACTGTGCGGGCTAGATGATACTTGCAACTTGCTTAAAATAAGTTTGCATTCTAACCTATTACTGCCTAAAAATTGTTTCCCTACTCATTAAAGTAAATGATATATATCAGAACTCTGAAAATGGGTTTCAACATGCACATTGATAATCTCTTACTGAATGCAATTATGGTGCAGTATGCTAACCTCCAGTGGAGTATGCTGGGATAAAGACGTGGGCTACCACTAGACTTAGGTTACCGCTTTTCAATGGTTGGTTTAGTGAACGTCAAGCCTTCAGCATTTTGAGCTGCAGCCAATAGCCAACGGAGAAGTCTGCTGTGTTGTCGAGGCTACTTCACAAGCTACTGCCCTGGCCCGTGCTACTGCCAATATTTGGCACCTAATCAGTGGAGATGGTAGCCTAAGGTTTAGCAAACTTAAGTCTGGCTTTGTGGCTAAATGGACAGTATGCTTGCCTTTGGTCCGATGGCACCGGTTCAGTTTTCAGAATCAACCCCCTTATGCTGTTGATTTCCCTGGCTTTGGGACCGGGTGTTTATGACGTCTTCACCATTAATTTTATCTTCATAAGGTCACCACCAAGCCTATACAAATGTCATGCACCATTATTATTATTATTAATAATAATTTAAAATTTTTAATTTTACAGTGGTCGTACCCATCGTTCACTGGTTAATTAGCTTCCCTGGGAGATCAGTGATGGTGTCTGACCCATGATCACGGATTCGATTCCAACCAACAAAAGAGAATAGTATACCTAAAATATTGCATTTCATTTTAGCAGAAATACCTATAAAAAAGAAAACTATATTACTTCCATAACAGCAGACATTGCAGTGTCTTCCTACAAGGATGTAGAAGTAAACAGGATTTAAATACCAGCACTCTGTTATCTATATAATTAAGTCAGAAGTATGAGATAAGGAAGTGACATGGTGAGTAATGAATGGTTGATAGTTAGTTAGTGGCGATCTGACGGACCGAAGCCTAGCACACCTATCCCCGGGTCCCCGCTCCTATCAGGCCTACAGCAGTAAGCCGCTTGAGGTGAGTCGAGGGGAGAGGGACGCAGAGTCTGGGCTGCAAGATCAGTCTCAGATACCTTGCTGTCAGAAATACGTGCGACGTTTTTCTTCTCATTGCTTTCAAGTTTTGTAAATGGAACAATGTGTCAGATGCTTACATTATAATGCGTTCACATTTGAGCTTTGGGCTTCACTGATAGCCTTGGTAGCCCTCAGTTTACCCCACTGCTAACCTCCCATGTCAGTTTCTAACATTTTTGGATTACAAAATGCAAGATACATATTCACAATTGTTCATTAAGCCATTTAGCCTATAGAAAGAAAGGACATCAAAAGGAAGAGATAATAACAAACACAGTTCAGTGTAGGAAAGAGACAAAAAAGCTGTTTGATGTAAAGACTGACTTGTTCTTTTCTGTTTCCTTCCTATTTCTCCCTCTTTCCACACTACCTGTTATTGTGATGATCCAATTAATGCGTTCATTTTGATGTTCCTGTCTTTCATATATGGCTCGACAAGCTGTAGTACCCGTTGTTGACGGGACAATCATACAGTACGTGTAAAGTTATCTTTATCTAACTCCCCAGCTGCTTTCCGCCAGTCTTCTTATTCTCTTCATCCTCTGCTTTTCCAACATATGTGGGGTCATGGGTGCGAACTGTATCGCACATGTGGATTTGGCCATGTTTTATGACCGGATGCACTTCCTGACGTCAACCCTATATGGAGGGATGCAATTGCTATTGCGTGTTTCTGTGGTGGTTGGTAGTGTAGTGTGTTGTCTGAATATGAAGAGGAAAGTGTTGGGACAAACACAAACACCCAGACCCCGTGCCAGAAGAATTAATCAGACGCGATTAAAATCCCTAACCCGGGACTCTCTGAACCAAAGGCCTCATTCAGTCGGACCGAGCTACTTTCCACCAATACTCAGGC
This sequence comes from Anabrus simplex, assembly GCF_040414725.1. Taxonomy (NCBI): domain Eukaryota; kingdom Metazoa; phylum Arthropoda; class Insecta; order Orthoptera; family Tettigoniidae; genus Anabrus; species Anabrus simplex. The sequence continues at coordinate 477,674,697 of NC_090267.1, forward strand.
ATAATACCAATATAACTTAGTTGGTCTGTTATTGGGCATTTTAAATTTTCCAGCTAATTCATTCCTACTTGCCAGCATTTTGCCCCAGTGTGCTAAGTTAGGATCATCAGTTGGTAAATAGCACAGTGGCCAAGACGCATGGCTAGTGCATACCGCGGATGCCACTGCGTAGGCTACTTGGAGCCACTGGCAGTGCCAATGCACTACGTGAGACTATGTCTCATTTTCAAAAATTGATGCCTGCCTGGCCATCAGATGATAGAGATCTTGATTCCCCTAGGGAATGCATGGTATGCACTAGCCATGTGTCTTGGTAGGTGTGCTATTTCCCAACTGATGAGCCCAACTTAGCACAATGGGGAAAATTGCTCCCAACCGGGCATGAGTTAGTTGAAAAATGTATAATGTCCAATAATGGACCAACTATACTGGTATTATAAATTTACTCATTCGGGACAAATATTTCAGTTTCCCTACGGGAATCAACATCTATATCATCAATATTCAGGCATGCTGTTTTACTTGGTACGCAGCAGTAATTCCATCTGTCGGAGATGACTGGCAGCAGAAGAAACAAATCACACCATAACAATGGTCAGTGTAACGTTATTGTTGATCTGTTTTATGAGCTTTTAATGTAGGCCTTCACATTTAATTTTCTTCCAACTCTGTGATATTAAGGCATCTAATGTAAGAGAGAGTCCTTCCTTCTCTTATGATTCCCTCTTGTCTTATTCGTCAAATGATTCTTCCTTTATGACTTTCTTATCACTTTTTATAATCATCTTCACCCTTTTCCTTGTTGATATAGACCGATGACCAAGCGATTTTACATCTTAAGGCAATCATGACAAAATCCATCGACAGTTAACATGACTGAACGATATTTCCATGTTAGCAATGCTCCACGTTGATATGGACTAAGCAACAAAAGTATAAATTCTATTACTGGTATCATAGTCAGTACAGTAAAACTGTATAAGACATAAATGATCACAAATTTAATTCTATATAACTTTAGTTATGTAGTATTTATCGATAGGACCAAGATAACATAGATATTTGAGAATTAAATTTTTGAACTTTCCCTAAACTACCATTTCACTCATCAGCGTGAACAAAATTATTTATAGCCTAAATCGTAGTGCCCCGTTCCCCAGCTTCAGATACCGATTTTCATTAAATTCTCTTTAGTCATTTTGTCGTGATGCGCGTACATACAGACAGAGAGAGATGACAGAAAATTATAAAGAGCACTTCCTGAGGACATGACAGATACAGAAATACCATTCTGTTTAAATTCCGAGTAATGTACAGACAAAACTCTTATTTTATATATATACTAGCTGATGTACCCGTGCTTTGCTACGGAACTCTACATTGTATACAGAATTCTAGGCTAGGTTGTGTACACGTTGTGCGCAAGATTGTATTAAATTGTATAGTTCTTGACGTTACCCTAGAAATGTGACGGGGAAGTCACGAAACGTCATTTCTCATGTGGAGACTGGGTTAGGGAATTTTCATTGTAATGGTAGGCCCACTTGCCTACCATCAGTCACAATGAGGTTGGGGAGTTTTCATTATAATGGCAGACACTCTCCACCTGCCTTTTTACATCCTCAGAAAGACTGTCTTAGGGTTTTCCCAACTGAAATTAACATAGGTCATTACAATGACGTCAGTAGGAATGGCGTGATTAAAATCAATGCTTTCATATGAAATACTTGATCAAATGAAAAACCACACATTTTCTCACTTTTAATGAAGAGTAGTACGCAGCCGATCTAACAGTCCTGAGTTCCAGAGCTGGAATGACCAAGCCGCAGACATCTGTGAACACTCTTTGTCCTTTCTCGGTGGTGGGGTGTGTGTGTGTGTGTGTGTGTTGAATAGAGGAGAATCCGGGGAAGAACTATGCCCTTTTACTAATCTGTTCCTAGGAGTACCCGATGAGTCGGAAAATCTCAATTCACTACACCGGCGGCGGAAAAATCTATCTGTCTTGGAGGAAAATTTTTTCTTCAAGACAGAGGAGAAACCCCCTTCTTCACTGCTAATTTGGAATAAAATCAATCTAGAATTTAATAAAAATGAAGAGGAAGAAGTTTTTCTTAAGAATTGTGGTACTATAAGTTGGAATAGGCTTGAATTGTAATTCTAGACCAGGTCATACTACTACTACTACTACTACTAAGTGAGCCTCTTGCCTTAAGTCTGCACACTGCTCATTCAAAACAGCACATCAGAATAGGGATCGAATAGCTGGAATACTATCATGAACCAGTGTGTTACGCACCATCAGTATCAGAAAATGTATGAACCAGAGGAACGGCATGCTAAAGAAGAAAGTTCTCCAACTCTCCAGCTATTTCCTGCCAACATTCAGTCAGGCTGTTATACTCGGGATGCAGTAGTTGTCCCATCTATCAGAGTTGAGTGGCAGCATAAGTGACAAAGTACATCACATCAAACAATGGTAAATGTAATGTTATTGTTGATCAATGTTACACGCTTTCGACATTGTAGGCCTTAATACCAATATTGGACATTATAAATTTTCCAGCTAACTCATTCCTGGTTGCCAGCGTTTCGCCCTCGTGTGTTAGGCTGGGCTCATCAGTTGGTACTTAGCACACCTACCAAGACGCTGGCTAATGCATACTGGGCAGGCCACTGTGTAGGCTAATTGTAGCCACCGGCAGTGCCAATGCACTATGAGACACTTTGTCTCATAAAAAATTGATGCCTGCTTGGCCATCAGATGGTATTATAAATTTACTCATTCGGAACAAATATTTCAGATTCCCTATGGGAATCAACATCTAATCATTGTAGGCCTTTACATTTAGTTTTCTTCTGACTCTGTGATACCATTCTTATCATAGTCGGTATAGTAAAACTGAATAAAACATAAATGATTGGAAACTGCATTCGCTATAACTTTTGTTATGTAGTACTTTTCAATAGGTTCAATGACATGAGTATTTAAGAATTAAGTGTTAGGCGCCATCTACTAAACTATAATTTCAGCCAGGGTGAATAAAATTATGTATAGCTTAGACTGTAGTTTCTTATTCCTGGACTCTATATTCTGTTAACCCATTTTCTCATGGCTCGGCGTTGATATGGACTTGGCAACAAAAATACAAATTCATGAATATCTGTGTTATAGCCGGTACGATAAAAATGTATAAGACATAAATGATCGGAAATTTAATTCTATATAACTTTACTCATGTAGTATTTATCAATAGGACCACTAATAATATAAATATTTGAGAACTGAATTTTAGGCCTTCCCGTAAACTACAATTTCACTCAGCGTGAATACAATTATTTATAACGTAGATTGTAGTGGCTCATCCCCCATCTTTACATACCGATTTTCATTAAGTTCTCTTCAGCCATTTTCTCGTGATACTTGTACATACATATATACAGACAGACATTACGGAAAAGTAAAAAGTGAATTTCCCTGTTACTGTGGACATGACCGATACAAAAATACCATTCTTTTCAATTTTATATATATATATATATATATATATATATATATATATATATATATATATATAAAAGAGTTTTATCTGTACATTGCTCAGAATTTGAAAAGAATTGTATTTCTGTATCGGTCATGTCCATAGTAACAAGAAAATGTACTTTTTTCTTTTCCGTAATTTCTGTCTGTCTGTATGTATGTATGTATGTACACGCATCACTAGAAAACGGCTGAAGAGAATTTAATGAAAATCGGTATGTAAAGTCGGGGGATAAGCCGCTACAATCTAGGCTATAAATCATTTTATTCACGCTGAGTGAAATGGTAGTTTAGGGGAAGGCCTTAAATTTAATTATCGAATATTTATATTATTAGCGGTCCTATCGATAAATACTGTATAACTAAAGTTATATAGAATTAAATTTCCAATCAATTATGTCTTATACATTTTTACCGTACCGGCTCTGATAACACAGATATTAATGAATTTGCATTTTTGTTGCCAAGTCCATATCAGCACCGAGCTACGAGAAACTGCGTTAACAGAATTTAATGAAAACCACTATAGAGTCAAGGAATAAGAAACTACAGTCTAGGCTGTAAATAATTTTATTCGCCCGAGATGAAATGGTAGTTTAGGGGAAGGCGCCTAAAATTTAATTTTTAAATACCGGTACCTATATTATTGGTGCTATCGGAAAGTACTACATAACAAATGCTATAGACAACACAATTTCCGATCATTTATGTTTCATTCAGTTTTAGTGTACCGACCATGATAAAAGTGGTATTTCAGAAGGCCTACAATATCAAAAGCACCAAACACTGATCAACAATAACTTTACATTGACCATTATGTGTTACTGATCAACAATAACTTTACATTGACCATTGTTTGTTGTGATTTCTTTTCTTATGGTGCCGCTCAACTGCGATAGATGGGATTACTTCTGCGTACCAAGTATAACAGCCCGACTGAACATTGGCGGGAAATAGCTGGGGAGTTGGAAAACTTTCTTCTTTAGCATGCCATTCCTCTGGTTCATACATATTCTGATACTGCAGGTACGTAAAACACTGGTTCATCATAGTATTCCAGCTATTCGATCCCTACTCTGACACACTCTTTTGAATGAGCTGTGTGCACACTTACGGTAGAGGCTCACTTAGTAGTAGTAGTAGTGGTGGTAGTAGTAGCAGCAGCAGTATGATCTGGTCTAGAATTACAATTTAAGCCTATTTCAAATTAAAAAACCCCAAACCCCATGGCACTACAGCCCTTGAAGGGCCTTGGCCTACCAAGCGACCGCTGCTCAGCCCGAAAGCCTGCAGATTACGAGGTGTCGTGTGGTCAACACGACGAATCCTCTCGGCCGTTATTCTTGGCTTTCTAGACGGGGGCCGCTATCTCACCGTCAGATAGCTCCTCAATTCTAATCACGTAGGCTGAGTAGACCTCGAATCAGCCCTCAGGTCCAGGTACCTATTTCAAATTATAGCACCACAATTCACTATATAACTCAAAAGTCAACCCTGAAAAGAGCCGTTTCTTAAGAAAAGCTTCTTCCCCTTCACTTCTATTAAATTCTACATTCATTTAATTCCAAATTAGCAGTGAAGAGGGGGCTTCTCCTCTGGCTTAGAGGAAAAAATTGCCTCCAAGTCAGATTTTTCCGTTGGCAGTGTAGTGAATTGAGATTTTCCGACTTATCGGGTGCTCCTAGGAAACAGATGAGTAAAAGGGTATAGTTTTGCCCTGGGACTCTCCACTATTCGCCTCCCCCACACCCTCCGCACCGCCGAAAAAAGACGAGTGTTCATGGATCACAGCTGTCTGCGGCTTGGTCATTCCAGCTCTGGAATTCCAGCAGAGTACTGTTCCTTAAAAGTGAGAAAGTGTGTGGTCTTTCATTTGATGGAGTATTTCATTTCATTGCTTTTAATAGCGCCATTCCTACTGACGTCATTGCAATGACCTATGTTCATTTCAGTTGGCAAAACCACTAAGAAAGTCCTTCTGAGGATGTAAAATGGCTGGTGGAGAGTGAGTGTCTGCCATTATAATGAGCACTCCCCAACCTGGTGGTGACTGATGGTAGGCAAGCGGGCCTATCATTACAATGAAAATTCCCTAACACAGTCTTCATATGAGAAAAGACGTTTGGTGACTTCTCCGTCGCGTTTCTAGGGTAACGTTAGGAGCTATGCAATTTAATACAATCTTGCTCACAACGTATACACTGCCTAGCCTAGAATTCTGTATACAATGTAGAATTCCGTTGCGAAGCACGGGTAAATCAGCTAGTTTTATATATATAGATAGATAGGCCCTCGGTTTCCCGTCTCCAATTTGGTATTGCTGTATTCGTCATGTCCACAGCAACAAGGAAATGCACTTTTAATTTTCCGTCATCTCTGTCTGTATTGACTTGTTAAGATTCCTTTCCTGCTTTTGTGCTCGTTCTGTGTTCCTAACCCTTTACTACGTGTATTCATCTTTATCTATTTTGTTCTTCTCTTTTAATGTGCTTATCTGGCTTTCCTCTTATCCTATACATTTTCCACATAAAGACTAAAGATAAGTCAAGATGGCCCCTCAAGCTGGTAAGTAGAAATGAGCTCGTCAGGAAATGAGAACTGGAACTGCCGAGGAGAGAGCCAATCTATTTGAAGATGGTGCAGACCGAGCAAGTTGGGTGTGTGGTTAGGGTTGCGCAGCTGTGAGCTTGCATTCAAGGCCATGGCTGTTTCCTTCCACTCCTAGCCCTTCCTTATCCCATTGTTGCCATAAAACCTACTGTATCTGTCATAATTTATGATTTTCATGATTTCTGTGTTGATTTCCCAGTTTCAGTAGCTTTAACTTTGTTTTGGACACTTCCACCTAATCAACTTTTTTTCTATCTCATTTACAGTAGAACTAGTTTTGGTCTATATCATTAAGTTTACATTCCTTTTCTTGGTGATGTCTTCAAGAATTAAAAAACACAACTGATATATGTCCATTTTGTAACATTATAAAATTTCTGTTGTTGTCCTGCAAATTTATGAACATATTAAAGTACAATTTAAAACCGTAATCTTCACTCGATATTTTACACTAATTTTAATAATGCCTAGTATGTTTTGCGCTGCTCAATTGTATCTTCAAATGATAGTAGCCTCTTGATTTTCACTATAATGCTGCCGATTGACAAGTGTGAATGTGTAAAAAAAATATGCACCAGCATGAAAATGGGAAAACAGACCATGTTTTATCACTGGGTTTCCCAAAATTGAATTTTGTAAAGGAACTCTTTCTTTCTAGTGTTGACCTTCTTGCTGGTGTGTTACAAGATGACTGACTGCTCATATAATACAGAATTTTTATCATTATTCCTAGTTTGTAATGTATGGTTCTTAAGGTTTTTCTCTGGGTACTCCGATTTTCCCTGTTAGCTTTCATTCTAGCAACACTCTCCAATATCATGTCATTTCATCTGTCAGTCATGAATCATTGCCCCAGACGACGGCAATAGGCTTCGGCACAATTTCTATCCTTGCCACTAGATGGGGGCTTCATATATCCCATTCCTAACCCGTTTGAATGACTGGAAACAGGCTGAGGATTTTCATTTGATTAGATGGAAGTGTCCAAAACAAAGTTAAAGCTCTGAAACTGGGAAATCAGAGATAACGCTCTTTGCAGATGATGTTATTTTGTGTAGAGTAATAAATAAGTTACAAGATTGTGAGAAACTGCAAAATGACCTTGATAATGTTGTGAGATGGACAGTTCGCAATGGTATGGTGATAAACGGGGTTAAAAGTCAGGTTGTAAGTTTCACAAATAGGAAAAGTCCTTTCAGTTTTAATTACCGAGTTGATGAGGTGAAGGTTCCTTTTAGGGATCATAAGTACCTAAGTGTTAATATAAAGAAAGATCTTCATTGGGGTAATCACATAAATGAGATTGTACATAAAGGGTAAAGATCTCTGCACATGATTATAAGGGTATTTAGGGGTTGTACTAAGGATGTAAAGGAGAGGGCATATAAGTCTTTGGTAAGACCCATAAGTGAGTGGTGTCTTTAAAAGTAGGAAAGATCACAATATGAAGATAAAGTTGGAATTCGAGAGGACAAATTGGGGCAAATATTCGTTTATAGGAAGAAGAGTTAGGGATGGGATTAACCAAGGGAGATGTTCAATATATTTCCAATTTCTTTGAAATCATTTAAGAAAAGGCTAGGAAAACAACAGATAGGGAATCTGCCACTTGGGCAACTGCCCTAAATGCAGATCAGTAGTGATTGATTGAATGAACACAGAAATCATGAAAATCATAAATTATGACAGACAGGTTTTATGGCAACAATGGGATAAGAAAGGGCTAGGAGTGGAAGGAAACAGCCACATGCCCTTGAATGCAAGCTCACTGCAGCACAACCCTAAATGCATAGTCAACTTGCTCGGTCTATTGTAAATGAGATAGAATAAAGTTGTATAACGCAATTTGTTAGTGTTGATTAGATGGAAGTTCCCAAAACAAAGTTAAAGCTACTGAAGCCTATCTATGTTGGTATGATGTAAAAAAAAAAAAAAATATATATATATGTGGAGATTGTCCTTTTGTGGGTATTTTCCTATATCTCCTTCTTCCTACATTGACCCACCGTTGTGTTTATCCTATTATGTGTGCCTGTCTTTCTATGCAGGGTATAGCAATAAGGTACGGTCAAATTTTCAGAACACCTTCCTCACATGAAGAAGAAAAAAATATATCGACATGGGTCTGGAAATGCTTTATTTCCACGTTAGAACTCATTATCTACAACTCTACATAGTATATTAATTATGGAAAACACACACGAACAGACCGTACCAACGTACCAAATGAAACTCTTTCTTACACTGAATGTTCAAAATGCCCTCCTTTAGTAGTGATACAGGCATCAGCCCGCTGTTGCACTGAATCCCGGAGCGCTAATGTATTCCTAAGATGACGTATGAGGATTGCAATATGCGAGTGATGTGGTCAAAGAATGTAAGGATTAATGGATTGAAAAAGCCTAAAGACTTAAGAGCTCCAATGTTTTTTAAAATTTGCAATCAATGAAATTAAATTATTGTTTCCTTCTAGGAACCTTATTTTTTTGATAAGCTAAAGGCAGGCATTTATACAAGTGGAGGCACAGGCTTCCCCTAGTGCACTGTCACTGCATTGTCCTACATAGGAGGCTTGCAGTGGTGTCTCAACGGTGCACTAGCGCCGGCATCTTGGTCTTCCAACTGATGAGCCCACTGCTACACTAGGGCAAAACGCTGGTAATTTCATGATTGAAAAAGCCTAAAGACTTAAGAGCTTAAATGTAAGGATTCCCTTGCAGATCAGGGTAGACAATTTTTGTTGCGGTCAGATTACCACAAGGAAGGATGCATTAGTTCTGTGTGCTGTCGACAGAATGCGAAAAATACCTCCTATTTATTTTCCTCATAGGTCTAATCAGTTGCTGCAGTGATGGTGCAAAATTTCATAATTTCTTTTGCTAGGTATAGCAAACCTGGGTTACGCTTACTGAAAATTGTACACTTTGGCGGCACACTGTTTCTACATCAGTTTCAGTGTTTGGGGAGGAATGACGGCAACGTGAAGAGGATAGACGACAAGCATGGAAGCTCCGTCAAGTTCAGTTCCGCCCTCTCCCAACCATTTCATGTGATCAGTGTGGATGTATGTTTCATGCCATTACTGGACTACTAAGTTACATGAAACATATTCACAAAGCTTTGCAAGTGTGAAAATGTAAACTGTTGAAGAATATGTTTACTTGGATACAAGTTGCAGCCGATGATGATGATAGCAATGAGCACTAATACGACATCATTTAGAAAGTGTAATCATGTGCTTAATGCTCATTTGTGCACTTCATGAGTACCTATCTGAGTAATGACATGTATTTTCAGGGAAAGAAGTTAGTTTTAATTGCTATGCAATCAGATGTAATTTATTATTTTAACCATTATGATTTGATTTTGGTACGCATTGACTTATATCTAATACACCACTGAAAATTACTGGTAAAGATCTATGTCCACCTTGTCAATACTATAAAATTGGGCAGGCATAAACCTTTATCAGTGATTTTCAGTGGTGTATTAGGTGCAACTCAAGAAGCTAACAGAAATTTCTGTCGCATGCAGTAATTTCATCAGAGGTCAATAATTTTTGTTCTACTGGGTGAGTTGGCCATGCGGTTAGGGGTGCGTAACTGTGAGCTTGCATCCGGGAGACAGTGGGTTCGAAGATGGATTTCCGTGGATTCCCATTTTCATACCGGGCAAATGCTGGGGCTGTACTTTAAGACCACGGCTGCTTCCCTTCCACTCCTACCCTTTCCCATCCCATCGCTGCCATCTATGTCAGTGCAACGTAAAACAACTTGTAAAAATAATTTTGGTCCTAACCGCTGTACATTCAAATATGTTCCTACAAAGAGAATATCATTAGATGTAGCCTTCACTCATCATCATATTCCAAACATCTTTCGAGACATATGGTGGCTACAGTGTTGTGATTGTGGTACGTTGGCATGTAGTGCATGATGTACAGCTGCTCACCATCGGTCACAGTGTTCAATCACCTGGATTGCTTGCTCCAGGTTGGAACTAAGCAGATTTCCTATGTCAGTTTAATAGGTTGGCAGTCTGCTATGTTGCTGCTAAAAGACGGACTTTCCCCGGACCAATTCTTCATATGGCGGTTCCGAATGATATGCTAAAAGAATGTAAGGTTTTTCCTTGCCAATCAGGGTATCTTTGTTGTAATCAGAGTTCTGCAAGGAAGGATGCATTAGTTCTGTGTGCTGTCGACAGAATGCGAAGCATACATCACCAGCACCACTCAAATGCATTGATGCAGTGGCGCTCAGCAGCGTGTAAAGTCCATATCTATGGACTTCACTCACATGTTAATTAAACAGAATGTATACAATGAAAGTTTCCTTATAGTGATGCTGAGTGGTTCCCAGTCGGCAAAGGTGTAAGACAAGGTTGTGTACTCTCCCTTTATTTATTCAACTTGTATGCTGAACACATCATGAGAGAAGTTGGATTGAATGAGTCCGCCTATGGATTTAAGATCGGTGGTATAAACATAAATCAATAACTTAAGATATATTGACGACACCACTTTGATCACTATCAAAGGGTAGAGAACTGGAATTAAAATACATTATAACTGCTGTGAATGGTGGTGTTGGACTATGCCAATTTTAAATGTATAGTCTGACATTTCATCACTGTTTTTGCTTAAAATATTGTAATATTTTATTGGCGGTGATATATATGCATTCATTTCCAATTTTAATCATGGCTGAAGATGACCTAATGTAGCAAGGTTGAAGCTAGTACCAATAATATAAGATATAATATTAATCTAATGGTATTGAATAGGTGGACCTTTCTCTCCCCTTTCATAGTGAACAACTGTCAATACGGACCATAACGAAATTCATAACTTATGACCACTTTGATAGCTGAAAATAAAGATGACTTGGAGAATTTCATATTTAAAGTTAAGGAGCAGAGCAAGACCAAGAAGAAAAAAAAGTCCAGAAATTAGTCGCAGAGTAGTTCTTACAAAGGCAGCATTCATAAGTCTCGGAGATCTTCAAATGCCCTAATGTGTCCATGGACACTAAGATCAAAATGGTTAAAGCTCTAGTCTTCTGCATAACTACACATGGTTGTGAAAGTTGGACCATAAAAAGAGGGCTAGGAAGCACCTTGATGCCTCTGGGTCTTGGTGCTGGAGAAGATTTTTACATAAACATTGGACTGCCAAGGAGGCAAATAAGTGGGTTATTCAGAAGATCAGACCCAATCCATCCCACGAGGTCTTTATTGAGAAGCTAAAACTGAGTTACTTTGGACACATAATGAGGAAGTCTGATTCTATAAAGAAAAACAATTATGCCCTAGAAAAGTGGAGGGAACACATCGAGATGAGGATGGCTGGCATGGAGATGAATAGACTCCATCAAAGAAGAGATGAAGTCATCACTGAAGGATCTGAAATGCCTTGCTGAAAGCAGAAAAACCTGGAGGCACTCCATTCATTCAGTTACCTAAAGGCGATGGTGACTTGATGACATACTCTTATTCATGGGTTAAATTAACTTCTATGTCAATAAATCCTGCAAAACTCCTCTGTCAGATCCCCCTCCTCTTAATTTAAAATGTTCAATTTCCAAATAAAGCTGAATGTTACAAGTGACTTAATTAGTCTAAATAATATTAATGCTCATAACTGGCTAACTAAAAGTAGGTTTTTCCTGACACCAGTGAAGTCAGCAATTATGACACTAAGATCAAAATGGTTAAAGCTCTAGTCTTCTGCATAACTACACATGGTTGTGAAAGTTGGACCATAAAAAGAGGGCTAGGAAGCACCTTGATGCCTCTGGGTCTTGGTGCTGGAGAAGATTTTTACATAAACATTGGACTGCCAAGGAGGCAAATAAGTGGGTTATTCAGAAGATCAGACCCAATCCATCCCACGAGGTCTTTATTGAGAAGCTAAAACTGAGTTACTTTGGACACATAATGAGGAAGTCTGATTCTATAAAGAAAAACAATTATGCCCTAGAAAAGTGGAGGGAACACATCGAGATGAGGATGGCTGGCATGGAGATGAATAGACTCCATCAAAGAAGAGATGAAGTCATCACTGAAGGATCTGAAATGCCTTGCTGAAAGCAGAAAAACCTGGAGGCACTCCATTCATTCAGTTACCCAAAGGCGATGGTGACTTGATGACACACTCTTATTCATGGGTTAAATTAACTTCTATGTCAATAAATCCTGCAAAACTCCTCTGTCAGATCCCCCTCCTCTTAATTTAAAATGTTCAATTTCCAAATAAAGCTGAATGTTACAAGTGACTTCATTAGTCTAAATAATATTAATGCTCATAACTGGCTAACTAAAAGTAGGTTTTTCCTGACACCAGTGAAGTCAGCAATTATGACACAGAAGGTTTGCATTCTCCACCATCGATAAGTTACACTCACATTGAGATGACTGACACACTCATACTTCAACATACACATAATGGTCATACATTTTACTACACTTGCAAAAGTAGATAACTAGATAAATAGATAACTACGGTTCTGGAACCCTTTGCTTTTTGGGTCTAGGCCTATATTGTATAAATAACACACATTGCTACAAACACTTCAGATTTCTTGTTTCCTCATCATTAGCTCCAAATTAAAGCTTAGTGAAAACAATCGTAACCTTTTATTAACACTATTTTTTATAATGGACTCTTGTGTTGTGATGGTCTGATTATGCACGCAAATACTGACGAACTATTGTCAAGGACGGTAATGTTTGGATTTAGAACAATACAGTCCTATTCTCCCCAATTTTGAAATCAAATGCCAAATTCTCATAATTCAAAAGCAGACCTTGTTAGAAACATGTGGATACACCTATCTAAAGAAAGAGGTATTTATTGCAGCCAATGGCCATATAAAATATAATGTACAGTAACTTATATGCACAGAATAATAAATTTTTTCATTAAAGATTCAGGTTAGAAGCTCTTAAATCCACTGAAACAGAAACACACAGATATTTTATATATTTCATGTGCAAAACTGTGTCAAAGTTTCATGTCTCTCCTTACACCATATTACATGATATCTGCTGCACCAATCCCCACATAACTTGCATTTACACTCTGTATGTGGTAAGTGGTACCTCGCTGTGCTGCAGATTCGGTAATGAAACCCATGCACTGCAAATCTGCTCAAAATTTGGGCCTTTCTGGTCTCCTAGTATCATCATATCATTTGCAAAGAAATCATCCCATATTTCTGTTCATTTATTGGTGATTTCTTTCATTATCTCATTATATTTGGCAGTAGGTGGAAGTAGGAAATGTGACCTCAACTTCTCAAGATAAATTTGTTCTCCTGCCAAGACATATACCATAAAAGTAATAATAATAAAATTATAAACTTTGAGGACATATACCAGACGAGACGGTGTGAACTTGGACACGCATAGTACGATCTAATGATATTAGATTTTGTAAAAATTATTTTAAATATAATTTAAACTAATGTTATGTGTGTAACAACACAATTTTGACTCATTCGGATCAATCTCCAAGAAGATAACCATATGTTTGCTCATGTATCTTCTGATTTCTGATCTTCCTTTACAACACCATATTTTCAAATTTTCAAAGGGTTTGAATCTTCCTTTCATGACTACAGCTTCACACTTAAATATTATCATACAACAGGCTTCAGTGCTCATGTACATAAATGAAAGTCATAATAAGCTATATTTTACGAATCCTTCTCACAAAATATATCATGATGTGAAGGACTACTTCCTAAGAAAGTGATAACTTGGGTGCTGCAAGGAATTGCATCCTGCTTACATTTTGCAATGTTGCTAATCTTCTTATCATAGGCCAACTGATGGTGAATGTAGTAAAGTCAATGCCCCTATAGAAATTATTTCAATAATAGGGCCTAGCCTATTCTGGAAGTGGGCAGCAAGAATCCATAAATAACTTGGAAAGAATCCCTCGCCTTCACTTCAAATAATCTTAAGCTAGTAGGTGCCATCTACTAGGACACACAGGTGTTACCTGGCTACCTTATTAGGTACAACATTTCACAGATTGAAAGTCAGTTTTTAATACAACGACCTTCAATTGCAAATAGTGTAACATTACATAATATTCAAGCATTAGGCAGAGGGAAACGAAATCAGAAAAATTCCAAGGTAGATCAAGCAGGATAAATAAATATGGTGGAGGACATCATCTGATCAGCTGCATGCTGTGGGGCAATTCTGATATTTCCCTCTATTTTAAAAGAACACTGCTACATTCTTCTCTTAACATATATGATTCTCGGCAATGTACTTAGGTACCTTCAGGGAAGCTAAAAATGTACCTAATAAATCCTAATAGTGCGAGACTAGGTTGCGCAAGTGAAACCCAAGAACACCACGATGATCAGTTTGTTTGGGTCACAAATATACGTTTGTATTATTTCTTTAAATGAACACAGGTCCAGCGAAACCGTAAAATATCATTTAAAAAATAATCTCCTGTAGGACATCACCAGGAATGTGCGGGTCAGAATTGTGAGTATCGCATTTAAATATTGCTGAAAAATAAATCTCAATGTTACATTCTGCGACAATACTATTGCATCGATACCGATCATCAGCCATCAAAGCACCAATTGGATGGGGGCGGTTAGTGTTTATAGGTCAACTGGGTACTTCCCCTGGAGCTGCAAATGCGTTCATCACATAACATCGAGCTCAAAACTGTATAGATACAGACGTAGTATGTAGGTCGTGTCAACAGTAGGAAACTAGCATTTGTGCATGCGATTTACAAGGGTTGAGAAGAATATCAACACAATAAATGCTGCTTGACTTGTATTCTACGAAATGTGCAAGATAACGAAAATAATTTACCTGTCACAACAATAACTGTAATAACAATTACAACTGGCCTGTCATCACCACTTCTTAGCCGTCAACTGTACACAAAACACCTTCAAAAATCACTACCGTACCGTAATGAACGAGACTTCGTATTCACAAAACCTCGGAAGGCAGGCAGGCTATAATTCGCTTTAATAAATCATGAGACTGTCATGATAGCGCTGGTTATCCAATTTTTGCAATGCTGTATGCATAATACACTTCATACATACTGAAATTATTAGCTTAATGTAATGACTAGAAATCGATAATAAACGATTATCATACAGAGAAAACAAGGATCTGTTTTCACTCTTTCACTTGCTGCAGATTATCAGTTCGCGAATAAATTCATAAATGACATTTACGGAACTCAGCTGATCATTTTTGTAATTTTGACAGCCAGTTACACACTCACACCGGTGCACTGCCTAGGCCTATGAACCCTCTCATGCAAGTCGGCACTCCCTGGAAAAAAAATTACAAAACCTACCGACAACCACACACCGTTATACACTTAAAAGCTGTATTCCATCCTCCAGCATACGCATTTTAAATACGATGCACTGATTTAACGGATAAAATTCACATTAAGAACAATGTATTTTTCCTCACTTGCCTTTGCGGTTGGGTATAGGCCTATTTAAGAGATCAGAGAGAAAAAATCAGACGATTTGAGGATACGGAACACAATTTCAGTTTAATTTATGACAGATATGATTGTTTATGTGACACACACGTTCACTTCTTTCGTTCGTGACACTCATGACGCTCCCGTAACGGTGTTATTATCCGATTTGAACAGAACAAGACGAGGCCGAGCGCTGGCGGCATCCCTAGCTGCCATACTGCAAACTGGTGGGTCACGTGACCAAGATGCCCCTTTGTGCTCAGACTCTGTACGCGCTTGCTCTGCCTGCCTGCGCTCTTTCTCGCGTTTTCCCCTTTTCCCTCTTTTCTATATTTTCCAGCCCTCACTAATTATGATCAACGAACAAGTGTTTTAAGAACGCTTCAATTTAAAGCAAGCTTTAATTATAATATTTACTAGAATGTTGATTTCTGTCAAGGAACTACTATGCCCCAACGGGAACTTCTTATGAGTTTATTATTTGTGTAGCGTAGGACTGAAAATATGTACTTATCCGACTGTAAGTTCTTCTCTCTTTCTTCCTTCCTCAGCGACGGATCCCACCTCTACCGCCTCAAGGGCAGTGTCCTGGAGCATGGGATTTTGGGTAGGCGGATACAACTGGGGAGGAGGACCAGTACTTTGCCCAGGTGGCCTCGCCTGGCCTGGGGATGGGAAGATTGGAAGGGATAGACAAGGAAGAGGGATGGTTGGTACCATCCCGACATTTGCCTGGAGGGAGAAGTGGGAAACCACGGAAAATCACTTCGAGGATAGCTGAGGTGGGAATCGAACTCACCTCCCAGGCTGAGTGGATCCCGTTCCAGTCCTCGTACCACTTCTTAAATTTCGTGACAGAGCCGGAAATCGAACCCGGACCTCCGGGGGTGGCAGCTAATCACGTTAACCACTACATCAGATGGGCGGCACGACTGTAAGTTTCGTTTTTATTTACAAACTTCTTATCAAGAAGTTCACTCAAGTTAATCTTCAAGGCTAAGACAATAATTATTATTAATGATACTGGTATGGTATGCTGTTTCAAGTTTATTTGAATGAGTGATTTGTTATTAATCTTACTTCGAAATAAATAGGACGAATCCAATGAAAATTGTAAGAATGTAATAGGTACGGTAGTATAAAATGTGATTCGTCCTCGACACCGTCGTTAAAATACATTTATTTCTTCAGCAACCTTAAAATAATAACGATTATTATTATTATTATTATTATTATTATTATTATTATTATTATTATTATTATTATTATTATTATATTATTTACAATTTTGCTTTATGTCGCACCGACATATATAGGTCTTACGGAGACGATGAGATAGAAAAGGGCTTGGAGTGTGAAGGAAGCGACCGTAGCTTAATTACGGTACAGCTTGATGCGAAAATGGGAACCCATGGAAAACCATCTTCAATCTTGCTGACAGTGGGGTTCGAACATGACGCTGAACGCAATGGTAAAGCGGTGGCCTACGTCTTTATTCACGCTAGGGATAACTGAAAACCAATGAAATGGAGAGGGCAAGATATTTGCAGATGTGTTCATGTTTAGGAATTTAAAGTTTAGTGATGAAAGGAAGATATGTAGATGAGGTCTTCAACCCTTCTTGATTTCCAGAACAAGATGCCAGCACTAACACGTCCATTAGACATTGTTCCCAAAGTATGAACCTCCAAAACCTCAAAATATTCTGGTATTTACGTGTCAAGTTAGCAGTCACCTGAAAGGTAGGGTAGACGGTAAAGCTCATTATTAGAGGACCGAACTTCGGACCTTCGAATCAAGAGGCAAACATCTTATCTGTCAGACCAGTGGAGATTTTACGGGTTAATAAATGTGTCTATTCATGATATGACATTTCAGTTCTTCCAATTTATTATTTGTGTACCTCTCTTGTGCGATTGTTATTGTTACGTAGAAGAAAAACAGTTTAAAAAAATACTTCCCTTCCGGATGTGCTACTTCGCCGGGGAATTCTAGTCGCGTAGCAAGTCAATTGTAGTACCTTAAGATGGCAGTACTATTGCGTCACTCGATGACGTATTACAGAGGCCAAACTGTTGTTGCTATATAGATACAATGGACCTTTCTCTTTAGTATGAAGTATTGAGTACTGTCGTCGCATGTGCTGTCTAGAAACGACTTCGATTTCAATTCTTCCATGTTTTTTAGCGTTCACCGACGAAAGCATGGTTCCGAAACTAAAGACATATTCTACGTCAAAATAATCTCAACTACCGTACTTCAAAATATATGTTTGTAAATTGAAGTCCCACTCTGCCAAACACGTTGCTCATTTTTCGTACGGTAAATTTTAACTCGCGAATTTCGTCATAATCATCATACGTTACATTAGATTAGATTAATTTTGTCTTGAACGATTAGGGCCCTTCCATGAAACCAGAACCAGATTGTGAGATATAATACATATACAAGAATAATCGGAAATAAAATTACTTACAACTTCAGTATTAACTTAATGGAATACCAATACAACTAATGATAGTAATGAAGTGATGGACGATTATGTTAATCACAGAACTCTACAAACAATATTAGTTTATAACAACTGAAACTTTACAACCGAACTCGGTAGCTGCAGTCGCTTAAGTGCGGCCAGTATCCAATATTGAGGAGATAGTGGGTTCGAGCCCCACTGTCGGCAGCCCTGAAGATGGTTTTCCGTGATTTACCATTTTTACACTAGGCAAATGTACCTTAATTAAGGCCACGGCCATTTCCTTCCCACTCTTATCCCGTCGTCGCCATAAGACCTATGTGTGTCGGGGAAAGCCAATTAAAAAGAAAAAAAAACCACCTTTCTTCTCTCCTAATATAATTATCCACTAAATAGTCACAGAACTCATCAAGGGTTATCTGCTGTTGTTTAATTATTATTTACTGTACTCTATATATTAGTCAACAGGCACGCATTTAGGAACTTGATTTAAAGAAGGCGAGGGGCGTCCGAACTCATTTGTCGACGAGATATTTTTTCTACATTTCGTGGTGTGTGTGTACAATATGAAGCAGTAGTAGTGTATTGTATTATTATTATGATGTCCGGATCCATGGCTAAATGGTTAGCGTGCTGGCCTTTAATCCATAGGGTCCCGGTTTCGATTCCCAGCCGGGTCAGGGATTTTGACCATCAATGGTTAATTCCAATGGCTCTGGGAGAGGGTGTTTTTGCCGTCTTCATCATTAGAATCAATCGTAGGTAGGGCCCCATCCTCATTGAAACGCAGGTCGCTTATACGGCGTCAGCTCGAAAACGTACACCAGCCCTCTTCGGAGGCCACGTATATACTTATATGTGAATTAGCCCATTTATTTATTTATTTATTTATTTATTTATTTATTTATTTATTTATTTATTTATTTATTTATTTATTTATCTATCGTATGATAAAACTCATCAGGACTACGCAAATTACTTAGAGGTGTGCACCTGCCTTCCTTTGTGCCCATACATCTTTAATTCTTTTACTGTGAGCTTCCTTTTCTGTCTTCAGACCAGGTTGTCCCAGTTCTTTTTTGGTCTTTCCTCTTGGTCAACTTGCCATTTGTGAATTTTGGATCTGAAATTTGCCCTGTTTTGGACATCTGTTGGTGTAATTCGTGCCTGTTTCAAATCAGGTTTGATTTTGCCAATCCATTTCATTTTGTCTGTTTTGGTTTTAGGCTCCTGTTTTCGTAGAATTCAACTGCTTGTTTTGTAAGTCTGTTTGGATGCATTCTTTTAATATGTCCATAGATTCTTAACCTGCGTTTTCTAATGTCACTGTGAATATTTGTGTATTGTTTGATTTCCTGTCCGCCTCTAAGTCGATATTGTCTATCGGCAAGTTTTAGGCCTAGAATTTTTCTTAATATTTTCAATTTCTGCTTTTCTGTTCAAAATGAGCATTTATGATCCCTAAAGATATTCTGGTTTAATGACTGGATTGTAATGTCTTCATTTTTTGTGCTTGGATATATTTTTTCTAGATATTTTGGGTTAGTCGGTATGCAGATTCCATCTTTTGGTATCTAATTTCATTGGTTATTGTTCGAATCCATTCTCCTGAATTGTTTCACCAAGGTACTTAAATTGTGATACTCGTTTAATTTTGCCATATTTTGTCTCCATCAATTTTGGTACCGTACTTGTTTGTTGCAGGTCATCTATTCTGTCTCTTCTACAGATATCGTTCACTCTGATTTTGGGCTGTTAAGATTGCTAGGTCGTCTCCAAATGCTACGCGATATATCACTAATTTTCCTCTGCCTAAAGTGATTGGTTGGTGAACTTTGAGGACTAACTTCTGTTTGCGCCATTCTTGTATTGCTTCTTCAAGGATGTAGTTGAAGAGTAAAGGAGAAAGTCCATCTTCTTGTCTTAGTACCGGTTTGATGTCATAGGGATCTGAGATTTACCCCATAAAAAAAAAAAAAAAAAAAAAAAAAACCACTGATTCGGTCTTGAGTTAACCTGAAACAGATAAATATCTGAAAAATTTACAAAACAAACGAAGTTACAGACAGCGGACCCATACAACTTTATTTATATAGATTATTATTATTATTATTATTATTATTATTATTATTATTATTATTATTATTATTATTATTATTATCATCATCATCATCATCTGTTTACCCTCCAGGTTCGGCTTTTCCCTCGGACTAAGCGAGGGATCCCACCTCTACCGCCTCAAGGGCAGTGTCCTGGAGCTTCAGACTCTTGGTCGGGGATACAACTGGGGAGAATGACCAGTACCTCGCCCAGGCGGCCTCACCTGCTATGCTGAACAGGGGCCTTGTGGAGGGATGGGAAGATTGGAAGGGATAGACAAGGAAGAGGGAAGGAAGCGGCCGTGGCCTTAAGTTAGATACCATCCCGGCATTCGCCTGGAGGAGAAGTGGGAAACCACGGAAAACCACTTCGAGGATGGCTGAGGTGGGAATCGAACCCACCTCTACTCAGTTGACCTCCCGAGGCTGAGTGGACCCCGTTCCAGCCCTCGTACCACTTTTCAAATTTTCTTGGCAGAGCCGGGAATCGAACCCGGACCTCCGGGGGTGGCAGCTAATCACGCTAACCACTACACCACAGAGGCGGACATTATTATTATTATTATTATTATTATTATTATTATTATTATTATCATTATTATTATTATTGTGCGGCTCCATGGGTAGATTGTTAGCGTGATGGCCTTTGGTCGCAGGCGTCCCGGGTTCGATTCCCGGTAGGTCGGGAATTTTAACCATAATTGGTTAATTTCCCTGGTACGGGGACTGGGTGTATGTGTCGTCTTCATCATCATTTCATCCTCATCACCACGCGCAGGTCGCTTACGGACATCAAATCAAAAGAGCTGCCCCTGGCGAGCCGAAGTCTTCGGACACATTCCGGCACTAAAAGCCATACGCCATTTCATTTTTCATCATTATATTATTATTATTATTATTATTATTATTATTATTATTATTATTATTATTATTATTATTTTACAATTTTTTAATTTTACGGCATTACCAGCAGTCGTACCCATCGTTTACTGGTTTATTAGCTTCCTCAGGAGATCAGAGGTGGTATCCAACCCACGATCACAGGTTCGATTCTAACCAACCAAAGATAACTCTAAACCTGAAAGATTGAAGTAAACGGGAGTGAATTACCAGCACTGTTATCTATATAATTAACTCAGAAGTACATACGAAGAGGAGCGCATGTGTCAATTGGGAAACTGCCGGAGAACTTATAGTCTTTGAGCTCTCTCTCCTTCGTTAGCAGTGGCGATACGACGGACCGAAGCCTAGCACCTATTTGGGCATAGAGAAGCAAGCCTTGCGAGGTGAGGCGAGGGAAGAAGGAGGCAGTGTCTGAGCTGCAATATCTTTCTCCGATACCTTGCACCAGTAGCGGCGATTGGGAATTAAAAGTGTGTGTGGGGCAGTGGCGACTGGTGCAGAAAATCAGTTGTGTGCTGTAACCCATCCCCCCTCCAAAAAATAAAAAAATATTGAGAAACATACTGGTACGCGGTCTTCAAGAGGCTCCCCACTGAGTTTTCCACACTGAACAAAAACGCAAACAACCCCAACACATATACACATTCCTCATAATCTATATAAATAAAATTGTAGGGGGTCCGCTGTCTGTAATTTCTTTTGTTTTGCCAATTTTTCAGATATTTATCCGTTTTAGGTCAACTCAAGACCGAATCGGTGGTTTTTACGTTTCGTGTCTGTTTGTTTGTCTGTTTGTCTGTTCCACCATCACGTCGAAACGGCCGGATAGATCTCAACCAAACTTCATATTTAGAGCATACTCATCCCGGGGAAGGTTTCGATATGCATATCGTTTTAAAATCTTTGAATACATGGGGGGTTTATAGGAAAACCAGAATGGTTTTTCCACCATCACGTCGAAACGGCTGGATAGATCTCAACCAAACTTCATATTTAGAGTATACTCATCCCGGGGGAGGTTTCGATATGCATATCATTTTAAAATCTTTGAATACACGGGGGGTTTATACGAAAACCAGAATGTTTTTTCCACCATCACGTCGAAACGGCTGGATAGATCACAACCAAAATTCATATTTAGAGTACACTCATCCCGGGGAAGGTTCCCATATGCATATCATTTTAAAATCTTTGAATAGACGGGGGTTTATAGGAAAACCTGAATGGTTTTTCCACCATCACTTCGAAACGGCTGGATAGATCTCAACCAAACTTCATATTTAGAGTACACTCATCCCGGGGAAGGTTTCGATATGCATATTATTTTAAAATCTTTGAATAGACGGGGGTTTATAGGAACCATTTTCTCTTATACTATTGATTTTCTGTAAACTTAGTTTACCGTACGTGAAACGTCTCTTCATTATAAAAAACTCGTTTTGTTCATAATTTACCTTACTCTTCACATGACGGAGAAATTTACAATTTTCCGCTGGTATCATGCTCTGCATTGAGTGACCGACAGACCGACAACGAACCTACAGGTTACCATGGCAAGGTCTCTGACTGCATGCCAGCAGGGAAATAACGTATTGCCATTTTCCTCATCATGCTTTTAAATTCGTGGTTGTTCCTTGAGTAGAAGGCAAGAGAGGCGTCAATCGGCCTATCTGCGGGATATTGGCGGAATATCGTTGGAGTTTACAACCGCCCTCGAATAGATTAAGTAATAACACCATTAGTCATCTCCTTATCTGTTTACCCAAGTATCACTGCGCCTAAATTTCTCCTCTGTTACCGCTTTATTATATCCATAACTCACACCAGCTTAATTTATTGAGGGGCTTTTGATTTTCCAATACATTCACTTGGCATTTACATATTTGTCGTTATCCGGCTGTCGTCAGTTATAATCCATTTTCTATTACTTTCAACTTTCTTAACTGTATTATTTTCTTCCTTAATTACGCCGTATGTACGCGAGTGCTACAAACTACTGGATGTATTTCCACCAAGACTCATATTTAGTATACACCTGTCCTGGATAGGTTTTAGTGCAAATATTGTTTCTAAATCCCTGAACTGACTGGGGGTTTATACGAAACCGAAACAGTGATTTTGCACTTCCACAAAATATACACAACCAAACTTAATGGAAATCTACCTACCTTGGTAGAAATTAATTTCTAAACCCTTTTTCTCATGTGCATCATTTCGATACGAGGATTAATAAGGGAGATATCATTAACGGACCGTTTTTCTGTACAAGTCCCATCGGACTTAACTCACGAGCGGGTGCGTGTAAAGTGTATTCCTTACAACTTGAAAACTACTGAAGACATTCGAACCTAAATTTATATTTAGCATCCACCTGTCCAAAGGTAGGTTTTAAACGTAAATAACATTTCATGTTCCGGAATGGACTGGCGGTTTATAGAGAACCGAAATGGTGATTTTACTCTTCCACAATATATACAGAACAAGACCAACCTGACTGGAAATCGACCAAACGTGATGGAATTCCACCTCTAAACCTTTTTTTCATGTGCATTTTTTCGTCCGGAGGATTAATAAGGGAGATATCATGAATGGTCACTTTTGCAGGTTAAGTCCAGCGGACATAGCCCAAACGGTGTTTTACATGGAGCAGATTCCTGAATTATATATCATAACGACTGTGTGCCTCTACACTGACAATTTTGACGAAATTTTCGTACAGCTTTCCGTTTAAGGGGTAATAATGACCATCTGCATAATTTTTTGGTTTAGTTTCCTGAAAGTCCTAATTTTTACCCGCCTCGCCCAAAATCCAGATTGCGGCATAATCTGCCAGAAGAAAAAGAAGATAATTGAAATTTGACAAAATTATACGTTTTAGCCTGCAATGAAAGGAAAACTACAAAGATCATTAAATTTTTCACTTTTTATCCCCGAAGAATATTGAAATATGCTGGCAATTTTAATGATGGTGCACACCTTCGGAAATTCCTATCACATAACGGATTGCACAATCTCCGTTCAATTTGGAATGATCTACAACCTTGGTCTTATGACTTTTTGCCGTATCTGTATCCATTTTGCGTTTGATTTTTCTCTATTAATCGATGTTAAGTCACTTTGGAATTTTCACATGCATAATTCATACGTTCAATTACTTATATGAAATACACAATCATCAAACTCTTCACGAAAATTGGCCCACCCAGTAGCCATATATCAGCCAAATGCTATGTAGGCCTACGTAGCTGTCACATAATTATCCAAAAAGTAATGTAATGTGAGATAATCTTACAAAAACTTTACCCTGTTCCACGGTTGTAACTCAATCTGACCCAAGAATAGACGACATATCATAGGACCAGCCATTTAGGCCACTAAATCCGGCGTGTCTTATGGTATAAACCTTTGTCGATATGACGTACGTTTAGTAGCACTTAATCTGTAAATGATGGTCTTCAATATTGTAAAGACGCATATACTTTTATATGTCGATCTATATATATTCACTGATGTCGATTTGTAGCGATCGAGAAAGGGTCTGTAATCTGTACTCCCCACACCGACTTTGACTGGCAGTAGGAAAGGGTTCCTTCTCCAACTCCTGTGTAACTGTCATTAGTAAGGAAGGCCTAAAATTGTAATGAATAGTTCACTTCTCGATTTGACTTGCAGCAGGCAAGTGAGCATGCAGTGTGTAAAACTCCCCAACCCGATTGTGTTTGGCAGTAGGCAAGGGTGCCCGCCATTATAAAGAAATGTCCTCATCTAAAATGTGACTGGCATTAGGCATAGTGGCCTGCTATTTTGATGGAAACTCACCAACTTGGTGTGACTGGCAGTAAGCTGGCTGGCAGTAGGAAAATGGGCCTGGCATTATAATGATAACTGCACAACTCAATTTCGAGTGATAGTACGGTAATTGCCTGCCATTATAATAAAAATTCCTCAACTGTAATCTGTCTGGAAGTAGGAAAGGGGGGCTGCCATTTTAACGAAAACTCCCCATATCGATTCTGTCCGCGTAGTAGGCAATGGGGCCTGCAATTATAATGTAAACTTCCCAACTCGATTGTGAATGGCAGTAGGCAAGTGAGCCTGCCGTTATATCACAAATCCGTAACAAACACTTTACATTGGAAACAACGTACGGGGACCTCCCCATGCTCTTTCTCGGATAACGCTAAGAGATGCAATTTTAAAACAATCTTATTTACTGCATGTACACTATTTACTTCGATATTCGAATACAATGTGGAATACCGTAGCGAAGCACGGGTACATTCGCTAGTCTCTCTATATAAAATAACTTGTCCTGACTGACTGACTGACTGACTGATTCATCATCGCCGAGCCAAAACTACTGGACATAAAGCAATGAAATTTTGGGAATATATTCATATTTAGATGTAGGTGCTCGCTAAGAGGGGATTTTTTGATATTCCGCCGCTAAGGGGTGAAAAGGGGGCTGAAATTTTAAAATGAGTGTATCTATATCACAAAACTTTAAAAGTTTACAGATGTAAAAATTGGTATTTAGAATCTTCTTTAAAAATAAGGAAACACGTATTTTTCGCTTTCAGAAAATTCCAATAGGAGGGATGAAAAAGGGTGAAAAAGGTGCTGAATGCCTTTAATCAGGATACCGGTACTTATATCTCAGAAACTGAAGATATTACAGACCTGAAAATTGGTACTTTTGTTCTCTTTTAAAAATAGAGAAACACGTAATTTTTGATTTTGGAAAATCCAATTAATGGGAGGGTGAAAAGGGGGGTGAATTTTTAAAATGAGTGCATCTATATCTCAAAACTTTTAAAGTTTACAGATGTAAAAATTGATATCTAGAATCTTCATTAAAAATAAAGAAACACGTATTTTTTGTTTTCGGAAAATCCCAATAGGTGGGGTGAAAAGGGGTGAAAAATGGGTTGAATGCCTTTAATGAGGGTACTTATATCTCAGAAAATGAAAATATTACAGACCTGAAAATTGGTGTTTGGGGTCGCCTTTAAAAATAAAGAAACACGTATTTTTTGTTTTCGGAGTCTCAATAGGAAGGGTGGAAAAGGGTGAAAAAGTGGTTGAATGCCTTTAATGAGGCTACTTATGTTTCAGAACCTGAAGATATTACAGACCTGAAAATTTGTATTTGGGATCTACTTTAAAAATAAAGAAACAGGTATTTTTCGTTTTTGGAAAATCCAAATAATGGGGGGTGAAAAGGGAGGTGATTTTTAAAATGAGTAAAACTTTAAAAGTTTACAGATGAAAAAAATGGTATTTAGAATCTACTTTAAAACTAAAGGAACACGTATTGTTTTGTTTTCTGTAAATCCCAATAGGAGGGGTGTAAAAGGGTTAATAATGGGCTGAATGCCTTTAATGAAGATACATATATCTCAGAAACTGAAGATATTATAGAACTGAAAATTTGTATATGGGATCTCCTTTAACAATAAAGAAACACGTATTTTTTGTTTTTGGAAAATCCAATTAATGGCGGTTAAGCAGGAGTGACAAATTAGGGTGAATTTTTTGAAGGACTATATCTACAGAAGATCTGAGAAACGTAAAATGTTACAGACGTAAAATGTGGGTATTTGGAATCTCCTGTAAATGTAAAGAGACACAGGTGATTTGTTTTTGGAAACTCCACTTAAGGGGAACTAAAAAGGGGTGAAATTTTAAAATGAGAATTTCTACAGTATATCTAAAAAAGACTTAACATGTTACAGAAATGAAAATGGTATTTTTTATCTCTATTAAAAATAAAGAAACGTGTATTTTTAGTTTTCGGAAATACCACTTGGTTGACGGGGGTGGAGGGGGGTTAAGGTGACTGAAAATGGTGTTGAATTCTTTTAATTAGGCTACTGATATCTCAAAAATGAAGATGTTACAGACGTGAAATTTGATATTTGGAATCTGCTTTAAAAGTAAAGAAACACGTATTGTCGAAAAATCCAATGAAGGGAGAGGGGGGAGTGGGGGTGAAAGAATTGAAAAATTAATTGACTTAATTGTATGAGAATATATACATCTAATAAAAACTAAAGTTGTTGCAGACGTGAAAATTGGTATTTTGATCGCCTTAAAAAACAAAGAAAACTGCGTTTGGGGGGGGGGGAACCATCTTGGGGGGCGGGAGTGAAAATGAATTGAATTCCTTTCATGAGGACACATAAATCAAAAACTGAAGAAGTTAGAGTCGTGATAATTGGTATTTAGAAGATCCTTTACCATTAAAGAAACAAGTATTTTTTGCCGGAAAATTCAGTTAGGGGAGGGGAGGAGTGTGAAAGGAAGTGAAAAAGTGAATTATTTTTATAGGGATACTTATATCTCAAAACTGAATGTAATAGGCGTGAACATTGGTGTTTGGAATCTCCTTTTAACATAAAGAAACACGCCTTCTTTTTTGTGGGGTGGGGGTGTTAAATAAACTTAACGGCGGTGGGGTGTAAAAGGAGGTGAGACCAATTGATTTTACTGTTCATAATGTACTTATAAGGAGCCTCCGTTGCTCAGGCGGCAGCGCGCCGACCACTCACAGCTGGGTCCCGTGGTTCAAATCCCGGTCACTCAATGTGACATTCGTGCTGGACCAAACGGAGGCGGGACAGGTTTTTCTCCGGATACTCCGGTTTTCCCATTCATTATTCATTCCAGCAACACTGTCCAATATTTCATTTCATTTGTCATTCATCGATCATTGCCCCAGAGGAGTGCTTCGGCAGCCGGCACAATTCCTATTGTCACCGCTAGATGGGGCTTTATTCATTCCATTCTTACCCTGTCGAATGACTGGAAACATGCTGCAGATTTTCGATGTACTTATTCTGATCATAAACCGATCATTTTTAATCTTTCCTGGGTTCGTTTTTAACAGCCATCTTTTCCTTCGGAGAACGTTCTTAGATTACAGTAGACTCTCCTGGCATATAAATAAAAATTTAAACACATTTGAAATAAACGATAGGAATGAGATTGGCCGTCAAATTGTTCACCTCTATAATACGGTCAATAATGCACGATGCGTCATTCGGATCGCCAGAAATCCCGCACACTTGCCTACGCGCGACAATGGCGCTGGGCACATTGTCAACAATGACAATGGCAGCAGATGTAATTTACCGCCAAGTAGCGGTCTTGCATCTTGCTGTGGGGTCCAGAACATATAATAATAATAATAATAATAATAATAATAATAATAATAATAATAATAATAATAATAATAATAATAATAATAATAATAATAATAACAATAATAATAATAATAATAATAATAATAATAATAATAATAATAACGAATACAGTCCGGCCGCGGGTTCAATACCGCCAAGGCACCCAAGACGACACCACGCCGGATCTCCTTCAGGATTTGATCCATACTAAAAATGCTTATAGGAAAAGATGGCAAAGATTTAGGGGCCCAACTGACCGCGTGGAATACCTGGACCTAACCCGGGAAGTACGAAATCGATTGCTGGAAAGAAAGGTTGAAAAATGTGAGGAACTTTGTCGTAATCTCTCAAAAAACGAGTCAGATCGCGAATTTTGGCGGTTTCAATCAGAAAACGAGTCAGATCGCGAATTTCGGAGGATTATATATAAAACGTTAAGCATTCAATTATAAATTTCAGTATAATACCGTAGCGAAGCACGGGTATCTTGCTAGTAAATAAATAAATAAATAAATAAATAAATAAATAAATAAATAAATAAATAAATAACTAAAAAATAAATAAATAAATAAATAAATAAATAAATAAATAAATAAATAAATAAATAAATAAAAGTTTTCTTCTAAGAACAGCCATCCCGAACGAATGGACTTCATTTCTGCACTTAATATGTTGCGACAGTGATATTTTCTCAACAATACGTCGAGTATTGAAACTGTTTGCTGTTTTACTGGTTACCATTGCCACACTAGACTGCTCTTCCTCATCCTTGAAATATTTAAAAGGTCATTTGCAGAATATGACTGCACGGGAAGGATTTCATGTGTTAGCTCTTTAGAATATAGGCCTACACACACACAAAAAAAAAAAACGTGTACGTAGAAACAATGATCCATGAGCTGGCCTAAAACCCACGAGACGTCTGCTATTGTAATCATCAGCATGAATACAAATGTACATATATACATTATCATTATAGACTGTTCTGCCTTTCAGCGTTCAGTCTGCAAGCCTCTGTGAATTTACCAAACGTCGCCACAATCCTCTACATTTCAATTAAATAATTGTATTATTTTGAAAGTTTTAATTTAGTGTTTCTAATTTCACAATATGCACTCAACATTATTTTATAGAAGTCCACAAATTTTAATATTTAATATCCCCTCAGAAAATAATTTCTGAAAATCATGCTAAAATGAGGGGAAAAGTCAAAAATATAAATCACACATACCCTTGGAAACTTATAAATCCTATAAGAAAAATTATCTACTAAAAAATTAATCTTAGTAAAATTAATGCTAATCTCACTTCATAAGAAATCGTTTGAGCCACAGCCCGTAGCCTTCCTAATCATGCATAATTAGAATTAGAGGATCATCCCGCAATTACAGTATAACAGTATAATCTCCTAAACTCGTACACACTAAAAAACAAAAAACAAATGAAAAATAAATGAAGTCGTCATAAAAGAATAAATCATTCAAGTCATCAAGGCTAAAAATAATCTAAAAATTGGAGAAAAATAGTACATCAAATAGTTTGATGCTATCGGATATGTCACTTTCTTAGAAAATTTTGATTCCCCTTCCGCAAAATCAAAGGGAGTTCGATTAGTTTCAGCTGGGTATTGACATTTTTAACACCTTCTAACTTCGTCTTCCATCCACCTCTGTTCTGTCGTTGAAGTTTGCCATCTCGCTTTCTAATACGGTGATTGACACTGGAATCTCTGTTCACACTCGTCCCAGGTCAGTAAAATTTACTTCTCTTCTTCTTCTTTATCTGTTTACCCTCCAGGGTCGGTTTTTCCGTCAGACTCAGCGAGGGATCCAACCTCTACCACCTCAAGGGCAGTGTCCTGTAGCTTCAGACTCTGGGTCGGGGGATACAAATGGAGAGGATAACGAGTACCTCGCCCAGGCAGCCTCACCTGCTATGCTGAACAGGGGCCTTGTGGGGGGCTGGGAAGATTGGAAGGTACAGGCAAGGAAGAGGGAAGGAAGCGGCCGTGGCCTTAAGTTAGGTACCATCCCGGCATTTGCCTGGAGGAGAAGTGGGAAACCACGGAAAACCATTTCCAGGATGGCTGAGGTGTGAATCGAACCCACCTCTACTCGGTGATTTCCCGAGGCTGAGTGGTCCCGGTTCAAGCCCTCGTACCACTTTTCCAATTTCGTAGTAGAGCCGGTAATCGAACCCGGGTCTCCGGGGGTGGCAGCTAATCACACTAACCACTACACCACAGAGGCGGACAATTTAGTGTTTCTAATTTCACAAAATGCACTCAGCATTATTTTATAGAAGTCGTCAAATTTTAATATTCAATATTCTTCTTTCGTAATCTGTTTACCCTCCAGGGTCGGTTTCTCCTTCGGACTCAGAGAGGGATCCCACCTCTACCACTTCAAGGGCAGTGTCCTTGAGCTTCAGACTCTTTGTCGGGGATACAACTGGGGAGGATGGCCAGTACCTCTCCCAGGCGGCCTCACCTGCTATGCTGAACAGGTACCTTGTGGGGGGATGGAAAGTTTGGATGGGATAGACAAGGAAGAGGGAAGGAAGCGGCCGTGGTCTTAAGTTAGGTACCATCCCGGCATTTGCCTGGAGGAGAAGTGGGAAACCACGGAAAACCACTTCCAGGATGGCTGAGGAGGGAATCGAACTCCCCTCTACTCAGTTGACCTCCCGAGGCTGAGTGGACCCCGTTCCAGCCCTCGTACCACTTTTCAAATTTCGTGGCAGAGCCGGGAATCGAACCCGGACCTCTGGGGGTGGCAGCTAATCACACTAACCATTACACCACAGAGGCGGACTAATATTTAATATCTCCTCCGAAAATAATTTCTGCGTGCGCCCCTGTCGCTAGGTATTGACAGTTTTAACACCTTTGTCTTCCACCCACCTCTGTTCTGTTGTTGAAATTTGTCATCTCGGTTTCTAATACGGTGATTGTGAATGGAATCCCTGTTTACACTCGTCCCAGGTCAGTAAAATTTACTTCTCTTGACACTACATATTCTAAAGCATCTGTGAGCAACCGCTGGTATATTGGCATGAAGCTTTCTTTTGACACGAGTGGTTGTTGCGCTGTTTCATGATTAATAACTGGGTGACAGTCATCGATCTCTTAGGCCAGCATTTCACCATCAGCTACTAACTGTCGACAGGCAGGAGATAGATCGATATCTCGAGTGTTATGTAGCTTGTCGGCGGTAGTTGGTCTCAGACACAAGGAGATCATGGCACACGTATTGTTCCAGTGAAATATTCACATTGTGATTGACACCCATCAAAATGTGACTCCACGGTCTAACAGTCTAGATCAGGGATGGCAAACCTTCACCGAATAGCGTGTCAATTAAGGTCTTGTGTAGTACTTTTTTCTGTCTAATGTGCCATCGGTCATTTCCTTTAAAATAATAATGAAATCCTTCATATGACTTCGTTTAGGTATTAGACTGCATAACGTACAGCGTGATTCAGCCACCCTTTCCAATGTAGTTGCTTGCAACCCACAACATTCATTCCCTCCCGAAAACATCTGCCCTGCCGGTATACTCAGACAACACAACCGGATATCTTGGTATTTACCGCCTCTCCGTGATAGGAAGCCGTAATGTTATACTCGTATTAAACACTGGAGGACATGCGTGTGCCTTCTAGATCATATATGAACCTGTCACGCCGGCGAAACACTAAATTTATACTGTGACCGTAGTAAACCTAATACTTGCTATAAGCTGCACGGTGTGCCGTACGGACCGTAGTGTAGTTGGTAAAGGCGTGGCGGAGCGGACTTGCATGTTCGAGTCCGGGGCGAAGGTTACAATTTTTTGAAATATTTGTTTAATACGTACCGCATGCAATGTAGGTTCAATACCCGCTTTCATGCAAATTGTGTGTGAACGAATGTGTTGTGCGCCTCTGTGGAGTAGTGGTTAGTGTCGGGCCTGCTAATTAATCGGCCCTTCTTAGCGTCACAAACACATTAATTATTATTCTTCTTCTTAATCTGTTTATCCTCCAGGGTCGGTTTTTCCCTCAGACTCAGCGAGGGATCCCACCTCTATCGCCTCAAAGGCAGTGTCGTGGAGCTTCAGATTCTAGGTCGGGGGATGAAACTGAGGAGGATGACCAGTACCTCGCCCAGGCGACCTCACCTGTTATGCTGAACAGGGGCCTTGCGAGGAGATGGAAAGATTGGAAGGGATAGACAAGGAAGAGGGAGGGAAGCGGCCGTGGCCTTAAGTTAGGTACCATCCCGTCATTTGCCTGGAGGAGAAGTGGGAAACCACGGAAAATCACTTGCAGGATGGCCGAGGTGGGAATCGAACCCACCTCTAATCAGTTTACCTTGCGAGGCTGAGTGGACCCCGTTTCAGCCATCGTACCACTTTTTCAAATTTCGTGGCAGAGCCGGGAATTGAACCCGGGCCTCTGGGGTTGGCAGCTAATCACACTAACCACTACACCACAGAGGCGGATGCACTTACTTAAACTTAATTAAAATAGAATGACATATTTCGCTCTAGAAATAACATCATCGGATAATAAACATAAAAAAATCGAATTAGTTTCAGCAGGCTGAAAAACCTAACAGTTATACAGAGTCTCCCATATAAATCCAGACTGAACACACGGTGTTTGTACTCTGCGCTACGGCAGCTGCCTCAGTTGAAGTTACGTCGGGCGCGGCCGCCCTGCTTTAAGCGTATATACAATCTAATACGAACTCTTAACCAAACCAAACCAAACCCTATGGCACTACAGCCCTTGAAGGGCCTTGGCCTACCAAGCGACCGCTGCTCCGCCTGAAGGCTTGCAGATTACGAGGTGTCGTGTGGTCAGCACGACGAAACCTCTCGCCGTTATTCTTGGATTTCTAGACCGGGGCCGCTATATCACCGTCAGATAGCTCCTCAATTCTAATCACGTAGGCTGAGTGGACCTCGAACCAGCCCTCAGGTCCAGGTAAAAATCCCTGACCTGGCCGAGAATCGAACTCAGGGCCTCCGGGTAAGAGGCACGCACGCTACCCTTACACCACGGGGCCGGCCAATACGAACTCTTACCTTGTGAAAGACCGACTCGTTGGCTGAATTGTCAGCGTACTGGGCTTCGGTTCAGAGGGTCCCGGTTTCGATTCCCGGCCGGGTCGGGGATTTTAACCTTCATTGGTTAATTCCAATGGCCCGGGGCTGCAACTCACATGCCACAGATAGCACTATCCTCCGTCACAATAACACGCAGTTACCTACACATGGCAGATGCTGCGTACCCTCATCGTAAGGCTGCACTCGGCTAGAAAGAGCCACACGAAATTATTTTATTACACCTTGCAAAAGATGCTAGAACTGTCGTCCTCCCTGGGTTATACAGGCATTGTATCTGGTAACCACATTCTGGCTGACGCGAGTGGGTTCTGCCACTTTAATGTTTCTGATTTTCAGACGGTTGAGGCGCTGGCCTTCCGACCCCAACTTGGCAGGTTCAATCCTGTCTCAGTCCGGTGGTATTTGAAGGTGCTCAAATACGTCAGCCTCGTGTTGGTAGATTTATTGGCACGTAAAAGAACTCCTGCACGACTAAATTCTGGCACCTCGGGGTCTCCGAAGACCGAAAAAGTAGTTAGTGGGACGTAAAGCAAATAGCATGATTATTATTATTATTATTATTATTATTATTATTATTATTGTTATTATTATTATTATTAATGTTTCTGATTTCATTCGTAAAGTTTTATTTCAGTTCCTCCAATGTGTGAGGATTTGTTCGATACATTTTTTTCTTTCAGTTTACCCTACAAGCAAAAATCACACTGCAAGAAGGGAATCTTCAGCTGTATGAGCAGGGGCTGAATCTTGTTGAAACCACCCACACGATTTTTCTTCTTCCGTTAACTGGTAGAAGAATGGCGTCAAAATGTCATCTTGGTACCTCTCTGCATCTACTGTTACCTCGAAAAAAAAAAAGGCATGATTATTTGTCTTGCACTAACAGCACACCACGGAGCTCGATAGCTGCAGTCGCTTAAGTGCGGCCAGTATCCAGTATTCGGGAGATAGTAGGTTCGGCAGCCCTGAAAATGGTTTTCCGTGGTTTCCCATTTTCACACCAGGCAGGTGCTGGGGCTGTACCTTAATTAAGACCACGGCCGCTTCCTTCCCACCCCTAGCCCTTTCCTGTCCCATCGTCGCCGTAAGACCTATCTGTGTCGGTGCGACGTAAAACACCTAGCAAAAAAAA
Source organism: Anabrus simplex (assembly GCF_040414725.1). Taxonomy (NCBI): domain Eukaryota; kingdom Metazoa; phylum Arthropoda; class Insecta; order Orthoptera; family Tettigoniidae; genus Anabrus; species Anabrus simplex. Next base: position 477,709,243 of record NC_090267.1, read on the forward strand.
ATAACAGCACGCCAAACACCAATCTTCCTATTTCCCATTTTCACACCAGGTGAATGCTGGGGCTGTAGGCTACCTTAAATCAGATCACGACCGCTACCTTTCCATTACGTTTACACCATTAAGATTTTCTACACACCCATAGCGAGAGTTATGACTGTTCGCACGACCATTACCATGAATGCTGAACTTTTTACATACGAAAATGCGGCGGTGTAATGAAAACCGTCTCACCATGTTAACAGACTGGCGACTGATGCTTGCCAGGTCGAACACGTGCAGTCTGCTTTCACGGTCAAGAACCATGCGTGCGCCTCCCATACTTCAGCTGCCGTAGTACAGAGTACAAACACCATGCGTTCGGTCTGGCTTAATATGAGAGATCCTGCACATTTTGGGTTTGTGTCATGTAAATTAATCCGAAGGCTTATTTTCTTTGTGTTGGACAAATAACTGAACATTACATCTGTCATGAAAGACTTTCGAGTACATTTGGTGGTCGTTAATGTCGGTATTAAACGTGCTGTTTGTTTGCGTTCGGGATACGGTGAGCTCGAACTGGAGGTGTCGACGGGCAGTCTAGGCTGGCCGCTTGATGTCCGTTTTACAGGGTGCCCCTATTGCCTGCCTGTGTCTCGAGGCGGTTTCTTGAGTTTATGTTGTACTTACATACCTTTCGCCAACGGCCGTAGCTGTGTTGAAACACCGGATCCTGTGAGATCTCCGAAGTTAAGCAACATCGGGCGTGGTCAGGAGTTGGATGGGTTGCCACGCGCTGTTGGTAGGGGGTAAGGGAATGGAGGAGCGGAAAGGAACTGGCCACCCTACCGCACGTAAACTCCGGCTCAGGAACACCTCTGCGGAGGTTCGGACCTGCCTTCGGGCAGTATAACCCTTACCTACATACCTTTCGAGCCTGCCGATCAAGTTGGTCATACGGTTAGCGTTAGCGTTGCGCACCTGTGAGCTTGCGTTCGGGAGATAATGGGTTGGAATCCCACCGTCGGCAGTCCTGAAGATGGCTTTCCGTGGTTTCCCAGTTTCACACCAGACAAATGCTGGGGCAGTGCCTTAAATAAAATCACGACCGCTACTTTTCCAATCCAGCACTTTCCGTCACTGCGACGTTAAACAAGTATAAAAAGCAAAACAAAAAAGTAAAACAACCAAACCAAACCCCATGACGCAACAGCCCAGGAGGACCGTTGCCTACCAAGTGACCGCTGTTCAGCCCGAAAGCCTGCAGATTACGAGGTGTCTTCACGATGAATCCTCTCGGCCGTTATCCTTGGCTTTCTAGACCGGGTCGACTATCTCACCGTCAGATGGCTCCTAAATTAAAATTAGCCTACATAGGCTGAGTGAACCTCGAACTAGCCCTCAGATCCGCGTAAAAATACCTGGACTGGCCGGGAATCGAACCCGGAGCCTTCGGGTAAGAAGCAGACACCTACCCCTACACCGCGGACCAGCAAAAAACAAAAACAAAAAAGAAATACAAAAACAAAACCGAGCCCAGCGGGGCAGAGCAGCTCAGGTGGTAGAGGGCTGGTCTTCTGAGCTTAAGTTGGTGGGCTCGATCCCGGCCCCGTTCCGTGATAATTGAAGGTGCTCAAATACGCCAGACCCGTGTCAGCAGATTTTCCGACACGTACATTAACTCCTGCGAACAAAATTCCGACACTTTGGCGTCTCCGAAAACCGTAAAGGTAGTGAGCGAGACGTAAAACAACATTATTATTAATTCGAGTCTACGAGGGCGGGAAGAAAAGTAATGGCAACATATGCATGTGTACGAAACAATTCATTGTAGAACCTCTATCCTCATTTGGCCTTTAATGCAATCCACTGATACACGCTGCTTCAATTGACAGCTGTGTGGAAGGCACAGGATAGCAGGCAGCTACTCACGACGGAGCGTCCTACCGCTTAAAGCAGGCCTGTGGCGTCTCGTGTACGGAACAAAGACTTTGTACGGAGTGGTTCCTTTAGTTTGGGAATAGATCGAAGTCACAGGGTCTCATATCCCGTGAATAGGGTGGATGCCTCCAGGACCTCTGTCTTCCACCGTGTCAACAATAATTCCCTTAGAGAGCAGCGTTGTGACAGCGACAAGATGACGGCTTCACACTCGTTCGTTTGTAGAACCTGCACTAGATCAACTAGGTACGTTGCATAGCCCCACCTCCCCTCTATATGTAGACTAATGCCAATAACACCGCTCTCATTCGTTCTTATGCGAAGTGACAACATTGTTGCCACTACCCTCTTTCCAGCCGTCGTGTTTTCAGAGCCTTGTCTTGAGATTTATTGCTCCTTCTTAATTTTCGCTTTTAGCTCGTTCCTTTTAATTATGTACTCATAATTATGGCTAGGAAGTTGAAGACCTATAAATTGCCTGAAGAAGACATTTATGAAGACCTAAAATTACCCCTCCCAAAAAAAGGACCTAAAGCTGACAGAAAAGACGTAAAAATGCGATCTAAATTCAGTCATAATGTTATATTTAATTATATATTTAATGAAGGAATATAATGTATTAAAATGCAAAATTCTGGTAGTATGCAACGTACAGTGCAAAAATATGAGTAAAATAGTTCTTCTTTCAGGCAATATATTTTTAGACCAACATAATTTTAACAACATAATTGCAACAACTATCGAGGTATCTCATTGATTAGTATACCAGGCAAAGTATTCACTGGCATCTTGGAAGGGAGGGTACGATCAGTCGTTGAGAGGAAGTTGGATGAAAATCAGTGTGGTTTCAGACCACAGAGAGGCTGTCAGGATCAGATTTTCAGTATGCGCCAGGTAATTGAAAATGCTACGAGAGGAATAGGCAGTTGTGTTTATGTTTCGTAGATCTAGAGAAAGCATATGACAGGGTACCGAGGGAAAAGATGTTTGCTATACTGGGGGACTATGGAATTAAAGGTAGATTATTAAAATCAATCAAAGGCATTTATGTTGACAATTGGGCTTCAATGAAAATTGATGGTAGAACGAGTTCTTGGTTCAAAGTACTTACAGGGGATAGACAAGGCTGTAATCTTTCACCTTTGCTGTTCGTAGTTTACATGGATCATCTGCTGAAAGGTATAAAATGGCAGGGAGGGATTCAGTTAGGTGGAAATGTAGTAAGCAGTTTGGCCTATGCTGACGACTTGGTCTTAATGGCAGACTGTGCCGAAAGCCTGCAGTCTAATATCTTGGAACTTGAAAATAGGTGCAATGAGTATGGTATGAAAATTAGCCTCTCGAAGACTAAATTGATGTCAGTAGGTAAAAAATTCAACAGAATTGAATGTCGGATTGGTGATACAAAGCTAGAGCAGGTCGATAATTTCAAGTGTTTAGGTTCTGTGTTCTCCCAGGGTGGTAATATAGTAAGTGAGATTGAATCAAGGTGTAGTAAAGCTAATGCAGTGAGCTCGCAGTTGCGATCAGCAGTATTCTGTAAGAAGGAAGTCAGCTCCCAGACGAAACTATCTTTACATCGGTCTGTTTTCAGACCAACTTTGCTTTACGGGAGCGAAAGCTGGGTGGACTCAGGATATCTTATTCGTAAGTTAGAAGTAACAGACATGAAAGTAGCAAGAATGATTGCTGGTACAAACAGGTGGGAACAATGGCAGGAGGGTGCTCGGAATGAGGAGATAAAGGCTAATTTAGGAATGAACTCGATGGATGAAGCTGTACGCATAAACCGGCTTCGATGGTGGGGTCATGTGAGGCGAATGGAGGAGGATAGATTACCTAGAAGAATAATGGACTCTGCTATGGAGGGTAAGTGAAATAGAGGGAGACCAAGACGACGATGGTTAGACTCGGTTTCTAACAATTTAAAGATAAGAGGTATAGATCTAAATGAGGCCACAGCACTAGTTGCAAATCGAGGATTGTGGTGACGTTTAGTAAATTCTCAGAGGCTTGCAGACTGAACGCTGAAAGGCATAACAGTCTATAATGATAATGTATGTATGTATGCATAATTTTTTAAAAAAGTACGTGTTTGTTAAAAGTACACTGACTGACAGTGGTCAGAACTTCATGCCAATTGCAGGGTAGACTGACGTCACTGAAGTATGCTCATGATGTGAAATGCGCCGCTGTGCTGCGCACGTAGCGAACGATAAATGGGACACGGCGTTGGCGAATGGCCCACTTCGTACCGTGATTTCTCAGCCGACAGTCATTGCAGAACGTGTTGTCGTGTGCCACAGGACACGTGTATAGCTAAGAATGCCAGGCCGCCGTCAACGGAGGCATTTCCAGCAGACAGACGACTTTACGAGGGGTATGGTGATCGGGCTGAGAAGGGCAGGTTGGTCGCTTCGTCAAATCGCAGCCGATACCCATAGGGATGTGTCCACGGTGCAGCGCCTGTGGCGAAGTTGGTTGGCGCAGGGACATGTGGCACGTGCGAGGGGTCCAGGCGCAGCCCGAGTGACGTCAGCACGCGAGGATCGGCGCATCCGCCGCAAAGCGGTGGCAGCCCCGCACGCCACGTCAACCGCCATTCTTCAGCATGTGCAAGACACCCTGGCTGTTCCAATATCGACCAGAACAATTTCCCGTCGATTGGTTGAAGGAGGCCTGCACTCCCGGCGTCCGCTCAGAAGACTACCATTGACTCCACAGCATAGACGTGCACGCCTGGCATGGTGCCGGGCTAGAGCGACTTGGATGAGGGAATGGCGGAACGTCGTGTTCTCCGATGAGTCACGCTTCTGTTCTGTCAGTGATAGTCACCGCAGACGAGTGTGGTGTCGGCGTGGAGAAAGGTCAAATCCGGCAGTAACTGTGGAGCTCCCTACCGCTAGACAACGCGGCATCATGGTTTGGGGCGCTATTGCGTATGATTCCACGTCACCTCTAGTGCGTATTCAAGGCACGTTAAATGCCCACCGCTACGTGCAGCATGTGCTGCGGCCGGTGGCACTCCCGTACCTTCAGGAGCTGCCCAATGCTCTATTTCAGCAGGATAATGCCCGCCCACACACTGCTCGCATCTCCCAACAGGCTCTACGAGGTGTACAGATGCTTCCGTGGCCAGCGTACTCTCCGGATCTCTCACCAATCGAACACGTGTGGGATCTCATTGGACGCCGTTTGCAAACTCTGCCCCAGCCTCGTACGGACGACCAACTGTGGCAAATGGTTGACAGAGAATGGAGAACCATCCCTCAGGACACCATCCGCACTCTTATTGACTCTGTACCTCGACGTGTTTCTGCGTGCATCGCCGCTCGCGGTGGTCCTACATCCTACTGAGTCGATGCCGTGCGCATTGTGTAACCTGCATATCGGTTTGAAATAAACATCAGTTATTCGTCCGTGCCGTCTCTGTTTTTTCCCCAACTTTCGTCCCTTTCGAACCACTCCTCCTTGGTGTTGCATTGTCACTGTCAGTCAGTGTACTTGCAGAATTTAGAATGAAATACTCTTTCCACCTAGAATGAATTCAGCGAACCCGCAGTGGATATCCTGGAAAATGAATTTGAAATTAGTATAACTGAAATTACAGAAATTGGAATTCGGAAACCTTAGCTTTGCAGTAGGTATATCACGATGGTCATCTCCAGGTTCTTAGGTGTAAAGGATCGTCCGTTTACAGACAGCATGTTGTGAACCATCGAGGAACTTCTCTTCACATCAACGAATGATAAGGGTTCATGCTGGAATCTTAAAAAACATCCACATCAAAATTTTCTCTTTTAATGTTTCACTTATCTTGCACACCGTTTGATACCCTTGATTTTTTTTAAGCCCTACAGTCGAATCTCGACACCTCGAACCTCCATCTTCAAGTTACTTAAATTTCCCGGCCTTTTGTCCTATTTTTCACGTGTATTTATTTCTCTATTACTCGAAGTTCGGTTACACGAATTTCTCACTTTGTCGAAGCAAACATTTCCTCCCTTAAAGCAAAAAACAATCTGTAACTCGAATTTTGTGCAACATTAACTGTGCAATACGGCATTTGTGGCTGGTGAGGAGCGGTTAACAAGTGAAGGAAGGTTTACAGTGATGCTGGGAGCTAATATGACGGGAGCCGAAAAACTAAAACTTCTAGTGATCGGAAAATCGGCAAAGCCTTGCGGTTTCTCGGGTGTGAATTAATTACCGGTCACGTGCAAAAGCAACCCCCGAAATCGCGGATGACAAGCTCCATTTACGAATCTCGGCTGCGTGGTATTGACGAGAAGTTTCAACGTGAAGGGAGGAAAGGTTAACAGTAACAAAGAGAAGAGACTAAGCGATTTTTTACAAAGGTGTTAACGGAGGTATGTTTCTTGTCTCACTACTGTGTCCTGTCGTCTATAAAGTTACTAAAATAAGGGTTATAATTAAAATGATGTCGTAAAATAGAGTTTGTTTGTACATGTTTAATTAAAAATAATGTATTCAGTATAAGCCCGTAGATGCATATGATTCAATTATGTACTATACATGCTCAAAAACGGTATTCTCTAAACCTCAACATTTCGATAACTCGAAATAAAATTTAGCCCCCGAGGTGATTCGAGATATCGAGATTTCACTGTAGTTTCATTTCTTATTACATTTTCCCTCTTTTCAGATATGGTTCAAATATATGTATTTACACTGACTGACGGAGCAAATGCAACACCAAGAAGGAGTGATTCAAAAGGGATGAAAGTTGGGGAAAAAAACAGAGACGGCACGGACGAATAATTGATGTTTATTTCAAACCGATATGCAGGTTACACAATGCGCACGGCATCGACTCAGTAGGATGTAGGACCACCGCGAGCGGCGATGCACGCAGAAACACGTCGAGGTACAGAGTCAATAAGAGTGCGGATGGTGTCCTGAGGGATGGTTCTCCATTCTCTGTCAACCATTTGCCACAGTTGGTCGTCCGTACGAGGCTGGGGCAGAGTTTGCAAACGGCGTCCAATGAGATCCCACACGTGTTCGATTGGTGAGAGATCCGGAGAGTACGCTGGCCACGGAAGCATCTGTACACCTCGTAGAGCCTGTTGGGAGATGCGAGCAGTGTGTGGGCGGGCATTATCCTGCTGAAACAGAGCATTGGGCAGCCCCTGAAGGTACGGGAGTGCCACCGGCCGCAGCACATGCTGCACGTAGCGGTGAGCATTTACCGTGCCTTGAATACGCACTAGAGGTGACGTGGAATCATACGCAATAGCGCCCCAAACCATGATGCCGCGTTGTCTAGCGGTAGGGCGCTCCACAGTTACTGCCGGATTTGACCTTTCTCCACGCCGACGCCACACTCGTCTGCGGTGACTATCACTGACAGAACAGAAGCGTGACTCATCGGAGAACACGACGTTCCGCCATTCCCTCATCCAAGTCGCTCTAGCCCGGCACCATGCCAGGCGTGCACGTCTATGCTGTGGAGTCAATGGTAGTCTTCCGAGCGGACGCCGGGAGTGCAGGCCTCCTTCAACCAATCGACGGGAAATTGTTCTGGTCGATATTGGAACAGCCAGGGTGTCTTGCACATGCTGAAGAATGGCGGTTGACGTGGCGTGCGGGGCTGCAACCGCTTGGCGGCGGATGCGCCGATCCTCGCGTGCTGACGTCACTCGGGCTGCGCCTGGACCCCTCGCACGTGCCACATGTCCCTGCGCCAACCATCTTCGCCACAGGCGCTGCACCGTGGACACATCCCTATGGGTATCGGCTGCGATTTGACGAAGCGACCAACCTGCCCTTCTCATCCCGATCACCATACCCCTCGTAAAGTCGTCTGTCTGCTGGAAATGCCTCCGTTGACGGCGGCCTGGCATTCTTAGCTATACACGTGTCCTGTGGCACACGACAACACGTTCTACAATGACTGTCGGCTGAGAAATCACGGTACGAAGTGGGCCATTCGCCAACGCCGTGTACCATTTATCGTTCGCTACGTGCGCAGCACAGCGGCGCATTTCACATCATGAGCATACCTCAGTGACGTCAGTCTACCCTGCAATTGGCATAAAGTTCTGACCACTCCTTCTTGGTGTTGCATTTGCTCTGTCAGTCAGTGTAATAGAGAAAAGATGTTTGAGAGATGATTTCAATTGAAAATGGGCAGTAAAAATGTATTCGAAAGAAGTGAAGTTCCAAGAAAAAGCCGCTAGGACCAAAAAAAAAAAAAGGCAAAAAAGGACAAATAAAACCTACCATTTTCTGGCATACAATGACCTAAACTGAGCATATATTTTGTTGGGTCTCGTCTTTGGACACTAGGAAAAAAAAATCTTATAACAATGCTAGAGTTTTTTTATAACGTACCAAGCAACTGGCTGGGTGGTTTGGATCACGTAGGTATCAGCTTGCATTCGGGAGACAGTGGGTTCGAACTCCACTGTCAGCAGCCTTCAAGATAGTTTTCCATTTTCAAACTAGGCAAATGCTTGGAATGTGCCTTAATTAAGGCCACAGTCGTTTCCCTCTCAGTCTCATCCCATCGTTGCTATATTTTTGTGTGAGTTATCTAAAACTGCCTCTCCCGGAGGTCCGGCTTCGATTCCCCGCTCGGCCACGAAATTTTTGAAAAGTGTTACGAGGGCTGGAACGGGGTCCACTCAGCCTCGGGAGGTCTACTGCGTAGAGGTGGGTTCGATTCCCACCTCAGCCATCCTCAAATTGGTTTTCCATAGTTTCCTACTTCTCCTCCAGGAAAATGCCGGGATGGTACCTAACTTAAGGCCACGGCCGCTTCCTTTCCTCTTCCTTGCCTGTCCCTTCCAATCTTCCCATCCCTCCACAAGGCCACTGTTCAGCATGGCAGGTGAGGCAGCTTGGATGAGGTACTGGCCCTCTTTCCCAGTTGTATCCCAACCCAAAGTCTTACGCTCCAAGACACTGCCCTTGAGGCAGTAGAGGTGGAATCCTTCGCTGAGTCCGAGATAAAAACCGACCCTGGAGGGTAAAAGATAAAGAAGAAAAAGAAGAATTCCTGGCATTTTCCTGGAAAGGAAAATGGAAAACAAGAGAAAAGCATTCTCAGGACAGCCGACGTTGGGGCCTTTCCGGTTGATTTTTGAATATTCTATAATATTCACCAAATGACTTATCTGTGTCGGCACGACGTCAGGCAAATTGTAAAACAAAACATAAATTAGTTTTTAACAAATTTCTTTGTTAAATTATCTAATATGTTACCTACCACAAAATAATTTCAAATACCTATATGTTTATCTACCCCTGCTCCTTGATAAGGGCTCTGGAATGAGATGTATTTATATGACATATTTTTACGGCCAGATGCCCTTCCTGACGCCAAATTCAGTTGAGTTAATGATTATGAAATAAAAATGAATGGCGTATGACCATATTAATGCATATCTACATTCTAAAGTAAATGTTTTCAATTTTAAAGGAAAAAAGTTGAATTATGAAGCAAAAATTGAAAAATTCTAGAAAATAAGTTATATATGATTTTTTTCTGTTTTTTTTTATTGACTGAAACAATTATTTTTAATCCATTTGTCTTTCAGGGTTATTTTTCCCTCGCACTCAGCAAGGGATTCCACCTCTACCGCCTCAAGGGCAGTGTCCTGGAGTGTGAAGTTTTGGGTCGTGGATACAACTGGGGAGGTGGACCAGTACCTCACCCAGATGGTCTCGCTTGCTATGGTGAACAGGGTTCTTGTAGGATGTCGGGAAGATTGGAAGGGATAGACAAGAAAGAGGAGAAGAAAGCGGGCGTGGCCTTAAGTTAGGTACCATCCTGGCATTTGCCCGGAGGAGAAGTGAGAAACCTCGGAAAACCACTTAGATGATGGCCGAGGTGGGAATCTAAACCCCTATATTTTGTTGACCTCTCGAGGCTGAGTGGACCCCATTCCAGTCCTCGTACCACTTTCGAAATTGCGTGTTAGAGCTGGGAATTGAACCCGGGCCTCCAGGGGTGGCAGCTAATCAAACTAACCACTACACCACAGAGGCGGACAACTGAAAAAAATAAAGCATTTAAAAATAAAATTTGGTTAGTGATTATTTCTTTTGTGTTATTATCTCTCTTTTTAACACTCACATCACTATTGATCGAGTTACCTTTTTTCACGTTTCATGGGCACACATACAAGCAGGGTGGAATTCAACTACTGTAACGCGCCTGGGCCCAAATAATTTGGCGCTCCCCTTCCTTAAACTTGATAAGACAAAACTGCCATTATTATTATTTTATTCATTCAACTTCGCTAATCGGCCAACTAGGGACCACGATAAGCCTCACTTTACATTCTGGCATTTTTTCATTTTTCGCTTGATCCACATCGTCTTCATTATCTCACTGTGTTTAGCCCGACGTTCTTCTGTCCATTTAGCACCAGTTGCCCGTTTTTCGTAACAGAAAGTCCCAAAAGTCTTCATGGCCGCTCTGAAAAGATTTCGGTCTTGTGCATCTTCTGCTTGTAGGCCCAGTTCTTTAAGTTCTTGACATTAACGTACCATGGCATTGCCGTTTTTGGTTTTGAGTCAAATATACTAAAGATACGTTTCGTCCATCGAGAGTCGATCACCCGTCGTATATGACCGTAGAAGCGAACTCTGCCTTTACGCATTGTGTCCGTGATCTTCTCTATCTTAGAGTACATTTCTTGCCTGGATTTTCTAATGTAGATGCCATTTTTGCAGTTATTGTTATTTTAATATAATGAATAAAGTAATACAGCAGATTGCCCCCAAGGTAAAATATCCAACATGAATAAAATTAATAATAATAATAATAATAATGATAATAATTGTCACGGGATTTCCGTGGTTCACAGAGGTGTAAGAAGGTGCTGGGGTGAATGGGAGGACAGTGAAGTGATCAGAGTATATAAGATAAAGCAATAAATTTTGAAATGTTATTATTTTGGAGTTTAAAATTTGATAGATACTCTGAATAAGTAACAACAAGTAACAGTTAACAATGAGCTCGTTAGCTCCCACAATAGCAATGACTTAAAGTAAAAAATCAGGTACAATTGAGAAAATTATTGACACAATAACTTGCAAGTGTTGAGCAATCTAGCTCAAAATAGGTACACTTTTTACAAGAGCACGTTTGCTCCGCTCATTTTCATTTCTAGGAGACTGCGCTCCAAAAGTTACTACAGTCCAGCCCCTGAGAGGCGCCAGCTTCTAATACAATTACACCTTATAAACTTCAGAAACTCTATTACTGTAATTTCTGTTACACACTCGTCTATAAATGATGGCAATTTAAACAGGGGCAGCAAGTGCCCATTCTAAATGGCCTGAATGTACAAAATAGAAGGTTTAAGACGATCGGCCACGAACAAAATGCTAGGAGGCGAAACTCTTGCACTCCTTCTGAAAAACACTTAAAATCCTAATTGGGCTTATGGTCCGAAGTTGCAGAGGCTAAGCCTATACTACAGACGGGTGACTAGATGCGAAATATTAAGTACCAAAGTAGTGTGAAGAATTTAGAGATTTAGAAAATCTCAGTCACCACATACCAAGCTGAATGGTAATTAACAGAGGGTGAAAACTCTTTGTTCCCTAAATTTACATATTTACCAGCAGGGATTTGAACAGAGTCCTTAGACAGACTTTGGAATTTTATGTTAAGAAAAGAAGTTTGAAACCTCCCCTCAAGTTATCTGCCTGGAGCTATCACATGTTAAAAGATGTCTGCCATTACGTTGAGTTTTTGGGCCTTCCGACGACGGCAAGACTGCCCCTGCCTCCTTAATACGCCGTACACACACTAGAGCGGAGCGATGAAGATGACAATACGGTTCTAAAGCGCCCAGCTTTTATAGCAACTCAGAGGAGAAAGTTCCAGAACTCTCTTGAGCTAGGTAGAATACACCCCCAATTTTAGTTGGCTAAAGAAATATACACAACAATTCCTAATTGGTTAATAAATTAAGGGCGAAGGACGCCGTAGTAGTGCTGACATCTGTAACATATTAAAAAAACAATCTACAAAACTTAAGGTTTACAAGCATTGAAAATTCCCTTAAAGTGTAATTGTCCATAATCCCGCCAGAGGGGGCACATAGGTCGATAGCAGAGACATCTAATAGTTGAAGGTCAAAGTATCTTGTATTATATAAGTTCAGGATTTACTTACCACACAGATGGCCATCTAGAAGGCGTGCAGTTCAGTGGGACGGGGAAGGTGGGCAGACCGGAACGTCCAGTTGTTCCGGAACATTAGGAGCTTGAGGTGGAGTATTTCTGTACTGTGTGCCGGCACACGGCACACGGCACACGGGAGTGTAACTGCGCAGTAGAGAGAACTTCATGAGGCAACATGACATGCTCCGCGTCAGCAGGAATGTGCTGCAGTACTGGACGTGCTGTGTGTAGTTACGGCCAGCGTAAAGCTGCACGGAACGCGAAGGAACAGTCGGAACACTGAAATAATAACGTTTAAAGGCTGCTTTTAGGTGAAGATTTTTTTCGGGCAATACGAAATACACATAACACGGTTACAATGGCACTACAGGTGTTTAAAAGTAACTAATCCAAGGATATTTTTACGAGTTTATTTTTATTTGTTTATTTACTGCGCACTACAGGATTTCTAATCCCAATTACAGTGGCCAATGTTTACACGTGTTTTTTTAATGTTTCAATCAGTCTAATATCATAATATCTAAACTATTCTAATATTTTATTTACGTTGAGAAATAAATAATATTACATATCTAATCCTTAGAAGAAACAAGTAGATAAAAACATAATTTCGTATATAAACTAGTCTAATAACCTAATACCTAAACTATTCTAATATTATATTTACAATAAGAAAGGAACAGTATTTCACATCTAATCTAATTTAATCTTTACATGAAAGAGGAAAATAAAAAAATAAAAATCGTAATTTCATATCTAAACTATAATTTTTTTCTAGTTCTAACACTTATAATTACATTTATGGGATGGGGCTTAATGTAGAATGTTTATGATACATTTTTTGGTTCAAATCAGCATTACAGAGTTTTCACGGAGATGGTGAATTGTTGTAAAAACAGGTCTAGAGGTACACAGAAGTCTAAAGAATTATTTTTCTGAACTGCACTGTTGTAGACATTGCATAGCCTGTAGAGTGGGGAATTTTTTTGATCAGCCTATATTGTGCGTAATTAGGGCCAGGATAAAACTTAGCTGCACGTGAAAAAGCAATCGGAACCCTGAAATAGGCACCCAGTACTAAAAGTTGTTGTTTAGGATAAGAATGTTTTCATTCATTCTGAAATACACCTTTCACAATTACACTGGCAGTAGATGTGTTTACAAATGCCACAATGTTATTTTCACCAATTAAAAATATACTCGCACAGTTGAAGAAACATTCGTCAGTATTCTATTTACGTACACAATATACACACGGAATTCGAAAAGAAAAAAGACATACAAGCAAAACACGAAAATAAAAATTAAACACTATATACAAGCGGAACAGGAGATGAAAAATAAAACTAGGCCTATACAAGCAGAACACGAAAATAAAAATTGTAGGACGTTAAGTTTAAAATATCTCGTCATTGTGCCGGTTAAAGATCCCTTTGCAGACAAAATAGAAGAACATAAATTGCATTTTCACCCTGTCCGGTTTTATTCCAGTAAAAGAGTCGTAAACAGGACTCCGGTGCGACATTATTCAAAGTTTACCGTTTTTCGTACGGTATATATTACTAGGCTTCAATGAAAACACTCTTACAAAACAGAAAGCATTAAGTTATCCGCATGTTCCGAAGGCCAGTTGCCGGTGCAACGGAACTCACAGAACAAGGACGATACGGCCAAGCACGGAACACTCCAGCACATGGCGGCACACTGCCGATATCGACAGTCAGCTAGTAGGTGAAGGGTAGTGCATAGTGGCGCTTCTGACGGGACAGTGAGTCACTGTCTCAGGTCTCGTATGAGAATGTTTCCGAATAACTGACGCTCCGTGATCCGGAACAGCGGAACATAACTATGCACCGGTACAGTGTGCCTAAACAGGGACATAGTGCCCAACCCTACCAGGTACAATGATAATAATTTAATATTATTCCGACGGCTTTCACATAAGCGGAACGAACATTCCGTTATTAATGTCGGGAAATTTCGCTTTTGAATACTACGAACATGCTCGTCTTCTAAAAGGTCGTTTTCAAACTATTAGAGCTTTTAATTTTTGCCGCCCCATAAATTTGTCGCCCTTGTCCCGGGCCCACAAGGCCATGCCTAAATACGGCTCTGCATTCAGGAATAGTGTATTTGCTTTGTTGTGACGCTACCCTTTTCAGATATGCAGTGAGATTCCCTTCTAGCTTATAGAGATAGACCTACAAGTCGAATGAAGCAGAGCTCATGTGATAAGTCGTAACATATCGTGCTTCCGTAAGACATGCTTGAGTTCTCTCGTGGCCCAAGAGCTGCCCATGTACAGCTCTAGTTTGAATCCGCAGCCCGTGATTTCCCTTTCCATCTACCGTCACTAGAATCCTGTATGATGTTATAACTAGTGCCTTGAAAACATATTTTGTGCTGCGAAACTCATATTGATCTTGGAATAGGTTCCTAAATATTAGAAACAAAAGTTGATTTATACATTTTCGATAATCCAGCGTTTCGGAGCCAAACCCTTCGATCTAAGAGAAGATAGCTTTGTGAGGTCATATATCTTGAAACCAACTTTTCTTCGGACTTATTAACAATTGTAAATTCTGGTTAGAATTCCTAAATTGGGGAATATGCTTGTCCCAGTATCAATTGAATGTTTCTTCTTAACGTTCTCCAAGTTCTACAACTTACATCTTGCGTTGTTTCCATTTCTTAAAGGTAGATTTTATCTTTAATATGATGTGTCGATTCTTAATATGTGGAATATTCTCAAGATGGCCAATTTAGAGTGAGCTGGCTTTGTCCCTCTTCAGTCATTTGTAATTGCATACATCAATACGCGTTCCTGACGTGGAGTTCATCTTTAATCTAAGTTATTGTCGTGTCGATTCATGGCTAAAATATGGAATGGCGTCCGCGTATTACCTCTTTCCACTCGGCTGGTGATTGATTTCCACTCGGCTGGTGATTGATAAGTTTGAATTAGATCTGAAGTTGTTGAACATTTTCCCCTCAAATCTAGGGGAATGGTCACTGTTCACGTCCGCATGTTGCAGGTCCAATTGTCACCATACGAACTATCTGCGTCGGCGCGACGTAAAGCAAATTGGAAACAAACTACTATACATGGTTATAAATGACATTTCTTTCATATAAATGTCGCAGGATAATTGTAACTTCAGCCTTTTTACAATCCGCCGACTTTTGGTAGGAAAAATGTCGATTACTCAATTAGACTGAAAATTCTCGGTCTTTTTATAATAAGCCTGATGTATTATAGCCTAACTGTAGAACGCACAAAAAGGCGAACGCGATCTTCAGCCATTTTATAATTATGAAGTGTTATTTCTCTTCCTGTGCGCACTTGGCGCTTCACAAGTATATTGTAACAAAGGTCGTAGATTTCAGTAATGGAGTCTATCGAATAGGTACGTACCACTTCGGCAATAATTGTTGAAAACTGGTCTCCACGCCACTAATAATACGGTATTCTGTTGCACTGAACTCAGGTCCTACATTGGACATACCTATTCCTTTACCATTGGCATCCGCAGGATCTTTTCTAGGAGGGGGGGGGGGGGGGGCACATAATCAATTTTCTTGAATATAAAAACCAATATAACGTCAGCAACATTAAATTGTTTACAGAAATTTCCGGTTATAACAGATGATAGATGACTGTCAGTATGTTCAGTTTATGAAAAAATATGATATGATATTAAACAATTGAACATCAACCCTTTTAGAATTCCAGGGAGGGGGGTCAAGGTTTTCAAAAGCGTTGCTGTAAACCTGCTAAAAATCAATCTGCTCCACTCTCACTTGGCACTATCTTATTCATAATATTTATACATTTATTTATTTATTTATTTATTTATTTATTTATTTATATGTACCGGTATGTCTTTTTGTGTCTTCATAGACCAACACTGTATTATCGGAAGTAGGCTTATTTTAATGTCTACTTTTCTCTTTGTATATCACCGGGCGAGTTGGCCGTGCGCGTAGAGGCGCGCGGCTGTGAGGCTTGCATCCGGGAGATAGTAGGTTCGAATCCCACTATCGGCAGCCCTGAAGATGGTTTTCCGTGGTTTCCCATTTTCACACCAGGCAAATGCTGGGGCTGTACCTTAATTAAGGCCACGGCCGCTTCCTTCCAACTCCTAGGCCTTTCCTATCCCATCGTCGCCATAAGACCTATCTGTGTCGGTGCGACGTAAAGCCCCTAGCAAAAAAAAAAAGCTTTGTATATCAGTTACCCAAAAATCAAAATCAATGTTCATATCATGACTAACAGCATTTGGAAACACAGGCATAAAAAAATAAAAAATAAAATAAAAATAAAAAATACAGATATCCTATTCGTTGAACCATTGTATGTATATAAATTCATGCTTTTATGCATCCTATGGAAACACAGAACAATTCAATGAAACTTAGAAGAAAGGCCACATCCCTCCTTTCATCTCCATCATGTTTTGGACCCACTTTCCCAAGTTCTTCTTTCAAAACACCCCTCATCTAGCCTGCAACTCTCGGCCAGAGCGAGGGCGCAACACTCTTGGTAACCCACCTCACCCCTTCAGGGTGGGGAATGGAAACGGAAAAAGTCAGTGCCGAACAAATCGATGTACTTGTTTCAAAAATAATATCCAGTGTAACTCAAAATGCTATTTGAGTTAACATGTGTTAATAAATAGGCTTCCAGAAAAATAATTTCAAAATTCAATATTATTATTACTGTAATTTTCCATTAAAACCTTATGCCTAAGTACTATTCTTAATTCAGAATGTGTTATATTAATCTTCTTTTTCATAACTGTAGAATGTGTTTTAAAATGTAAGCTAGGCATATAGGATATGTGATGATTGTTCAATGGCTGAAGTGACTTTGATTAATAATGCAAGTTATAGACATGATAAGGGCTTTTGGGCGTATTCCGTGCCAGGAAAACAAGGTGAAACTCTTTACGTTTTGCAGAGATGGTCACCACTTAAATCAGCAAAATCCTTCAACTAAATTCACTATGGAGATGGAGTCGGACGGATGCCTTCCTTTCTTGGAAGTTATAGTAAGAAAGAAACCGGACGCCTTCTTGGGACATACCGTCTATCGTAAGCCTACCCACACAAATCGCTATCTTCATGCAGATTCTCACCACCATCCAGTACAAAACAGGGTATTTTCAGGACACTCGCTACGAGAGCGACACAAATTTGTGATCCAGGAGGAGATGGACACACTAAAAGTCACGTCCAAAGATAATGGTTACAACGACGTACAGATTTATAGAGCCCTGCATCCCGGAGGGACAACTAATCAAATCTCACAGAAAGAGGAAGTGAAGGGAACCGCCCACCTGCCTTACATTTACGGCACTACAGACAGAATTGCCAAGTCCTTCGCAACAATAATACAAAAAACTGTGTTTGGTGCCGTCACTAAAATTCCTTACAGGAGAAATTGTCCCCACTATTACACTCTGGGGGGTACAAAATTCCCTGTACTTGCGGCAAGGTATACATTAGCCAAACACGCAGGTCCATTGTGATTCGCATCAAAGAAATATCCGTTTCAACCAGCCAGACAAGTCAGCAATAGCTGAGCCCACCCTATCGCCGGGTCATGATGTCGTGTTCCAAGATCGTCGAGCTCTTACCCACATTAAACACTACAGGTCTAGGATTATATGGGAAGCTGTGAAAATACACAAAAATCCTAATAAATTCAACATGGACACTGGCTGTCAATTAAGTAATACGTGGTTGCCAGCCCTTAAGGATTTAGGTAGGCAGTTCTCTTCCCTGTCCTTACTATATTATTATTTCGTTTCGCTGTTTTCTAAATTCGTATGTTCGTCATCGCCAGGTGGTTCATTCCAAGCTATGTGTTAATGTCGTACTTTCATACGTGTGTACACCGGGTATGCTCCTCCCCCCAGGCCCCCTCTCACACCATCGCATATCATCATCATCCGCTCGTTTTCTCCGCATACATTATTTCCATTCTTCAGCTCTGTTCTATTCTATCCTGGCGTCTTTCGTTACTTTTATTTTATTAGGTTCTATTTCGTCTACCACATTTGTCACTGATTCGTCTGATGTCCTCTCTGATACTTCTCAATCACGCACGGTGTGATAGAACATCTCATTTGGAGTTAATGATGCCGTCAGCTCCCGCTTGGAGCGCTGTGCCAGCATACAGCGAGCCACCTGGTGACTAATGAGCATAACACTACAATTCTCTAACGGCCGACTTGATGCGTCGCTCTAGCTAGCGCAGCGAGGGATCCAGTCGGCCGTGGTTCTCCAACGGTAAAATATTCTTAAATTCCAACCCTCATTATTATTAGTAGTGTTTAAGAACCTTGATTATTGTAGAAGACTTCCTCGTGAACAGTCCATATTTTCTTCCGAAGACGCGGAGCAAAGTTCCCTGCGAAACGTAAAGAGCTTCACCTTATTTTCTTGACACGGCATATCATGTCTACAAGTACGGGCCGTGAAAGCTTCAGAGTTAACAATGCAAGTTATATTTTGTACTAGTTTCAGTAGAAACCTGCCACTTGATACCCATTTTGTTCTTTTGATTTTAATTTTCTAAACACTTTACTGAATATTTCAAATTTTTGTTTTACAGTACTCGTAACGGGGATTCAAGAAGTTAAAAAGTGAAATTAGTACTGCATCATAATATTAAATATAACGACAATATTGCTTTCAAAGAAATTGCAAAGAGGACAGCCTTTTTGCATTGCCATTTGCATGTGACTGCGTTTTACAATTAGACTGCAATGCATCAGGATATTTATAAAAAGGCCATTCATTTCCAGTCTTATTGAGTGATCGACAGTTTTCTATAAATAGGTGGCTGATTGTAAAATGTTTCGCCTTTTTTTCTCACAAAAAGGCTCAAGTTTCAATTATCCTGCGACATAAACAATGTAGGGAATATAAACGTTATGCCTGTTGCTCACGGTAAAATTTTCTGTCAAATTTATTGGACAATAATTTAATTTTTAAAAATTTCTGTTGCTCACGGTCAAATTCAAGTTTTATAAAACCTTTGATAAAACTTTTCATAAAATAGGACATGTTCTATTCCGTAAAATTAATTTTACGAAACGAACCAATCAGCGAAGCTGACATCACGATGATGCTGGCGCTACGTTGTGAGAAGATTGGGAAGCTTACTTGTAAACAAACACTTCTTTCTAAAATGGCAGGATCCGAGTGGACTAAGGAAGCTGTTAGTGTTTTACTGGACGAATACCAGAAATATCTTTGTTTATACGAAGTTAAAACGCCACTTTACCACAACAGAAATGCAAGAAGAGAGGCAGAAAACACAATCGCCGAATTTCTATATAATGCTGGTCTTCTAACCTCAACTAATTTTCGACCAAGGACAGCAGTCCTCTACCTTCTTCTCTTCTTTTGATCCAATCCCGAGTCCAATATTTTCTGGCACTTCTTTTCTTCCTTTTTACCACTGTACAACACATAATTGCAGATAAAGCAGTAAGTTTCGCTTTGTTTGTTGGAGCCATACTCTCAAACACAAACTGTAAGTTGAACAGCTGATTTTTGGTTTAAAAGTTTATCGATAGATGGCAGCACATACGCATATCAGTTCAGAAGTGAGTTCATAGATGGCCATACTGATGCTTCCACGGATTTTATAAAATAATTTTACCGTGAGCAACACAACTTGTTTTTACCAAATTTTTATAAAATTAATTGTACAACAAATTTTACGAAACATTTTACCGTGAGCAATAGGCATTATTTTTTATTTAACTTTTAAGGACGCCATGTTAGGAACCACTATTTTAGACCTTATCATGCCAAAGTTATGCTGATCCAGATTATGTTGGTCCAGATTCGGTCCATTTTTATCAGTTTCGAAGTGCTGTTCTGAAGTAGTATACACCGCCCGGAATATTAGTTGAAGGAACGTTATCGATCTTCTCTTGTAATCCTTATAATGCAGTGGATGTATTCTTTTCTCTGAATGTTTGTCTTGTACTTGATGGATGATACCTCTAATGGAGTACAGGTAAATGAGAGAGTCGTTGTTACTGGAAATTCCTGCTTTGTTCATGACAGGCGTGTGCTTCAGTATTTCATTACATAGAAAGCAAATGACAGTTAAGGCATACGCGTAAAGTAAGTATTGGCAGACAAAGAGTATGGTTTGAAAGCACCGCAAAATACTTCAGAATTTTCCACAGTAGGCTACTGTTGGGAAATGGAACCTCAAAACTCTTTCTGCTCGGAGGAAAGCTATTGGATTTACGTCGCACCGACACAGATAGGTCTTATGGCGACGATGGGACAGGAATGGGCTAGGACTAGGAAGGAAGCGGCCGTGGCCTTAATTAAGGTACAGCCCCAGCATTTGCCTGGCGTGAAAATGGGAAACCACGGAAAGCCATCTTCAGGGCTACCGACAGTGGGGTTCGAACCCACTATCTCCCGAATACTGAATACTGGCCGCACTTAAGCTACTACAGCTATCGAGCTCGGTGCTCGGAGGAAAGTAACGGACCTAAAGCTGCTAATGGTTAACTTAGGTCACCATAATTATGCCTGTTGTACACCATCAAAGCTGTCTTTCAATTCAATACTTCACAAGAAAAATTATTAAACCTTGTCAAAGGTTGTTCAACATTGCTGAAGGTTTGACAAGATTCGAAAAGGTCTGGCAAGGTTTGATAATATTTTGTTTCAACAGGGAGGAATGGCAAACAGCGGACTAGCAGTGGGATATATTCTTAACAAGAAGAGAAACGCAAGAAACCACAATTAACCATTTTTTCAGTGTATTTATTTCCTTAACATCATTTGCAGAAGTTATGTTATATTATATTTCATTTACTCAGGTGAAGTGAATAAATACGATCGCAATGCAATATAAATTGATATAGTGTACATTTGGCAATTTGCTTTACGTCGCACCGACACAGGTAGGTCATATGGCGACGATTTGCCTGGTGTGAAAATGAGAAAACACTGAAAACCATCTTCTGGTGCCGATGCAAAGGTTCGAACCCACTATCGCCCGAATGCAAGATCACAGCTGCGCGACCCTAACCGCTCGGTCACCTGCTCGGTAATTATATCTTATTGCATGAAAACGTATTAGGAATTCCATAACAATAATAATATGTGAAGATCGTCATAAATCGAACAATGTAGAAGGTGTTTGTATCCTTCCTTCTGTCATGATATTTTTCACATAACTTAATTTTCCTTATGGTTCTTTCCGGTCTTTTCTTTCTTTCTTTCTCAATCCGTCTACCCTCCAAGGATGGAGTTTCCCTAGGACTCAGCGAGGGATCCCACCTCTACCGCCTCAAGAACAGTGTCCTGGAGCGTGAGACTTTGAGTCGCGGATACAACTGGGAAGGAGGACCACTACCTCGCCCATGCAGCCTCACTTACTATGCTGAACAGGAACAAGGGGATGGAAATATTGGAAGGGACAGACAAGGAAGAGGGAAAGAAGCGGCCGTGGCCTTAATTTAGGTACCATCCCGACATTTGCCTGGAGAAAAGTGGGAAACCACGGAAAACTACGTGGAGGATGGCTGAGGAGGGAAGAGAACCCCCCTCTACTCAGTTGACCTCCCGAGGCTGAGTGGACCCCGTTCCAGCTCTCGTACCACTTTTCATATTTCGTGCCACCGCAGAGGCGGTCCTGTCTTTTCTCTTGTATTTAAGTGCATTTTCCTTTGTTTATGTCCTTGTTTATGTAAATATGTAAGATATACGATTGTGCAGTTTATGTTACGTAAATCTGTGTCCTCGGTAAATGTATGTGTATTTTTCATTTTATACTAATAACTATTGTGCTTATTATGAATCATTGAAATTCAGTGTTATGTTGTTGCCGATAAATAAATAAATAAATAAATAAATAAATAAATAAATAAATAAATAAATAAATAAATAAATAAATAAATAAATAAATAAATAAATAAATAAATAAATAAATAAATAAATAAATAAATAAATAAATAAATAAATAAATACATAAATAAATAAATAAATAAATAAATAAATAAATAAATAAATAAATAAATAAATAAATAAATAAATAAATAAATAAATAAATAAATAAATAAATAAATAAATAAATAAATAAATAAATAAATAAATAAATAAATAAATAAATAAATAAATAATCCACAGTTCTAGCCCTTCAGTCAAGCAACTCAATGTTGAAAACATCCTAGGGATATGAGCTACGAATTTTAGGTAAATAAAATATAATAAAGTATGAACATATATTCTTTATTTACTCCTAAAAATTACAGTCCTTTTCTTAATTATCATTATCGTTATCCGGTCGATTAGATTAGCAGTTTGCCTTTTTCTACTACTACGAGCGCTAATGTGAGTCAATACAGAGATTCACTTAAGCCCTTATAACTACATTCGGTGTGGACATTTTCAAAAAATCAAAATATGCCTGAGGGTATTGAACCAAGGAACACATTACAGAAATAATTATGTAAATAAGTTAATTTGGCTAGGATTTGGTCATCAAGCTTCACAGTTTTGGCTTTAGTGCAGACCTGGTTGAATTCTTTAACTCCTACTTCAGGAATGGATTTCAATTTGTTAGTTTTAAAGGGGTAGCTCATTCAGGTATAGGGTAACATCAGGCATAAGCCAAGGTTCAAAATCAGGTCCACTGCTGTTCATTCAGTTGGTTAATGATATTGGTTCTGTAGTGACGAATTCTAAATTTCAGTTATATGCCGATGACATGGACACTTAGGGCAGATTTCTTCAAACCAGGATAACGAAAAATTACAAGATCTCACAGCACTGGTTGAATGGGGAGAACACAATTCCTCTCAATTCAGTGTTAAGAAATATGAATCAATGACCTTTAGTAGAAAAAGACAACCACAAATCCATTCTTATGAAATGAACAGTATCAGCCTAAAACGAGTTGAAGAAAAGAAGGATTAAAGAGTAATATTTGATAGTAAACTCGCGTTCTATATACACATAAATAAAGCCGTAAATAAGGTCTATAGGAATCTAGGATTTCTAATGAGAAACACAAACAAATTCAAAAAATATCAAAAACATTATTCAGGTATGCAATTCGCTAGTTAGAACAGTAATAGAATATTCATCTATAGTCTGGAATCCATCATGTAATCCACAGCCTGTTTCCGGTCATTCGACCGGGTCAGGAATGGAATGAATGAAGCCCCCATCTAGCGGCGAGGATAGGAATTGTGCCGGCTGCCGAAGTCTGTCGCACTCCTCTGGGGCAATGAATAATGACTGATAGATGAAATGAAATGATAGTGGAGAGTGTTGCTGGAATGAACGATGACAGGGAAAACAGTAGCATCCGGAGAAAAACCTGTCCCGCCTCCGCTTTGTCCAGCACAAATCTCACATGGAGTAACCGGGATTTGAACCACAGAACCCAGCGGTGAGAGGCCGGAGCGCTGCCGCCTGAGCCATGGAGGATCTCGATCATGTAATAAACATATAAAATAAATATAAAATATTCAAGCTAAATTTCTAAGATATTTATGTTTCTGTATCTCTAAAACTAATGTAAAATATGTGGTATATAATGACTTAATAACAAATTTTGGGATAGATAAGCTGCATACTAGGAGAACATTAACGAGTGTAAAGTACCTATATAGAATTCTCAAAGGTAAAGCAGATAACCGAGAGTTACTCCACCAAATAAACCTGTATGCATCGCTTGGAAGTAACAGAAACAATTTAACTTTCTTTATTAAAAGGTCAAACACAAATCGCCATATGAATTCACCATTAAACAGAATATGTCAGTCAGTTAATAAAACGCCAAACGTTGACATATTTCACGAGGAGAGTGTCTTCTTAAGGTCAGTCAGAGGAGAACTCACACACAGAGAAGGCATACATTAAACAGAGTAGCATACTTGTGTACCATGAATAGTTTAGTCCTTTGATTAATTTAGGTTAACAATGTACATTTTAGGAGAAACTAAAAACCGGGCGAGTTGGCCGTGCGGTTAGGGGAGCGCAGCTGTGAGCTTGCATCCGGGAGATAGTGGGTTCGAACCCCACTGTCGGCAGCCCTGGAGATGGATTTCCGTGGTTTACCATTTTCACACCAGGCAAATGCTGGGGCTGTACCTTAATCAAGACCACAGCCGCCCCCTTCCCATTCCGAGGCCTTTCCTATCCCATCTTCACCTATCTGTGTCGGTGCGACGTAAAGCAAATTCTAAGATACAAAGAAGGATTTAAATATTAATTTGAAACACACACTTACCACCATCCATAGTTCAAAAGTATAGTATTAGGTTTCATATTCCACTTTTTATTGTGTATTGTCTACAGCATTAGTAATAAGAAATTGAAATGTTCTGTACGTTGGCAGAAATGCCTGTTGAACAATAAATGAAATAAATAAATAATATGCATTTACATACACACATACATACATACATACATACATACATACACACATACATACATACATTATCATTAAAGACTGTTATGACTTTCAACGTTCAGTCTGCAAGCCTCTGTGTATTTACTAAACGTCGCCACAATCGTCTATTTGCAACTAGTGCTGTGGCCTCATTTAGTTCTATACCTCTTATCATTAAATCGTTAGAAACCGAGTCTAACCATCGTCGTCTTGGTCTCCCTCTACTTCTCTTACCCTCCATAGCAGAGTCCATTATTCTCCTAGGTAACCTATTCTCCTCCATTCACCTCACATGGTCCGGCTCCATGGCTAAATGGTTAGCGTGCTGGCCTTTGGCCACAGGGGTCCCGGGTTCGATTCCCGGCAGGGTCAGGAATTTTAACCATCATTGGTTAATTTCGCTGGCACGGGGGCTGGGTGTATGTGTTGTCTTCATCATCATTTCATCCTCATCACGACGCGCAGGTCACCTACGGGAGTCAAATAGAAAGACCTGCACCTGGCGAGCCGAACTTGTCCTCGGACACTCCCGGCACTAAAAGCCATACGCCATTTCATTTCACCTCACATGTCCCCACCACCGAAGCCGGTTTATGCGTACAGCTTCATTCATCGAGTTCATTCCTAAATTAGCCTTTATCTCCTAATTCCGAGTACCCTCCTGCCATTGTACCCACCTGTTTGTACCAGCAATCATTCTCGCTACTTTCGTGTCTGTTACTTGTAACTTATGAATAAGATATCCTGAGCCCACCCAGCTTTCGCTCCCGTAAAGCAAAGTTGGTCTGAAAACAGACCGATGTAAAGATAGTTTCGTCTGGGAGCTGACTTCCTTCTTACAGAATACTGTTGATCGCAACTGCGAGCTCATTGCATTTAATTGATTGTATTTTTGTATTGCAAACTGCAAATTGTGGGTAGCCTATGCGATTTACAGACGTAAAACCAATAGAGTTATTATAATACGCTACCCTCAACACGCCCCTACTCTCGTTGTAGGGTCTGTTGTACCAAACTAACAAACTAACAATAGCCACACGTAATTATTTTTTTATTCCGGCCTCACGTTTGGTCAGTCAAAATACCCCAGTTAGTCATTTAGAAGTGAAGAGAATTACTAAATAATTATTTTATGTGTCCTGGACTTTGAAAAAACCCCCTCTGTGCACATTTCAATATTAGTTATCTGAGCCAAAAACGTTCAGCCCCCCAAGTTCCAATTAACTTTGTTTAATGAAGTGTGGTTCAGTTTTAAACTTCAGCATTCACCCTACGCAGAATCCTTTAACATTTGATTAGATTGTTTAGGAAGAAATGCGGTAGCATAAGACAACGATAATCGGATTGCTAAATCTCCCCCTACACCGCCTTCTGTATCAGTGTGTGTTGACAGGCGTTTTGTTTTCCCGGAGATGCATGGGTTGGCTTTTGGAGAAGGGGGGGTCTTCTCTCCCACACTTCTGTTTGAGAGGAGACGAAATACGAGGGTGTGTTTTTTTCTTCCGAAGGAAATTGTTTTATCCCCACTTGCCTGATTGTGGATCACCCACGCCAGCCATCTTCTTACGACAGCCATTGTTAAATTCAAGTTTTAAGACTCCAGAAGACTTCCAATTACGACGTAAGCTTCGCTTAAGTCTGTGCAGTGGAGGGTGAACGCGTGGAATTGAGTAATCAGAGTGGATGATAATGCATCCGCTATAAGGTGTGAAAATGAATAAAAGATCTAAACTTATAGTCAACCAATTGAACAAAGATGAGCTTGAAATTTCTCTGGAGGGAGATTAGAACTTGTAAAGGGGGGTGGGGGAGAAATTCTGGCAGTAATGAAATGGCGTATGGCTTTTTGTGCCGGGAGTGTCCGAGGACAAGTTCGGTTCGCCAGATGCAGGTCCTTTGATTTGACGCCTGTAAGCGACCTGCGCGTCGTGATGAGGATGAAAGATGACACATACACCCAGCCCCCGTGCCAGCGAAATGAACCCATTATGGTTAAAATTCCAGATCCTGCCGGGAATCGAACCCGCGACCCCTGTGACCCAAAGGCCAGCACGCTAACCATTTAGCCAAGGAGCCGGACTCTGGCAGTAATGACATGTTTTAAAGGATAAATAATAACACTGATATGCCATTTTCTACAGAGAAACTGTTCGTATTTTTCAGTTCCCCCAAATGGGTAGTTACAAAACAAATCTGTAGTTTCGTTTCATCAGGTCAATTTTTTTTTAAACACAGCTCTTTTGGAATTCATGACAATGTCTAAATACAGAAATTAATATACAGATTCTATTTACATCAATTATTCTATTATTATTGCATTAAAGATGGTAATGAAATGAAATGTATGGCTTTTAGTGCCGGGATATCCCAGGATGGTTTCGGCTCGCCAGGTGCAGGTCTTTCTATTTGACGCCCGTAGGTGGCCTGCGCGTCGTGATGAGTATGAAATGATGAAGACAACACATACAGCCAGCCCCCGTGGCGTAGGAATTAACCAATTAAGGTTAAAATCCCCTACCCGGCCGGGAATCGAACCCGGGACCCTCTGAACCGAAGGCCAGTACGCTGACCGTTCAGCCAACGAGTCGGACATTAAAGATGGTAATTTAGACCTAATGAAATCACTACAATCTTATAAAACGACTGAAATTAAAAATTACGAACAAAGTATCCTATAACTGTTTTTTCTTGTTTATATGTTGCAAGTACACTTGAAAGAAAAACTCAATTCAATTCTACATTTATATGAATGCCATTCCTTGAAAGATTTCATTATTTATTAAAAATATAGAAATAAAACACCAGGGCAAGTGGAATGAAGCAATGTTAGCGGATTATTGCTGGAGTTTAAAGATGAGTACGTCTCAAAGTCACAGCAGGTCATCAAAACGGCGCTACATTTCGACCCACAAATTGAACATCTGAATGGATTGGTTCATTTTATTTAAGTAATTCAATGTTTCATAGTTAAATTTATACTCTAGAATTTTATATTGCGATGTTAAAACAGGTTTAAATAATAATATGCCTAATTTGACGATGTTAAAATTCTTGTTAAAATTGTGAATTTTTCGTTCTTATTTTTTAACATTACATAAAACGGGTTACGATAGAGAAAATCTGAATACAGACTTGGATTCTACATCCCTCAATAACTAAGCAATCTTTCAGGTATATTGTCTTATAAAATTATATACATTTTTTTTAAAATGATGAACTTCGCCAATTTTGAGTTTTTTCGATTTTCTTTTCGAAATTAAAAATACATGACGTGATACAGAAAATCTGAACACAGATATGGATGTGGGCACTTTAGTTAACAAGAATCAGTAATATTTTCTCTTGTAGCAAAAATACAAATGAAAAACCATTTCGAAATTCATATTCGTGTAATGGCGGTGGCCTTCGAAGAGGCCTGGTGCAGGTCTTTCGAGATGACGCCGTATAGGCGACTTGCGCTTCTGTGATGAATCCTAATGCTGAAGATGGCAGCGCCGGAGCCACTGAAATTAACCATTGATGGTTAAGATCCCCGACTCGACCGGGAATCGAACCCGGGACCCTCTGGATTAAAGGCCAGTACGCTAACCATTTAGACATGGAGACGGACATTTTATTATGTGAACTTCTGTGTGTGAAGCTAAGGAAGATTTCTTCGTTCCCCTACGTTCTAGGTCACCGGTTCCGCTCTCAAATTTAATGTATTTCAATAAATGAAACTCAAACTAATTACGGTTAATTTATTTGCATCTAAAGAATCGTTTTCAAGAGATATCTGTATGGAATTTGGAGTCAGATAAGTTGTAGGATTCAATACACCGAAATTCCCTAGTGTATGATGAGATGAGACCTATTTGATAAAGGAACCTTCTGTAATGTCTCAGTCATGGCCATCCATTAATACTTCACATCACAGCCTGCACGGTTGCTAGGTAACATCGCGTCACACATTTCGTACGGCTAATTTTGTGACACAAATTTTCAGATGACTCCCATACATAAGACATATTTATGTCATCAAAAAGCAAAAAAAGCAAAAAGCAAAAACAAACAAACAAACAAACAAACAAACAAACAAACAAACAAACAAACAAACAAACAAACAAACAAACAAACAAACAAACAAACAAACAAACAAACAAACAAACAAACAAACAAACAAACAAACAAACAAACAAACAAACAAACAAACAAACAAACAAACAAACAAACAAACAAACAAACAAACAAACAAACAAACAAACAAACAAACAAACAAACAAACAAACAAAGAAACAAACAAGCACTCAAACAAACAAACAAACAAACAAAATTAAAGTATCCGTTATTACAACATTCTAAAAAGTAGCCTGATGGTTAATCTAATGATGACATATCTTATGGTACTATTTACCAATATTAATTAACTCAGTCCATTGCGTCACGGTCAGTTACGGGTACTATCTCTGTATTCGGAAGACAGAAGGATTCGAATCCACAATTGGTCATCATTGAAACGATTTACCGTGGCTTCCCATTTCAACTCACACACCATAATGATACCTTTCATAATGCTTGTACAATTACACTACAGCAAAAGACGACACCGTCACACAGTGGTTCATGTAACCAAGGTTGCCTACTCCACGGCATGGAAATCACATAACCAAGCTCCAGAAACAGCTCTAACTCATGAAGAAAAAAAAAGAAAGACACGTTCAGACTTTTAACTGTTCGAACTTTCTTACTTGAGACAAAAATTATTACTATAGACTTTATATTATTATTATCATCATCAACATCAGAATCTGCTGAGAAACTGAAAAAACAATGGGACGAGTGTACAAGGACAAAAAGGAAAGAAGAAAGAAAGAGGAGATGGAGAAATGTGGATGAGATAACTCTTAAACCAACGGAAAAAATGCATAATAGTCCTTAATAGTAATATAAAAATGAAGTAGGCCTACACTATCAATGCAAGAATCATTCAAACACAGAAAGGAATTCCAAAAAGAGCAGCTCAATATAATGAAATATTGCCAAAACAATACTGATATTACGCACAAAGAGAAAGTCTGTTCGTCTTGGGTTTTCTGTCTGATTCGGTAGGCAAGAATTCCACGCCAGTAATCCAGATGCCCATCAGGGATGCATTTTAGCGTTTTTCTAATGTCATCCATTTAAGTTGCTATATTGGTCTCCTAGTGATTGCTCGTTGAGTGTGTAGACTCAAATTTGGTTGGGTATTTACTGTATCAGAATGAATGCTGGACTACGCCACTGACGATGGATTTTGTCAGCATTACTTGCATGTTAATTGAGGCGTTGGCGTGGAAAATGTAGTAACGAAAATGTTTTTCCATGGAGGACGTAGTAAACGCTCATGCCAATGACATGGAAAAGGTAACAAGTCAACTGGTACAGTAGATTGGTTTCTACGATTGGCGTAAGACGGAAAGTGTGTTAAGTCCACGAGGTTTGGCATGGAGAAGGTAGTAAGGCACCCCATGCCTCTGATGGAATTAGGTATAACTTTTACCGTTTGTTGAAAGTCAACTGCGTGTAAAACTTGTTTATAACTATTATAGTTCGTCATGGTGTTATTTTAGTTTTCAGAATGCCTCCGAAACCTCTTCCATTCAAAATGGTAAGGCGTCATTGCCAGCATCTTGACATGACGTTCATACTCGTTCTTTGTTTTCGTGTGCTCAACACTGGTTCCAGAAGAGGATGCGGAAATAATCAGAGAGACTAAACATTTTTGACCACTTCATGTAATCATGATAATGCCTGGGGATTTTCGTGACTTCGCCACGAGAGCGAGATGTATTTGAATACTCATTGCCTTAATCGTACCACTAGGAGCTTCCGTGGTTCAGGCGGCAGCGCGCCGGCCTATCACCGTTGGGTTCCGTGGTTCAAATCCCGGTCACTACATGTGAGATTTGTGCTGGACAAAGCACAAACCGAGTACTCCCTATCATTTTTCATTCCAGCAACACTCTCGAATATCATATGATTTCGTCTATAAGTCATTAATCATCGCCCCAGAGGAGTGCGACAGGCATCGGCACCCGGCACAATAACTCTCCTTTCCGCTAGATGGGAGTTCATCCATTCCATTCCCGACCCGGTCGAATGAGTGGAAACAGGCTGTAGATTTTCACTTTCAACGCATTAATACACTGACTTAGCAAATGTCATGGGATAGTCACTTAATAGCGTGTGGGGCCTCCTCTGGCCCTGTGAACTTCAGTGAGACGCCGTGGAAGTGAGTCGACAAGTCCCTGGTAGTCCTCTGGACGTGGCTGACACCAAATCGTTTGCAGAGCTGCCGCCAATGCTGGTCTGTTCGTGGATGCAGGATCCATGGCACGGAGCCTGCGTTTCAGGACATCCCAGATATGCTCGATAGGGTACATATCGGGGCTCATGGGTGGCCATGGCAGTCGTTGGACCTCCGCTGCATGTTCCTGGAACCATTCTCGGGCGACGTGGGAGCGATGTGGCGGCGCGTTATCTTCTTGAAACACCGCAGAACCGTCTGGGCTTTGGAAGGCCAAAAATGGGTGGAGATGGTCTCCGAGCAGCTCAACATACCGCGTACCATTCAAAGTCTCTTCCAGAACAACTAGGGGGCCCATTCCATACCAGGAAAATGCACCCCAGACCATAACAGAGACACCAGCGCCCTGGACCATACCTTCGAGGCAGGCGGGATCCATCGCTTCATGTGGTCTGCGCCATACACGGTGCCTCCCATGGGCATGGTGCAGTTGAAATCGTGATTCATCCGACCATATCACGTTACGCCATTGTTCCAGTGTCCATCCCTGGTGACTGGCGACAAATGCGCGGCGTTGTGCCCGATGACGTTGGGTTAACAGTGGCACCCGTGTGCGACGCCGGCTCCCATACCCCATATAACCCATGTTCCTACGGATTGTCCACTGGGAGACGTGTCTAGCACGGCCTGTGTTGAATTGAGCCGTGATTTGTTGCACGGTTGCCCGTCTGTCACTATTGACAATCCGTCTCAGATGTCGACGGTCACGGTCATCGAGGGTGGCTGGACGGCCGGTCATTCGTCTATTGTGGATGGTGACACCCGAACAACCTGGGCACGATTGATCGTGTGAAGCCGAATTCCCGCACCACTTCCGAAATCGCACCGACCACCATACCCCTCTCGAACGGTGTCAGCTCACGACGACGTTCCATGTTACACCTGTCACATGCACAGCCACTGCTCACAAGGTCTGCTATACAACTGCCGGTGGCACAGGGGGCGTGTGGTGCGCAGACAACACACCTGCGCATCAGTGCTCCGATATCCCATGACATTTGCTCAGTCAGTGTATTAGCACTGTGAACTGGATAAGGATTTCAAGAGCTGGACTTCCCTCGGGCATTAGAGGACGGTCGTATCACGCGATCAACAACATGCGGACCTTACAACAACTTGGAAGGAGACTAATCATCAGCGAACCTTAAGGACTATTGGCTATGATGGGTGTCTTAGATGAAAAGAAGAATTTGTTTTATCGTGAAATTTCCGCTTGAAACATATACGTCAGCTGAAAAACTGATTAGACAGTGATTTTTTACAACTTATTTCATCGCACAATTCGTGCCTAAAACGTAATTAGCATAAATTTGTGTGCTTAACTGATAAATTGATTGCTCCTCGTTTTTACATGACTTATTTCCAGTAACATCTGCTTCAGAATGTTGGAAAAAACTATGTTTTTCTTCTCCTGCAAAATTCCCTTTTTATGGCTTACTCCCTTACCGATGCCAATGCCTCAACTGATATAGCTTAAATGACATTTTCTCTGCTTTCTACCCTAGGAGTCATCATGTAGACAGGTCTTATTTTAATACTGACTATACCAGTTACTGAAATAGAACACACCGTCATGTTGTGGTGTTATTACTAAAAATTTATTACGATTAGTAGATGCTCCTTTAATAAATAGCAACATACTCATCCAATGTATAAAGTCTCTCAACTTTACCCAGAGCTCTCTTAACGGGTAAAGATGAGAATTAACCACTCCATTCTTCTTCTCATTACTTGAAACATTTCCACTGCTATCCGTTTCACTCGAAGGCATTTTGACAGTTCACTCTTTAATCGCAGAACTACGTGAGTTAACAACGTGGTTCACACAACACACCTCTCCATTTAAAACGGATAGAACTCAGGTTGTAAGTTACAAGGTCATATATCTTCCAAATTTTATGTGAAATCTGGAGTTCCTCAAGTTTCTAACTTGGAGCCTTTGCTATTTCTGATCTTTGTTAATGACTTACCGGAACCTATAATATCATCTGAAATTCTTATTTTTGCTGATGATATTAAAATATAAAAATCTATTAAAGCAGTATATTATTGTAAACAACTTCAAAACGATGTAGATTCTCTTGTACACTGGAGCAAATTTAATTTAAAATTTTAAACAGGTAAATGTGTAGCCATGAAATTTATTCGGAAGAAAGGGAAAATTGAATATAACTATGCAATGGATACTGACATATTAACTCGTGTCAAGACGAAAATGGATTTAGGAATAACATTCAATGAAGATTTAAGATTTAACGACCATATTAAAAAAATACGAATAATGCTCTTAAAACGTTAGGCTTCATTATACAGAATTCGTTATCATTTCGTCCAAAGACACTCTTAATCTTGTATAACTCATTTGTAAGGTCCAGACTTGAGTATGGCTCAATTATTTGGAACCCAATGACCACAAGAAATATCAATTTTATCGAGAGTGCTGAAAACAAGTTTTTAAAATTCATGACTTATAAAATCACAGGAAATTACCCAACCTTAATAAATTAATCAGGTATATTGAAGGAACCTGGTGTGAATAGCTTGCGCCACAGACGAAGTTACAAAGATTTGACTTTCCTGTATAAAATACAGGGGCTGCCTGGCCGAGGTGGTAAAGGCTTGCTTGGTTCGCCTGGAAGGACGTGGGTTCGAGTCCACGTCTGGAAGTTGTGAAATTTAAGAAACGAGACCTCCACTTCCGGAGGTGCACATGGCACTGAGGTTCACTCAGCCTACGCCGAAAATGAGTACCAGGTTAATTATTGGGGGAAAAGGTGGCCGGGCGTGGGGATAACCACTCTACCCCATCAAATGCCGAGGTTACGGATAGTGGAAGCCTTTACCTTCCACCCCTCCAAGGGCCTTCAAGCCCTGTACCGAGATGACTTTGCTTTTTGTATAAAATAATTTTGTAATGGATAACTCAAATATATTGAAATCAATAAGATATTGGTCGTTTTCTGTTATTTTAATGAAATGAAATGGCGTATGGCTTTTAGTGCCGGGAGTGTCCGAGGACATGTTCGGCTCGCCAGGTGCAGGTCTTTTTATTTGGCTCCCGTAGGCAACCTGCGCGTCATGATGAGGATGAAATGATGATGAAGACGACACACACACACACACACACACACACACACACACACACACACACACACACACACACACACACACACACACACACACACACACACACACACACAGCCCCCGTGCCAGAGAAATTAACCAATGATGGTTAAAATTACCGACCCTGCCGGGAATCGAAACCGGGGCCCCTGTGACCAAAGGCCAGCATGTTAACCATTTAGCCATGGAGCAGGACTCGTTATTTTAATATTTCACCCCATTTCAACTCCAGACCGTAGAGGTGTCTTACCCTGGAGTTTTCTTTCCCAAACAGTAAGTCATATGAGTATCATGTTTGGTTGAGAGCTCTGCTGCAATATGCACACGTACGGCCATGATCTCGGTCATTTTGGACATTTCTTTCACCCCTTCTAACCTCCATCCCGAATGGGAATGAACTTTGGCTCAATCGGCATCCAGAGTGTCACGGTTCATCTCAGCTACCCCAAAGACTATGAACTCGCCACTAATATAGGTCATTTTTCGGATTTTTACATTTCACCCCTTCCTTTAGGGGTGCTAGGTGTTTCTTGCCCCTACAGTAATTTTTCCAGATATTAAGTTATATGTGTAGCTAGTTTGGTTGAGAGCTATGCTGAAACATTCACCCGTAATCTCTGTCATTTTCGACATTTTCTTTCTTCACTCCTTCTCACCTCCTATGCTATGGGGACTGAACTTTTACAGTCTGGCTGCATGGCTAAAAGAATAACAACTTTATTTTTCACAGAACCATAATCAAATTTTAGACACAGGCAGCTTGGACCCTGGAAATACATTTCATTACCGGTATATTACATGTTCAGTGTGGCCTCCACTGCTGCCGACAACATCTTCGAGACGAGTACGCATGTTTCTGACGACTTTGCGGCCCAGGTCTTCATGAATTTCACCGCGGAGCTGCACAATCTGAGCACGCATTTCCATGCGGCTTTGAGGTCTTGTCTGGTTTTTCTGTAACCCAAAATCGCACATTATGTTTATTAACTGCCCCATTGAGATGAAAATAGTCTTCATCAGAGAGCCATGTGCTAAACAGTACTTCATCTTTATCTTGTGTCCATAATGCGTACTGCAAACTCTTCTGCCTGTGAAGATCTGTTAGCTTGTATAGTACAGTCATTTTGTACTGGTACAATTGAAGTTCGACCGCCTCTGTGCTGTAGTGGTTAGCGTGATTAGCTGCCACCCCCGGAGGCCCAGGTTCGATTTCCGACTCTGCCACGAAATTTGAAAAGTGGTACGAGGGCTGGAACGGGGTCCACTCAGCCTCGGGAGGTCAACTGAGTAGAGGTGGGTTCGATTCCCACTTCAGCCATCCTGGAAGTGGTTTTCCGTGGTTTCCCACTTCTCCTCCAGGCGAATGCCGGGATGGTACCTAACTTAAGGCCACGGCCGCTTCCTTCCCTCTTCCTTGCCTATCCCTTCCAATCTTCCCATCCCTCCACAAGGCCCCTGTTCAGCATAGCAGGTGAGGCCGCCTGGGTGAGGTACTGGTCATTCTCCCCAGTTGTATCCCCCGACCAAGAGTCTGAAGCTCCAGGACACTGCCCTTGAGGCGGTAGAGGTGGGATCCCTCGCTGAGTCCGAGGGAAAAGCCGAACCTGGAGGGTAAACAGATCATGATGATGATGATGATGATGATGACAATTGAAGTTCACCGTGTAACATTATTTGAACAGAACGGCGCGATATTCCACTTTCTCTTGAAGTTCGCCGTGTTGACTGGTGTGGGCTGCATGGCGACTTTCAGTGCAGCGATGTTTTCAGGAAACCGAACTGCTCGTGCACGTGGTCGCTTTCCTTCCTTCACACTGCCTTGTTCTTCAAAGTTTCTGTATAAGCGAAGGATGGTGTTCCTTGCTGGTGCCCACCTAGTCTGAAATACAGCTCGAAATTTTATTTGTGTTGCCGTAAAACGTTTCGATTCGCAATAAAACATAACTGTTTTGGCGCGCTGCTGAACGGAGAGTCGGCCGTGGTTGGCCATGGCAGAAAGCTCACTGGAATTCAGGCATTCGGAGACAAAGCGGCAGTGTCAGCTCTACAGTTATTTCCACGAAACAGGGAAGGTGTGCAAGAAATTTGAACAGCATAGTACATAAGTTGCATTTTATATTTGCCTTTCAAATGTGTCAACTATTCGTGCGCCACTCTGTATGTGTCGTCTTCATCATCATTTCATCCTCATGACGACGCGCAGGTCGCCTACGGGAATCAAATAAAAAGACCTGAACCTGGCGAGCCGAAGTCCTCGGACACATCCTGGCACTAAAAGCCATACGCCATTTCATTTCATTTCATTTCATTTTTACATATCGTTATAGAAGAAGTTTTAAGAGACACATCACATACTGTTGGTTAGGCAACCCGCTGATCGGACCTGCCGTGCGGTTTTCTCACCTTCCCCTATTTTCTTTTTTTCACCCTTCTTCCCCCCGCCCCCCCCCCCCCTATGCTGCACTTCCCCTAAGATTTCATTCAAACCACTTCCTAAATCCTCCCAGGGGCAATAAGAACAAACTGTGAAATTTTCAGAGAAATCGGTCCAGTAGTTTTTCAGTCCATTCAAGACACACACACATACAAACATTCATTTATATATAGATGATCTTTTTAGTATGTGACTTCTGTGTCACTGGAATTAATTTTTAAGATTATTCTGGCTACATATTCTTTTTGTTTTGAATTTGAATTTTTAACGTCTAACAAAGGGGCATTCCCTACGCGTCATCACCGATTTCGCTCAAATTTAGAGAACATGCACGGCTTGGCTAGAAATTAAAGTACCCAAAGTGGGAACTCCAGATGGCCAAGGGTATAGAAAAAAAGAAAGAAATTTTGATGCGGCACTCGCTCCGTATACGCCACTTACATTA
The DNA here is from genome assembly GCF_040414725.1 of Anabrus simplex. Lineage (NCBI taxonomy): Eukaryota > Metazoa > Arthropoda > Insecta > Orthoptera > Tettigoniidae > Anabrus > Anabrus simplex. Next base: position 477,746,102 of record NC_090267.1, read on the forward strand.
ACGCGCGGGCCGAGCAGTAGTTGGCGTAGCGGTAAGAGCTTAGACTAGTAATTCGATGGTCGTGAGTTCGACTCCCCGTGTGGAGAATGTTTTTCTCAACTTTTGTATTATTCATTTATTTTAATTCATTTTATTTATTTATATGCAAAGGCATATAGGACGTCATTTTTTAATAAGCGCACAATTGTAGAAAATTCCGAGTTGCGAATTTTCCCGACGTGTTCAAACAGAAATTCTCCTTTTTCTCCTTTATTGGCTATCTGCCCTCCTTGGGGAATGTGCCATAAAGGTGAATAGTCGTTTCGCTGAAGATTCGTTTTCACCTGACAAGTGAAGGTTGCTCCTGGCAGCTGTACACAAACAATAGATTCTTGGCGCAGGCAGAAAAAAGGCTGACAATGAAATCCCAATTTTTTACATTTTATATGCCTTTTGCGTATAAATAAGTAAATAAAATGAATTATTCACCTCTTTGCGTAATTGGAAAATGAATAATATAACAGTTGACAGAAATAAACAGCCTCCACACGGCGAGTCGAACCCACGACCATCGAATTACCGGTCCGAGCTCTTACCGCTAGGCCAACTACTGCTCAGCGCTTGTACCCTCTAGCGGTGATCTGCGTAATTCACGTTAAATGAAGACATCTACAGCAGATGAAGGGGCGTAACATTAGGAAGCAAGCGACCGTGGCCTTAATTAATGTACAGCTCCAGCATTTGCCTGGTGTGAAAATGGGAAACTACGGAAAACCATCTTCAGGGCTGTCGACAGTGGGGTTCGAACCCACTATCTCCAGATGCGAGCTCACAGCTGCGCGCCCCTAACCGCACGGCCAACTCGCCCGCTGAATGAATTTCGAAAGAGAGGTAAAGGTTTACAGTTTTCCAACTTAAGTGTGGTAGTAACAGTTTTTTGAGATTTTGATTCAATACTCTACAATAACACTTTCACCAAAGGAACAGTAATTATACATGCATTACAATGAAATATAAGTATGGCGTGATTATACAATTTAAAAATCATTTAGTATTTGACTATACACTAAGAAACTAACCGACGCGTGAATGATACCTCAGAGTCCATGACCTTGGCAAAAAAATGTACCCCTGCTACCCTTCCTCGCAGCACATGCAAAGTCTCCACTACTTGCTGTGGCGCTATACAAATCGGTTAGCCGGGACGAACGACCTTTTGTAAAGTGAAATGCCCAGGTTTCATCACCGTGATAATCGAGTCCAAACAGTTGCCCTTTTCGTCTTCATAGCGGCGAAGACCAAACAGCAATCACGCCACAAAAATTCAAACAAACAGCGACGACGAGGTAAATAATAATGCCGTGTGGTCTCTGGAGAGGCCTGGTGCAAGTCTTTCAATTTGACTCCCTATAGGCGACCTGCATGTCTGTGAAGATGGGGCCCTAGCTTTGATAAATTCTAATGCTGAAGACGGCACACACACCCAGCCCCCGAGCCATTAGATTTAACCAATTAAGGGAATCGAACGTGGGACCTTCTGGACCAAAGACCAGCACGCTATTTAGCCACTGGGCCGGATGACGTCGAGGTGAAAGATAAAGTTCAGCGCTTCGTCAACGACATGGCGGCGAGCTGGTATGACATGGGCATACAAGAACTGTCACAGCGTCAAAAAATAAATAAATAAAATAAAGAGTCCACCTCTGTGGTGTAGTGCTTAGTGTGATTAGCTGCCATCCCCGAAGACCCGGGATCGATTCCCGGCTCTGCCACGAAATTTGAAAAGTAGTATGACGGCTGGAACGGGGTCCACTCAGCCTCGGGAGGTCAAGTGAGTAGAGGTGGGTTCCATTCCCACCTCAGCCATCCTGAAAGTGGTTTTCCGTGGTTTCCCACTTCTCCTCCAGACAAATGCCGGGATGGTACCTAACTTCAGGCCGCGGCCGCTTCCTTCCCTCTTCCTTGCCTGTCCCTTCCAATCTTCCCATCCCTCTACAAGGCCCCTGTTCAGCACAGCAGGTGAGGCCACCTGAGCGAGCTACTGGCCCTCCTCCCCCAGTTGTATCCCGACCCAGAGTCTGAAGCTCCAGGACACTGCGCTTGAGGCAGGATCCCTCGCTGAGTCCGAGAGAAATACCGAACATGGAGGGTAAACAAATTATGAAGATGAAGAAGAAGATAAAATAAAAATAAAATAAAATAAAATAAAATAAAATAAAAAAAATAAAATAAAATAAAAAAAAATAAAAACAATGCATCGAACAAAATTGCGATTAAGTAGAAAAATAGGTGATTGTTCATCCTTTAAAATGATGCAAATGTTATAGAAGTAAACGGTCCTTTGTGTTTATAAAAAATAAGAGACCTAATTTTTTGGAATTTCCCTCGTATTTCACAAACTGAATTTCAGTACGGTAGTAGATAGAATGAGCAACAGCGTGTGGGAACACAAAGAGATGAGATGCAACTCAGATGGTGGTATCAAAATGTAGCAGTCTGATGGATTAGCCTGGTCCAATTAAAACTGAAATTCCCTAGACCCTAATACTAATGTACTTGCGTATAAATGGAAACTCCACTGAACACATATATTAACCCAAACCAAATTTGTGCCACAATGGGGCCACCACGGAGTTGGACATTTGAATTTTGCTGAATATATCTGAAGCTTATTATTACGAGAAATGCTGAATGGGGAGTCTCCGTTTCTTTTATGTATGAATCGGTTGGTGTTTGTGTTCGTAAGGGAAATTACATTTAATTGGAATTTTTGAACTATCTTATTTATTAAAGCAGCGACAATAGACGAGCTGAAGTTACTCATACTGTAGAGCTAGTTTGTAGATTCGACCCCTCCCCAGTTCAACGTCAGCCGCGTGTTAGTAGATATACTTGCACGTTAAATAGCTCTTTTTTATTATTATTATTATTATAATTATTATTATTATTATTATTATTATTATTATTATTATTATTATTATTATTGTGATGATGATTCAGAAAAATGGTGATACATTTTAAGGCTCAAATATCGAAAAAGGGGTGTCTATGAACAAGATGGCTTAATTTCAAACAACGTCCATAAAAGCTCTAGCGCTACGTACGAACGTATAATTAATAATAGTACATTATGCAACAAACCTATATTGACAACAATGAAGACACGAGTATGTTCATAAAACGAGCGAAGCGAGTTTTATAATTTCCATACTCGTGTCTTCCTCACCATTATAGGCGAGGCGAGTTGCATACGACTGTTTATGCTCGACGATAATTATAATTCTATTTTTAAAATATTCATACATTTCTGTCGAGATGTTGCTTGACAGTTGAGTTTACTGAACAGAACGCAGAGCGCATGAGCTGGGTTATTGATTTTACGTTTGTGGATCAGAGACCTTGACAATGTCATATGTTTTCGAAGCATTGATAGAAGGTTATCATAACCTAGCTTTATTTCAAATACAAATTGTTTATTGTCCAGTTGGTGAAGTGAATTTGCGGGAATGTGCCGTGTGGTTGTGGAATATTGGAAGTAGAAGGTACATTGATGCTAATATATGTGTCCGACATGTTTGATTTTGGAAACAAGTGCGAAGCTAGTGCGTTGAGTGCAGATGCGATGCTATCCCCACTTAATTGGTCAAACAGTTGTATCATAATGAAAATCTGAACTCTGATTGGTGGAGAACCTGTATCATAATGAAACTTGAACTACAATGAGCCTCATTAACATTCAGTTTTTCTGGCATATAATATTTATACAGAGTGTACCAAAACTCGACGGCAAAAATTTAGGAATGGATTCCTCACATAAAGAGAAGAAAAAAGGTATACGGCAACATGGGACCAAAAACATATACTTACAGATTTATTCAAACGTTTTGTACGTTTACACCGTACGTCTGAAATGGCAGCTGAAACTCTTTGAGCATGTATCAAAGGAAATGTTCAAAGTGACGACATTCAGCGTGAATACAAGCCTACGCTCGTTGTCGCATTGAGTTACGCAGGCGATCAAAAATTCCTGGTGTAGTGCGTACTGCTTGAGAGGTTGTCACAATGCGCTCACATAAAGTTGCTTCATCAGGAACAGGAGTCGCATACACGAGAGACTTAACGTGTCCCCACAGGTAAAAGTCCAGGGGGTTCAAGTCAGGAGAGCGTGGTGGGCGAGCAATCGGTCCTCCTCTACCTATCCAGCGCTCAGGAAAATGGGTATACAGGTACCTGCGGGTAGCAGACTGAAATGTGCGGGAGCACCATCATGCATGAAAAACATTTGTCGTTGGGATGCAAGTCGCATGTCTTCCAAGTAATCAGTCGTTGCAATACGCAAGAAATTCGTGTAGTTCTGTCCAGTAAGCCTATTCGGAAGAACGTAGGGTTCCAACAAGGAATCACCAACATTGCCTGCCCAGATGTTAATGGCGAACCTCTGTCGATGAGACGATTGGATGATTGCAAGAAGACATGTAAATTATTACTAAAATTAATTTGCGTCAAAAAGTTTGAATAAATCTGTAAGTACACGTTTCCGGATCCATGTTTTCATAACTTTTTTTTTTCTTCTCTCTATGTGAGGTATCCATTCCTAAATTTTTGCCGTCGAGTTTTGGTACACCTTTATATCGGTATCGTCGAGCATAAAAATAGTTAAATTATTTTATTGCCCATTAAACTATCGTGATTAAATTCATCTTTATGACAGCGTAAAAATCTGGTATCAAATGACCCTTTGGGATATCAAACGATCATACATATGTCTTTCAATAAATTGAACTCAAACTGATGCCGATTAATATATTTGCACCTAATGAATCGTTTTCGAGAGACATCTGAATTTGGCGTCAATAAGCGTAGGATTGAGTGAATCGAAAGGGGAAAACTGACTCAGAGCCAATGCAACAATCACGAATGAAATAATTACTTTTCTATAGAATGATGATATGGGGGCCTCTTCGATAAGAGAGCCTTCTATATGTCTCTCAGTCATGGCCTTTCATTAATACTTCACACCACAGCTTGCAAGATCACATCGACCATCCCTATTCTAACGGCCCTCATTGATAATATGTCTAGCTGGCGAGTTGGCCGTGCGGTTAGGGGCTCGCAACTGTGAGCTTGTATCCGGGATACGATGGGTTTGAACCCCGCTGTCGGCAGCCGTGAAGATGATTTTCCGTGATTTCCCATTTTCATACCAGGCAAACGCTGGGGCTGTATCTTAATTAAAGCCACGACCATTTTCTTCTCACTCCTAGGCCGTTCCTATCCCATCGTCGTCATAAGACATTTCTGTGTCGGTGCGCCGTAAAGCAGATTGTAAAAAAGTAAAAGATAATATGTCTCTCAGTCATAGCCATCCATGAATACTTCACATCAAAACCCACAACATTACATCGACCATCTGTACTCTAACGCCCCTCCTGGATAACATTATGACGCTCAGTCATGGCCTTGCATGAAAATTTCACAATACTGCAAAATGCAGGGAAGTAACAACGAAGAGTTTCTTCCTGTACCTCTGTATGTGGTTTCTATTTTAAGTAGGCCTACCATGCTTTTCGTGTGTCCGGTCTATTCCTTAAGAGCTTTGGTATCAAAAATGGCATCAGCACGTAAAACCTTCTATCCGTTTATCACATATTATAATCAATTTTATTTTATTAAATCTTTGACGATATAACTTATTCTGCTGCCCGCCCGAGTAGCTTATGAGCCTTGGCGCTAATGTTTGGGACTGATCAGTGGGGGCGTGTAGATGTCTATAACGAACAAGCAGCACTGAAGTCCTAAGTTCTTACAGGGCATAATACGAGGGGCGTACTATATTGTTTTACACTTTATTTTTTTGTACGTCCGGGTATGCTTCACATTTCACTTTTGAAGGTGGTGACGTGTAACTAAGTGTCATGTTCCACCGTTTGGTAGCAGCACACACACAGGGGCCAACGAATGTACTTGCCATAGCCATTTCATAACAACACTGTCAGCATAGGAGCAGACAACCGTCAGGGACAGCGCTGTACGACTTGGTTCCTATGGAAAGAAGGCGGGACCACTGCAGAAATTCATCGGCGCTTGGTGGTAGTCTGTGGAGAACATGCGCAGTCACGGAAAACAGTTTACAACTGGGTGTAAGGTTGGAAAACAGGCCGCACATCGGTGGACAAAGGAACCAGTTCTGGAAGGAATGTGACAATGTCAATACCAGCCAACATTGCCCGAGTCGAACAGGCCATTCAAGGAAACAAATGCATCACACTTACGGAAATGGAGGCAGCCACGGGAATTAGCTGAAACACCTTGCAGCGGATCGTGCACGGCCACTTACAGTTGGGGAAGGTGTCATCCACGTGGGTGCCTAGACTCTTGTCTGCAGATGAAAAGCAGAGGTGTGTGGACGTGTGCAGATAACTTTTGCAACACCATGATAAAGATCCAGCCGACTTCGTAGCTAGGCTTGTGACTGGTGATGGGACATGTCTCCACCGCTGCCATTGATCAATTGGGATTCACGGTGCTGCCACACCCACCATACTCTCCCGACTTGGCATCAAGTGATTATTATCTGTTCGGGAACATGAAGAAACCTCTGCGTGGTCGCTCTTTTACGGATTTTGCAGAACTGGACACAGCTGTCAAGGCATGGGTACGCATCACTCCGAAACAATGGTTTCAGGAAGGTGTGGAGAGACTGACACCTCGATAGCAAAAGTGCATACAGTTAAAATATGTTGAGTAGGTGGACGTAACAACTGATGTGTAGTGCACTTTATTTGGATAGACAAAATAAAGTGTAAAACAATATAGTACGCCCTTCGTAAATCCCAGATGGGAGTTAACATGAACTTCCCTCAATTTGGTATGTGGAAGGCATTTTATGATAACAAAGAAGAAATCCGTATTTGAATGACCGAGCTCGATAGCTACAGTCGCTTAAGTGCGGCCAGTATCCAGTATTCGGAGGATAGTAGGTTCGAACCCCACCTTCGGCAGCCCTGAAAATGTTTTTCCGTGGTTTCCCATTTTCACACCAGGCAAATGCTGGGGCTGTACCTTAATTAAGGCCAGGGCCGCTTCCTTCTCACTCCTAGCCCTTCCCTATCCCATCGTCGCCATAAGACCTATCTGTGTCGGTGCGACGTAAAGCAACTAGCAAAAATAGCGTATTTGAATGCACTAATTTGAAAATATTTGTTAGCTAATACAGTAGTTTTCTACTGGACTTACAGTACTTCAAGCTATTTATTAAAACAATTTAAGGTGCCTCTTTTGACTTGCGATCGCACATTCCCTGGAATTGGTGTAAGTTGCAGTACGGTGGTTTGGTAGCCCCGTCTTCATGTATTTCTCAGGCTCAAATTGGACATCTGATGAGGCATTTGAATGCATGAACATAAGGCTGGGGATGTAAGTAACGAACGGTGATGATCTTAAATAAGTGATGGCTGATGTTATTCATCAAACTGAACCTTCGATGTTCACGATTACGAGCGTAGCTGGAGAGTTAAAACTCAATAACACAATGGCGAAATTAAAAAGAAAAGAAGGCAAAGTAGAAGGTGGAGAAAACTAGGAAAGGCCAGAGAGGTTTCCAAAGTTTTACGGGAAATGAGAAAAATAAGGGATCAGCAGTCACAACATTTATTATAATCTTTAAGAAAATAACAAAAAAAATTGAATGATTTTAACAATAGCTAAGCTTTGAAATCAGGTAGCGTACACATGTCCCTGAGCCATAAACGGCCACCGGCTGTGCACATGATATAAATACACTGACTGACAGAGCAAATGCAACACCAAGAAGGAGTGGTTCGAAAGGGATGAAAGTTGGGGAAAAAACAGAGACGGCACGGACGAATAATTGATGTTTATTTCAAACCGATATGCAGGTTACACAATGCGCACGGCATCGACTCAGTAGGATGTAGGACCACCGCGAGCGGCGATGCACGCAGAAACACGTCGAGGTACAGAGTCAATAAGAGTGCGGATGGTGTCCTGAGGGATGGTTCTCCATTCTCTGTCAACCATTTGCCACAGTTGGTCGTCCGTACGAGGCTGGGGCAGAGTTTGCAAACGGCGTCCAATGAGATCCCACACGTGTTCGATTGGTGAGAGATCTGGAGAGTACGCTGGCCACGGAAGCATCTGTACACCTCGTAGAACCTGTTGGGAGATGCGAGCAGTGTGTGGGCGGGCATTATCCTGCTGAAACAGAGCATTGGGCAGCCCCTGAAGGTACGGGAGTGCCACCGGCCGCAGCACATGCTGCACGTAGCGGTGGGCATTTAACGTACCTTGAATACGCCCTAGAGGTGACGTGGAATCATACGCAATAGCGCCCCAAACCATGATGCCGCGTTGTCTAGCGGTAGGGCGCTCCACAGTTACTGCCGGATTTGACCTTTCTCCACGCCGACGCCACACTCGTCTGCGGTGACTATCACTGACAGAACAGAAGCGTGACTCATCGGAGAACACGACGTTCCGCCATTCCCTCATCCAAGTCGCTCTAGCCCGGCACCATGCCAGGCGTGCACGTCTATGCTGTGGAGTCAATGGTAGTCTTCTGAGCGGACGCCGGGAGTGCAGGCCTCCTTCAACCAATCGACGGGAAATTGTTCTGGTCGATATTGGAACAGCCAGGGTGTCTTGCACATGCTGAAGAATGGCGGTTGACGTGGCGTGCGGGGCTGCCACCGCTTGGCGGCGGATGCGCCGATCCTCGCGTGCTGACGTCACTCGGGCCGCGCCTGAACCCCTCGCACGTGCCACATGTCCCTGCGCCAACCATCTTCGCCACAGGCGCTGCACCGTGGACACATCCCTATGGGTATCGGCTGCGATTTGACGAAGCGACCAACCTGCCCTTCTCAGCCCGATCACCATACCCCTCGTAAAGTCACCTGTCTGCTGGAAATGCCTCCGTTTACGGCGGCCTGGCATTCTTAGCTATACACGTGTCCTGTGGCACACGACAACACGTTCTACAATGACTGTCGGCTGAGAAATCACGGTACGAAGTGGGCCATTCGCCAACGCCGTGTCCCATTTATCGTTCGCTACGTGCGCAGCACAGCGGCGCATTTCACATCATGAGCATACCTCGGTGACGTCAGTCTACCCTGCAATTGGCATAGGCCTAAAGTTCTGACCACTCCTTCTTGGTGTTGCATTTGCTCTGTCAGTCAGTGTATAAATAGGACTGATGTCTTATTGAATCTGAAAATTCAGAATATCTAAAAGAAAATTATATTACCTTGCTAGTTGCTTTACGTCGCACCGACACACATAGGTCTTATGGCGACGATGGGACAGGAAAGGGCTAGGAGTGGGCAGAAAGCGGCCGTGGCCTTAATTAAGGTACAGCCCCAGCATTTGCCTGGTGTGAAAATGGGAAACCACGGAAAACCATTTTCAGGGCTGCCGACAGTGGGGTTCGAACCTACTATCTCCCGAATACTGGATACTGGGCGCACTTAAGCGACTGCAGCTATCGAGCTCGGTATATATTACCTTGAAGGCTGGTGCAAGCCAGATCAATATTGAAATGTGACTAGATATTAAAGATATCAAAACTGACAAAGTTGAATACAAAAGTGGTCTCCATGACCAAAAATTAACAAAGACTCTAAATTTGATATCAGAACTTGAAACAAAACTTTGCAGCACTAAACTCTCCAGCGGGGAGATAACAATTGAAGGAAATGGTTGCCAAACATTAAACTGGCGAATAAATAGTCCAACACTGCAGTGTTATAAAGAAATCTTCGAAGGCAAACCAGTTGAATAAGAATGTAGTCTTCCAGAAACAGACATGCTGACGAAAAACGTACTGTAGATTAACAGACTCATAAGACTGATGCACAAGTTTGTGCTAAATGTAAAGCCCAGGCTGGCGTTAGTAAGATTCAGTAAGAAAATAGTAGTGCAGGGTAGGCCAGCTGCAGGATTGTCGAAAGTGCTCGACTCGACATGCTTTAGTTCAAACAGGAGAGCAAAGCCCATGTCAACGGCCCTAAGCAAGACGAAGCGAAATGCATGTCGTCAAATTGCCGCCTCCAGTGCGCGCGGCGAAAATATCAGCCTGGACGATAAGTCAGCTGCTCGTTGAGAGTGAGGAGCCGAATCCTGGAGAACACGATGAGGGGCAGTCCTTAAGAAGCACTGCAGAAGGTTCCAGATCCGACATAAAGTAGTGCTGCAAGACTAACAGTGGCAATTACTCAAAAGCACATTTAAAAACCTTATCAAAAATACAAAATAACGGGAAAAAGGAAGTCCGCAAAGAATATTAATAATATTCAATTAATTAATAACATAACAAAGACAAAGACCAATGAAAAAGTAGAAAGACGCGGAAGAATACATTCTCGGTACCAACTGGAAATGAAGTTGACGGTGACGCAAACAGTCATGTCAAGGTAATGTAACCAATCAACAAGCAAGAAGAAAAATGACGTAAGTCAGCGGAGCAAGGGAAAAATAGGCAAACAGTATTCATATGACCTGTGATATGATTGCACGTCGAAGGGAACTTATAAATCAACGAAAAGATTACCCAACCGAAAACAATTAAGGTAAGAGCAACATCTATAACATACATTCAGACAAGTAGGAGAGGTACCGAAAATAGTGAAGATTGCCAACAAATCGTACGTTCATGGACGCATGAACCAGAAGGTACACGTAATAAATCAAACGGTATACTCTCTAATGCAGGACCTCTCTCAGGGTGCATGCGCCGGTGCACTGCAGGACACGACTTCACTAGGTTGACCAGAGTTGCAAACCCCCATTCCTGTTTCCCTACATCTGTCTCACTCGTTCGGCCTTTCTCCACCCTACTACTACTACTAAAATATTTTCATTCCTGCCCTGAAGGTTGGGAGATTTGTTACTGTGAAGGAGATGCTCGGAGAAGGTGAGGAGGTTGGCGGCCGTGGCCTATACTAGGAACTATCCCGGCAGTCGCCTTAGTGCAGGAGAATGGCAAACCACGGAAAACTATTCTCAGGACAGCCGACGGTTGAGGCCAGCAGTGAGGTCCAGCCCTGTCCCCTCTCCCTCTAATAGAACAACTGATGACGCAACTACCATGGATCCTTCTATACACAGGTGACATCGTCCTTGTTGGTAAAACACGTGAAGAGGTTGAGACATCCTTAGAACTTGCGAGAGAAGCTTTAGAGACAAATGGACTCAGAATAAGCCGTAGGAAGACGGAGTATATCTTCTGTTACTTGGCCAAGCCTGAAGTTCATGGTCCACTCAATAGCGGGTGAACCACTCGCAATAGTGAATATATTCAAGTATTTGGGTGCAACTATTACTAACATTTATTGAACACAATGTGTACAATAGAGTTGTATATTACAGAAATATTTTATCTCTGCGTAAAATGTCAGCGAGTTTGTCCTTGCTATGCAATCGAGTAGATGATACTGTCCACAGCGTTGTCCACAGAGAGTGCAGAACATCGAGGTGACGCCTGGTGAAATCCTCGTTGGATGCAGATTCTGAAATGAAATCCATGCGCTGCCATTCTCGTATAGACGTTTCGCAGTGGGAAGTTAGGGGCCCTCCATTCATCTGTGCTCATGGACGGCGTGTGATAGAAGCTTTGGTCTATTATATTAGCTTTTTGTTCCTTTCCCTTATATGGGTTTTGTATGCTGTGGTTTGCGGCAGATTGTTCTCTATTACTACCTACCTGACGAATAAGTCTGTGTCTGCTAGTAGATAAACAAGTCTGGTCCTTGTCGTTTGGGATAACTGAAGGGCTCTTCGTAGATAGGTTGATTTCACGGCCTGAAGCCTTCTTAGATTAGCGGGAGTAAGGTGGATGCAATTATTACCACCGATACGAGGATTGATGACAACGTGAAGCATTGCATCATCGTTGGATGGACCAAATGGCGTTTGCTGACAGGCGTCTTAGGTGATAGGAGGAAGCATATAAAGGTCAAAGGCAAGATATACAAGACTGTTGTTATACCTGCCCTCACTTACGACTCTGAGTGTTGGACAAGTCAAAAGAAGCATAATCAGCAAATGCATGTAACGGAAATACGGATGCTATGAACTGAGTGCGCAATGAGCATATACGAGGATCTATTAGTATGGTCCCTCTCAGTGAGAAATTGGAGGAGCGGCAGTTGCGCTGGTACGGACACGTACAACTTCGAGATGAAGATCATCCCGTTAAGAGAGCTCTTGCAATCGGGAAACAAGGAAAGGACGCGCGACATGGTGGCGTACAGCCGTAAAGGCCTTGAATAGAAACGGTGTTCCAGTGGCGGAGACATCCAGCCGCAGGGAGGACTCTCTAAGGATCAGAAGGGCCAATACTGAGTGATACTTGGGAGTGTCCATTGTGGGTAACAAATACGGCCAGAAAAGAACAATATATTTATATTATTTCATTAAAGGAAAGATTTGAAGCAAGTACTGTATATATTGTATACTAAAATTATTAAATCTCCACCTCTTTCTTATCAGCGATCATTTTAATATTCCTACTGCTCTGTACTTCGTCTTCTCTAAATCCCACAAATTTATAACTAGACTAAACAAGCCTTTCTAAAAAAGTACAATTACTAGAAATTACCTACATATTTCATTGGAGTAAAGAGAAATAAGCCCTATCGGCGGTCACAACAATGGAGCACACGCAAACACTAAACCAAATAAATGGTAGTTTTATAGAAGTTCAACATAAAAGTTTTGAACTATGAGAGTCTTACTTATCTTGTTACTATGGCCGGAAGATTTATAAGGTTCACCGCACATGCAAACAAAATGACGCGGCTTCGCTTATAATAAAATACTACCAGCGGAAATAAAGTGAAGTTTCCCCTCTCACCGCTAAGAAATTACTCAGGCAATTTAGTCGAATATATTCTGCTGCATATACACTGACTGACAGAGCAAATGCAACACCAAGAAGGAGTGGTTCGAAAGGGATGAAAGTTGGGGAAAAAACAGAGACGGCACGGACGAATAATTGATGTTTATTTCAAACCGATATGCAGGTTACACAATGCGCACGGCATCGACTCAGTAGGATGTAGGACCACCGCGAGCGGCGATGCACGCAGAAACACGTCGAGGTACAGAGTCAATAAGAGTGCGGATGGTGTCCTGAGGGATGGTTCTCCATTCTCTGTCAACCATTTGCCACAGTTGGTCGTCCGTACGAGGCTGGGGCAGAGTTTGCAAACGGCGTCCAATGAGATCCCACACGTGTTCGATTGGTGACAGATCCGGAGAGTACGCTGGCCACGGAAGCATCTGTACACCTCGTAGAGCCTGTTGGGAGATGCGAGCAGTGTGTGGGCGGGCATTATCCTGCTGAAACAGAGCACTGGGCAGCCCCTGAAGGTACGGGAGTGCCACCGGCCGCAGCACATGCTGCACGTAGCGGTGGGCATTTAACGTGCCTTGAATACGCACTAGAGGTGACGTGGAATCATACGCAATAGCGCCCCAAACCATGATGACGCGTTGTCTAGCGGTAGGGCGCTCCACAGTTACTGCCGGATTTGACCTTTCTCCACGCCGACGCCACACTCGTCTGCGGTGACTATCACTGACAGAACAGAAGCGTGACTCATCGGAGAACACGACGTTCCGCCATTCCCTCATCCAAGTCACTCTAGCCCGGCACCATGCCAGGCGTGCACGTCTATGCTGTGGAGTCAATGGTAGTCTTCTGAGCGGACGCCGGGAGTGCAGGCCTCCTTCAACCAATCGACGGGAAATTGTTCTGGTCGATATTGGAACAGCCAGGGTGTCTTGCACATGCTGAAGAATGGCGGTTGACGTGGCGTGCGGGGCTGCCACCGCTTGGCGGCGGATGCGCCGATCTTCGCGTGCTGACGTCACTCGGGCTGCGCCTGGACTCCTCGCACGTGCCACAAGTCCCTGCGCCAACCATCTTCGCCACAGGCGTTGCACCGTGGACACATCCCTATGGGTATCGGCTGCGATTTGACGAAGCGACCAACCTGCCCTTCTCAGCCCGATCACCATACCCCTCGTAAAGTCGTCTGTCTGCTGGAAATGCCTCCGTTGACGGCGGCCTGGCATTCTTAGCTATACACGTGTCCTGTGGCACACGACAACACGTTCTACAATGACTGTCGGCTGAGAAATCACGGTACGAAGTGGGCCATTCGCCAACGCCGTGTCCCATTTATCGTTCGCTACGTGCGCAGCACAGCGGCGCATTTCACATCATGAGCATACTTCAGTGACGTCAGTCTACCCTGCAATTGGCATAAAGTTCTGACCACTCCTTCTTGGTGTTGCATTTGCTCTGTCAGTCAGTGTATTTTGAAATAAAATACTGATGAAAGCTCTCTGTGGGAGCTTTAAGGAGAGCTCAAGTCTTATCAAAACCAATCATGTTTCTTAAACTGATCATGAATTAAAGGTGGGAACGCAAACTTTGACTTTTAGGTTTACTATGTTTTGTTTGACCTCTAAACTGCATGAATTTATTTAAATCGACAATTCTGACGTGAAAAAATTATTACATGGAGATCAGATATGTAACACCACTTTGAGAACAGGTTTTTTGATGTATCTGATCATACTGGTGAGCAAAGAGGGAAAAAGTCAGGAGTGTGCAAAAAACGCTACATCATGCATTGAAGGCTACTTATGTACATATATTACCCAGTAGAGTATTTGAGAAGAAGCATTGTTTATTACTCGTAAGAACATAGAAAACTAATAAAATGATTTTAAACAATTACAAATTTATTACACCGATGACATTGGAAAATAATAGCTTGCTCAAATGGATAGGCCATGTTCACAGTTCAACAGATATGATAGCATTTGACATCCATACTTCACATCACAGCCTGCACGGTTGCTAGGTAATATTGTCTGGTCATTCATCCTAAATGTACAACACAGCCTGCACGGTTGCCAGGCAACGTTGTCTGGCCATCGATTCACACCCTGTATCACAGCTTGCATGGTTACTAGATAACTAGGTCTGGCCATCCATCCAAACCTTACATCACAGCCTGCACCGTTGCTCGGGTTACACTTCGGTCAAGCTAATTTCCGTAATGGATATTTCCGGATGATTTTAAGAAGACATTTATGTCAAAA
Source organism: Anabrus simplex (assembly GCF_040414725.1). Taxonomy (NCBI): domain Eukaryota; kingdom Metazoa; phylum Arthropoda; class Insecta; order Orthoptera; family Tettigoniidae; genus Anabrus; species Anabrus simplex. The sequence goes on from NC_090267.1 coordinate 477,761,219, forward strand.
GTAATTACGAATATATTTGATGAAGGTAAACAACTCCATCTTGAGAAAACACAATACATATTACAATATATTATTTTATTATCATTATTATTACTATTATTTGGACTTAAGCCTTGTAGAGTTAATGAGATTAATAGCAAATAGAACACTATCAAGAAGTACTTCAAATCATTGCTGGCCATAACCTTCAAACATAAATCTGAAAAGAAACGCCTTAGCTGCATGATGTAGCAAAAAAGCTACATTCATATTTCAAGACTTCTTAGAAACAAATATTGTAAATTGAACATTATTAGACATTTATGCTAAAATATAAATATATTATGGACAGGCAATTTTTTTAACTTCAGTCATCAGCGAATCACCTATTAGAATTATACTTCAATGCTACTTATGACAGATGTCCAACTGCCACAGGCAACGATAACATAGCGCATGGATGGAAAACATTATTGCCCCTAGCCCCCTGTAGCATCATTTCTGGAAGTACAGATGTCAAAGATATTATGTATACAGTTAGGTTTGCCATCTCTTAGCATGTTATTGAACTACAAGAAGAAGAATATTTTTCTCAACCACTTTCAGTGTGACAGCTTTGTTTCTCGGGGTATCACTACTGGCTAACAGAATATCGCAGTCTCATTTCTTCTTAACCGTAATCTCTAAGGAGGAGCGGCCTGTCAGTAAGTTGCACATTTTCTTGGAAAGTTCAGGGATATTGGCCGTGACAAAAGAATTGTTGCACCAAAAATCATATCATCTGCGATTGTTGACAGGCGTTTAAGGCTACCATTGTCTCCCGTAAATCCAACCGTCGTCCATGTCGTGGGTGATGGGCATCTTTACGAAGTGGAGCATTACCTATGGGGTTGATGTACGTACACTGGGGACCTTGTGTGCCCCATGACTGCTACAGTGTCTGCGAAGGTCCTACAGGAACAGCCAGCGCGAATATAATAAGAGAAAAATTTGGAACATCATCAGTTTTATTACCAACCGAAATATATCCTTAAGAAAGGAGACACGCCAGATTAAGGTAATATTCAAGGAAGAAACATAATAATTAAGAAAACTGACATCAGGTCCTTTCTTATAAACTAAGACCGACCGCACGGTGTTTGCACTCTCCGCTACGGCAGCAGGCGTATCTTACCTTATAAAAGATGCTGGAAGTGTCGTCCTGCCTGGGTTATACAGGCATTGTATCTGGTAACCACATCCTGGCTGACATGAGTGACTTCTGCCACTGTAATGTTTCTGATTTCATTCGTAATGTTTTCTTTCAGTTCCTCCAATACGTATCGATTTATTCGATACACTTTTCCTTTTAGTTTACCCCACAAGTAAAAATCACCCACTGTTAGATCTGGAGAACAAGGGGGAAGTAGACCAGCACTGATCACTCTGCAAACACTTCCGTTATTGTAAGAAGGGAATCTTCTGCCGTATGAACAGGAACTGATTCTTGCTGAAGCCACTAATGCGATTCCTCTTCTTCCGTTAAGTCGACATAATTAGGCCCAATCATTCATCTTGCACTAATAGCACACCAAACACCAATCTTCCTATCATAATGAGGGACTTAATAAACATTAATAGAATTTTCTTCCCACCAATAGTGAGAGTTATTTGAATTTGAATTTGAATTTGAATTTATTGATCATGATTTACATGCCACTGAGACTGAAAAGCCCCTTTATGCAGCGTCTTCTTATAATACAATGCAGATTTATGAAAACAGTAACTACATTTTTATAATATTAAAGTATTAAACTAAACAAGAAACTTAAAAAAAAATGAAAATACAGATACCAAATCCAGTAAGGTTAAGACATACATTATATAATAAGTAAGAAAGTAAATCATTAAGCCCTTCTGTTATTCTGGACTACATGGGTTTAAAGAATATAAAGCTAAAGCAGAGAAACAATTTTCTTCGAAATATACATATTCCTGATTGTTCGACACAAGAATGCCTGATCTCAGCCTCTTGCGTACTCCTCCAGAAAGATAGATGTTAAGAACTGCTTTAGTTGGGTACAGTTAGTGTTACTTGCGAAACGGTGAAGTTCACATGATGAAACCAGAACTTTTACATACGAAAATACGGTGTTCCAATGATAACACTCCGGTTCCATGGCTAAATGGTCAGTGTACTGGCCTTTGGTCACCGGGGTCCCAGGTTCGATTCCCGGCAGGGTCGGGAATTTTAACCATAATTGGTTAATTTCGCTGGCACGGGGGCTGGGTGAATTGTCTTCTTCATCATAATTTCATCCTCATCATGACGCGCAGGTCCTCTACGAACGTCAAATCAGAAGACCTGCACCTCGCGAGCCGAATATGTCCTCGGACACTCCCGGCACTAAAAGGTATGCGCCATTTCATTTTATCGGTGATAACTGTCTCACCATGTTAACAGCTGATATTCAGACTGACAACTCATGCTTACCAGGTCGAACAAGTATAGGCAGCTTGCAAGGTCAAGAACTACGCGCGTGCCTCCAACACTGCAGCTTACGTTTCGCAGAGTAGAAACGCCGCTTCGACGGTCATAGTTTATACGAGAAACCCTGTATAGATTAAATGCTATCCTAGGAGAAGAGAAATTTTCACATAGTCCAACACTTCCCACTGATTTTTATCGCAATATGTGACAAGTCCGCCTCTGCGGTTTAGTGATTAGTGTGATCAGCTGCCACCCCCAGAGGCCCTGGTTCAATTCCAAGCACTGCTATGAAATTTGAAAAGTGATACGAGGACTAGAACAGGATTCACTCAGCCTCGGGAGATCAAGTGAGTTGAGAGGAGTTCGATCCCCACCTCTGCCACGCTCGAAGTAGTTTTCCGTGGTTTCCCACTTCACCTGCAGGCAAATGCCGGGATGGTACCTAACTTACGGCCACGGCCGCTTTCTTCCTGTTCCTTGTCCATCCCTTCTGATCTTCCCACCCCTCCCACAAAGCCCCTGTTCAGCATAGCAGGTGAGGCCGCCTGGGCGAAATACTGATGCTCCTCCCCAGATGTATCCCCGACCCAAAGTCTCACGCTCCAGGACACTGCCCTTGAGGTGGTACAGGTGGGATTCCTCGCTGATTTCGAGGGAAAACCAACTCTGTATGTTAAATAAAGGAAGAAATAAATAAATAAATAAATAAATAAATGAAAGAAAGAAAGAAAGAAAGAAAAAAGAAAGAAAGATAGAAAGAAATAGGTGACAAAATGTAGCCACAGCACAAAAAAACGGTGAGAACAGTTTTCATTCAGTTCCTCTGTAAATCATTTAAAGAAACATGTTCTAAAGAGAAGATAAATATATCTTGAAATCTTTGTGAGGGTGCACATTTTCTCACTTGAAAAACGCAGTTTTTACTTAAGTTCGTAAATAGAAGAATACCTACTGTGTTTTATTATTCAAAACTCTGTTAACACAATGAAAGTTCGTTTTCTCATTTGAAACGAAATTTCTGTTCGTAAATACAGGAAGAATATACTTCACTTTTGGAAACTTCGTTAATAAGATTGAAAAATATATTTCACCCTTTCCTTTTATCAAATGAATCGTGTCTGGAAATTTTCAGCTATTGTGTTTATAAAAACACAAAATAACAAAATATTGCGGTTGGCATTCATTACACTACTCTCGAGATTTTTCTTCCGCAAAACGCATCCTTGGACCAACTATGTGTCGTCCTGAAAATATAACTCTCGCCTTCCAAAGCTCATTCGGAACTGAAGAACACGTGTCGTTATTTATTTATTTATTTATTTTATTTATTTCTCTTCTTCTTTATGAGATCCCCTGGCGATTTTTTTCTTAGCCCAGTATTCCTTCTTCATTGCGCTGTGGTTTGCTTTCCTTTCGCTCCCACTCCAGGACACAATGTTTTAGCTGTCAGTAACTGGAGAGTCCCGGATGTTCTGATCAGCATTCTAAATTTATCCCTACTGAATATATCTTTGGGATCAATTTTTAACAATTCTAGGTCTTTTCGAACCAGTTTCGTCCAAGTAGCATTTGTTCCCTTCCCTCTACAAAGGGTGTCGAAGATTCTTGTGGTCAGTCTCATGTTGTCCATTTATTTATTTATTTATTTATTTATTTATGTATTTATTTATTTACTTATTTATTTGCCGGCCTAAGTGTCTCAGACGGTTGAGGCGCTGGCCATCTGACCTCAACTTGACAGGTTCGATCCTGGGTCTGTCCAGTGGTATTTGAAGCTGCTCAAATACTACAGCCTCGTGTCTGTAGATTTACTGGCAAGTAAAAGAACTCCTTCGTGACTAAATTCCGGCACCTCAGCGTCTCCGAAAACTGTAAATGCAGTCAGTGGGACGTAAAGCCATTATTATTATTATTATTATTATTATTATTATTATTATTATTATTATTATTATTATTATTTTCTCAGTCGTGACGGTAAAGCCAAATGCTCAATCTGTGAGACAATAATTACGTGATCACCAAAAAGATCTATTTTTCAATACAAAGGTTTTGTTCGAATTCTGCGAGAATTTGTCGAAGGAAGATTTCCCTTAGCTGCATCGAGAAGCAGCTAAGATCGGTGGATGTTTGGTTCCATATGCATATGTGAAAGATTTTTTTCTCTTTTGACTTGTACGAAAATTAGATTGCGTGCAAGTATTTCTGATTGTAATTTAAAGAACGCTCTCAGAATTGCTGTCAGGCGATCCCGTATTCCGGACATTACTGGTATAATTGCATGGAAAAAGGAAAAGAAGAACCAGAGAAGATAAATTGCCTGCTCAAACCAAATTGAAAGAAGAGATTTAATACCGGTAATATTGTCCCAAACAACAGTGTCTCCGCTCACCGCACGTAAACATTTCGCAGTGAGGGGAGAATCAGCGCAGAAGGTTAAGAAGGCGGAAACATGTCGGTAGAAGCAGAGGGTCTCGGCCCATAAGTGGCCACGGCGGCTCCGTGCCCGGCAGCTTTGCATTCTGACCTGTCAACCAAGCAGAGGAGGGGTGGCCACGGCTCTACTGTGGCTCTACGCCTCTGTGTTCGGGAGATGCAGAGGGGCTGGTTCCTACCGCCGGCTGTCCTGAGAATGGTTTTCCGTGGTTTTCAATTCTCCGACACTAAGGCGAATGTCGGGACGACCGCCAACCCTCTCACCTTTTCCGAACATCTCCTTCACCGTTGAAAATCTCCCCGGCCTGAGAGACGGCGTCACCGTCTAGGAGGCCCCCCGTCACCTTCAGGGACGGAAGAAACGTTTTCAGTAGTAGTAGAAGATGTTTCTTTTTCAAGTATAATACTGTTACCATGTGTTTCCTTTTACGGGTAGGCCTAGTTTATAAATTTATAACTCAAAAAATAGTTTCGGCAGACTGAAATAACGAACACTTATTTAATAAGGTACAAGAAATAACAACACGATTAAATACAGAAAAGTTAATAGTGATTTAAGAGACCGTGGAAGACTCACCTCTAATATACGAACTCATTACGGGGAGAATATTCTCAAATCTACTAGGCAGTTCGATAACCTTCGTAAGGAGAGGAGTAACGATCTGGCTCGACTCGCTGTCCTGACATTATTATGTTCCAGATGTTTCAAGATGTCCCTCGGGGCTTGCGGTAGCCAGGAGGAGGAGGAGGAGGATACATTATAAGGCGAGACGCAGTGACCACCTTCGTAGTTGAGTTCTGCTCCCTGAGGAGACTGATTACGTCGTATCGATTAGGGGTACATCATTGTTGGAAAAAGTACAAAGGGGGCCGATGACCTCGATGTTATACTCTTTAAACAACAACAACAACAACAACAACAACAACAACAACAACAACAACAACAACAACAATCAATCAATCAATCAATCAATCAATCAATCAATCAATCAATCAATCAATCAATCAATCAATCAATCAATCAATCAATCAATCAATCAATCAATCAATCAATCAATCAATCAATCAATCAAAAGTACAAAGAAAACGTAACTGGGATGAATTACAGTTACCTGAGAAATATTTTACTCAATTGCGATTATAAATTGCTTTTATTTCATACCATGGCGTAATTGCCCTCTTTCCGTACTCGAAGAGTACGTAAAATGTCTTTTTACTCTAATTACTTTCCGCACTGTTAGATAACAAGTCGTCTTTGATTGTTTGAACTCCGCTTCACAGTAATGTAAACAAGGCTAGTCAGAGAGATCATAAATCAAGGAACACCAAACTTAACTTTGCTGGATTGTTTCTCCGCCTGATTGCAGCACTGTGGATTCGTTCACATCTACATAAAAATGGCGTCTTTGGGCCATGACAATACTGATTATTGTATATGTTAATCCATTTCGAACAGATAAATATATAAAATATCACAGGATATCATAAATTTCGTATTACCTCCATTAATCCAGGACCAGAGGATCATGTTTACGACTCTGGTAGCTTAGTGGACTGTTCATTGCTTCAAATAACATTCATTTTATGTCTTATTACAACATCAGCCCATGCAGATAACTGCCATATGTTTGCACCTATTTGCTTCATTTTTATTTTATTCTCCCCGGAATTATCTGCCGGTGAATCGTGAAACATTTATTGTTCTCTAAGTTCAGCCAACTTTGAGTAATCATAAAATCAAATTATTAAATGATCATTCTAATAATTGAGGACCGTTTTTGCAAAACTTGCTTTCTGCAAAAAAATTGGAAATTTACATTTTTTATTGATTCACATTCATATTGAAGTCCTCTATAGGATGGTGAAACCTGTTTTTGTATAACTTGCTTCTTGCTGCAGTAATAGTCGATAAAATTTAGCGAGCTTTTGCAAAACTAGCTTTCTACTACTTAAGAGTTACAGCAAAACTTGCTTTCTACAGGAATGATTTTCATTTTGAAGTCATTGAAACTGTTAATCTTTATAACTGCATGGATTTGGTTTAAAATTAATACGACAATGGTCCTCTTTTTGGTGTTAATAAATATCTGATAAAATTAGAATGATACTATTTTCCTTTCTTTTTGTGGTTTCTTTTATATTCATAAAGCGTATATGCCAAAGGCAATGTTTAAATTATTTTGAAGACTATGATGTCAAATAATTTTGAGTGAAAGGTGGATAAAATGTCCATGTAAATAAATTTCATACAACAAGAATAACATTCTCTTCTGAATTAACTGATGGTGGTAGTGATTATTGTTTTAAGAGGAAGTACAAGTAGGCAACCATCCTCTATATAACACTAATCAGAGGGAAAACAGGAAGGGATCCGACACTTCGAAAAATGAAGGTATCGGCCAAAGGAAGACAAAGGCCACGAAGGGCATGAAAATGAGAGACTCCCTAGCCCTTCATACATAATACCGTCGGGGTCCGAAAAGAACAAGAGTTGACCAAGGGAGGTCGAATAGGATAGATGAAAGTGAGGAGCCTGGAACAATTAAGTGGAAACAATGCCAGGGCTCAGCTAAGGGCCCCGTGGTCGCCAACCCTGGCTCCAAAGTTCAGAGCCCCTGGGGCCCCTTTTAGTCACCTCTTACGACAAGCAGGGGATACCGATATTCATCAGAGTGTACATATCAGAAATTGCAGGAATGGTGTACTGTAAAACTTACACTGTTATTAAATATGTTTAATTGATGGAAAAACCAAGATAACTCATGTTTTAGTAAAATTACTAACACTTTCTTCACTAATATTTTGTGTAGAATGCAAGTTTTGAAAGAACTGTTGACTTTTGAACCCTCATACAGTGTACAATTCTTAAATTAAATAAAACCCAAAGATCACCGTGTAATAAGCACTAATTATAAAGTTGATCAACAAAAAAGAAAGTTTATAACTAAAAAGCCCTTCTTGGAAAACAGTTTTTTGTCTCTCCTGAAAAATTTCACTTTTTCACAAAGCAAGTTTTGCAAAAACGGTCCTCAATTGCAGGTGAAGGCTTACCCTACCCCGCAATACATTCTGTACTGAGCAGGTTGCTAAGCGACTAACACTTTTATTCATATTCTGATACACGTGATTTTCATCCTTATTAATGTACATAGTCCACTAAGCTACACTTCCTCTGATCAGGGAAGAATACTTTTTCTTGCTGGATACTCTTTGATTCTCTAACCTTTCCCAGCTTCCAAATATATTCAACAGATGGCAGAGCGTTCCTAATAACGCACAAGCTACTAAGAGAACAAGTCTACGCACAAACAGACCCCATCATGACATACGCCTTACACATTTTATGGGAACACATATCGAAGGATAACCTAGCTACACTAGAGAAAGTGGAGGCCATGTATCTTAAAAAAGTTCTCTGCCTGGCAATAAACTCTCTTTCGATACTAACTTATGAGCTCACAAGACAACCGTTCTATAAAGAAGAACTGCGATTAAAAATACCATTGCCTTCTACGACACAATACCAAGCTTTACATCAAGAACTACAGGATCAAATGAAGCGAATATATGGATAGATATTTACCAAACAGATGACATGAGGACGTCAGAATGGATGAATTCTGACTAAGAACTCCGGCATACCATAAGGAGCTTCTTATTAAACGTTCATTAAACAATTGAAAAGGGCAGGCATACGACGGGCATATTGAGACGAGTTATCTGACCTATTCATAACGAAAGCTGCGGAGCAGCACGGGTCTTTTAGTTATTTATAATAATTTTTATTTGAAAATAACTAAACTCACCAGAATATGACATATATTATTAGTAGTAGGGCTAGGTGCGTCCCAACACGTTAAGCCAGCATTTTTTCTGCTTGGTCAGCACCCAAGGTCATTGACCCCGACCAAAGGTCATTGACCGCGTGACGTCATGAACACCTGCTCTTGTTTGTAAACAAAGCCACGTGATTTTGACAGCTGTCAAGCTGACATCCGCCATCTTTAAACAAGAACGCATCGCTAACCTCAGTGCTGCCATATTTACGGCACTAAACCTCATGGGTGCCACCTTATGCACGTAGTAGCGGGCAATTTGAAGTGCACGTGGCTTTGTTTACAAACAAGAGCACGTGGTCATGACGTCACGGGGTCAATGACCTTGGGTGCTAACGCAGCAAAAAAGTGCTGACTCAACGCGTTGGGACGCACCTAGCCCTACTACTATTATTGTATGCAAAGCCCAAAGTTTACGTTACACGTTTCGAACTTCCACCGACCTAAAGATGTCACTCGAAACGCAGATCACGTTCCGTAGCTGTTGCGCTAGTAACTGTTTCAAAATGTAATAAAAATAAATTCCAATTTTATTTCAACAAGTACATTACGAATGCAATTACATTTTGTAAAAAATAACGGTTACAGGTAAACCTTACATAAAACTATTAATTACTAGAAACGTGATTACTTTTACCAATTACTTCACAACACTAAAGAATACTTTAATGTATTCGAAACGTCGATCATAAGGTATACGAAAACAACAGCACAATGTTCAACTTTGAAAGGAAGTTAACAGTAACATACTGAGTCTTTTATATCGACAAGTACAACCTTAGGCCCTTCGTCCACCGTTGCAGTGTAACTGCGATCCGACTGAAAAAAAGTCACACGAGCGTTGGATGGAAGTCGTTTCACAGTCGTACCCCTGTTAACTGCACATTTCTCGTCCACCTGCGCGACTGCAACAGCACCCGTCGATCAACTCGCCAACGACTGGCTTCTCAGTTGCGTGGCCCGTCTCCAGTCAGACGCTCCTGCTATTTTTCTTAATTCCCCACTCGTATAATTCAATTGTATTATACCAGATCGTGATCAGGAGTTGTGTATAAAACTCGTAGAAGCAATCCAACGGCACCATTGTTTATTCAACTACAGTTTGCCAAGATACTCAAACAAGAACATTCAGAAAATGCATGGGAAGCTGTAGCCAAAGAAGTTGATACGAGTGGTAAGTACATTACATTGTAAGCTCAAGTGTTTAAAATCCCTCTACTATTGGGTGTTTAATCGTATACCGTATATATATAAAACCAAACCAAACCCCATGGTGCAACAGCCCCTACGGGCCACGGACTACCAAGCCCGAAGGCCTGCAGATTACGAGATGGCGTGTGGTCAGCACGACGGATCCTCTCGACCTGTACTCATGGCTCTCTAGACCGGACACCGTATGTATATATAAAACGAGAGTTTTGTCTGTACACTGCTCAAAATTTAATAAGATTGTTATTTGTGTATCGGTGAAATGGTAACTTAGGGTAAGGCCTAAATTGTATTTCTTAAATATCTATATTATTAGAGGTCGTATGGATAAAGGTAACATAACAAAAGTTATAGATAATACACTTTACGACCATACTTTATAAATGCATTTAATACGATTTTTCACATTTGTATACACAAGAAACAAATCAGAATTTTTCAATTCACTAAAGTCGTTTATACCAGAAAGAAAGCAGATCTATAGCACAGTTCCTAGCTGATTTATTAAAAGAGGCGATTAGAGTAATAACGGCAGATTCCAACTGCCATCGAATTTGTGGATAAGAGTAAGACTGTACACTGCTGTAGCAGACTGACAAACATTTGATTTGACCGTCAGAAGAGAATTGCGTCAGTGGACGAAATACGTGCAACGCAACTCTCGTACAACTGTCATAAGCAAGTTGGTTTGAAGTTGGATTGGGTTGCGTTGCATCGATGGACGAAGGGCCTTAGTGATACGCTTCAGTTCACTATTGCGGAGATGTGTCCGGATATTTTTCGTTAGATATTTCAGGGAAATCCATGTAAACCTTTACAATTTAATGACTTGTAGCTTTTGAACCCATAACCGCAAACATGTGCAACCTATTCTAAATTACAGAGTAGCTATGGGAGATCCCTCAAGTTACTGTTTCCGCGTCTGTTTCTTTCAGCTATGTTCCTGCACTACTGTATGGTTTTAAGCCCGATTCCTTTGCAAGTGTCATATAGGTAGCCTGTATATTCATCTGAAGATATTCGACTTCACTTCTGAGAGAGGGAAAATTTCCACTGGCAGTATTTTGTTATATTTGAAGCCACGACATTTTGCTTGCATGTACGGGGAGCCGTATAAATCTTCCGGGCCATGCTGACGAGATAAGTAAGACTCTTAATAGTTCAAAACTTTTATGTTGAACTTCTTAGAAACTACCATTGATTAAGTTTTGTGTATGTGTGTGCTCCAATGTTGCGACTCCGATAGAGCTTCTTTTTCTTGTCTCGAAAGACACATCTATTAATTTTACTTTTTATAAAGGCTACTGATAAACTTGGACTTTCAGAGGACGCTGTACGTAACGGTATGCGCGTTCTAATTTTTGGTAAGAAAGAGGGAGTGCCTCATGCGTGCACCGATGAGGTATTGCATTTTCAACACCCCGACTGGGGAATATTTAGCGTACCTGGAGAGGAGAGAGTAATACGTGTCATGTTGGTTGTATGCTATATATCTGTAACGATTGTGAAAAATAGGGTAACTGACAATGCACTTCCTAACCATTATTTTCCTTAACACTGGTCACGCCTCTGAGCCACGTATGGATATGCAGTCCATCAGAACAATTGTCGTTGTGCTCATTTTCATATGCTTATGTGTACAGGAAAATGAACCTTACATACCTTGTAGCATAGGTCTGCCGCAGAAATGTATGCATGATTCCCTCCTACGGTATAATGCATGTAAGGTTCATTTTCATGTACACATCGGCATAGGAATATGAACACAAGGACAATTGTTCTGATGGACTACATATCCATACGTGGCTGAGAGGCGTGACCAGTTTTAAGGAACATGTTAGGAAGTACATTGTCAGTTACCCGGTTTTTCACAATCGTTGCAGATATAGGGTAGGTCAACCGGCTTGTGCAATCAAAACAGGTGCAACTGGGTCCGATACCAACGTATGAAGACCGGAAAATGAAAGAAAAAACACCTTAAAGCCGAAATCGAAACTCGTCCGCATAAGGCGGTTAATACCGACTTAATCCAAGCCACCCAGCCAGAGACCAACGACGCCACCACTCAGGTGGTGTGCGCTGCCCCGCAGAGCCGCGTCTTAGCGACCCAGGCCGAGCAGTTCGGTTCTGCCAGGTGGACGCAGACCGAGGTCCCGAGGCCCCCTACGGTGAAGTGTACGAAGTGGACGCAGACCAAGGCCAACCAGGAAGGGCTTATTACCCGGGTGCAATCCAGGAAAGCGTCTCAGACAGCGGAAGGCTGTACAGCAGTGGAGGAGGACGCCCCCTGGTGTTCGGAGGCTGCTGTCCAGGCCCGGTCTGCCAGCGTGTCTGTCGATGTGCAGGACAGGGAACGCAGTCGGGTGTCAGCACTGACCGACGCCACCGCCGCCATCCGGGAGGAGGGAGACGCCGTCTCTACAGCGGGACCACTGGCAATCCCAGGGTCACCAGGCCGGGAGGAGAGCCACCAGGACGAGGCCTCTTCCCCTGCTGAGAAGAGACCCCACTCCCGGGAAGAAGACGCCGCCCTCGGACCAGGAGAAAAAGACCACGCCGGCCCACCAGGAGAGGGCCACCCAGCCGCAACACAGGACTGTTCCCAGGATAGCAGGCGACCGGGGAGCCAATCAGAAGAGGACCTCAGCGGGTAGCAGCATTCAGGCGAGACCTTTACGTCCCCCCTCGGCAGCTCTTGCAGTGTCTCCGCTGCCTGAGGTGGGGCCATCTTCAGAATAGGTGTGGGCTCTTAGTGTGATGCAACCGTTGTGGGGATGATCACCATTACACGGCGTGCGCAGCGCTTAAGGAGGCGCCGGTATGCGCCAACTACGTAGGGCTACCACTCGGCCTCCCATAGCAGTTGACCTGTTTATCGGGCCATGCTGCGGGCAGAGAGGAAGGAGGCCCGCGTCATGTCCCACCCCCATCCAGGAGGCCCTCACCTTGGCGGGCTTGGCCTTATTCTTCGGGATCGGAGACTGGGTACGAGGGACTCCAAGGAGGCGGAGCGGTGCGACGGGCCCTAGTGGCTATCCTTGCATGTGCTATCAAAATTCGTCAGGTTTTACATGTAGTCTCTTTCCTTTTCCGCCTATGTGGTTTATCCATGATCCTTAATACAACACCTCAACACAACCTATCCAACACAAACTCTGGCCGTGGTAGCGTGTTTAACACATAAACGGGCAGATACTCCTTGTATCACTTTCCACTCCTCCCTGCTATCTATTTTCACCTTAGAAACTAATAGCATGTCGGAGGCAATGCAGATTAGAGTCGATAGCCACGCGGGGGGAGCGGACTTCAGGCCCCCTCCGAAAAAAGGCTTGCTGTTAATTGTGTCTCCGGTGTCAGAATGGGAAAAGCGGCCAATTTCTCCGCGTTTGATAGAGAGCAAATTATGAAGGCACAGCACCTTGGTACCAGCAACTCCAAAATGGCGCGGCTTGTGTGTTACTCTCGTGCCGCTGTTGTGAGCGTGTATCAAAAGTGGTGCAAAGATGGGCAAACAGCGGCGCGTCCTCCAGCCGTTCATCGCATCCAGCATCTACGCCCTCCGTGTACCCAACCAAGAAGGCACAACGGAGAGAACCACCCCCGAGAAGACTGAGTTAGTGTCCCAGTAGCTGACTCATCTGCCGCCAAGACATCAGCCCACTGTACTAGCTGCCGCTAATACCAAGGACAGAAACTGCAAGCTTCGTCGCTTGCCCAAATCCAGCGGAGACTACGCGCCACTATAGTGGCACCAAGAGCTATTTATCAGACAGCTTGGAGTCCTAGAATGGTGACTTGCCTGTGGCGTTATCAACTTAAAAGTAGCCCCATCCCGACTCAGGTAAGAAGTTATCGCACTCCAGCCAGATCCACGAGTATGTTTTACGTTTATAGAGTTTCAAACGTACCTAGCCCACTACCCTTCTCCTCACCCCGTACCTCTTAACCAAGTAACTATCCATCCCATTCACTCCCAGGCGCAAGAATAAGCCCGGTGGATCGAGTAGCCAGGTCCCTGGCCTCTTCCCTGCCATCAACCTTACCGCAATAGACGAGATTGCCAAGAAAGTAACCGAAGTACTCTCCCCCGCCAGCCAGTCCGCAGGGAGCCAAGTCCTATCCCTCCTCACCAGAACTCTCCCAGAGCTCAATTTCTAGTTTATACTCCTACTCTGACCCTGAAAATATCAGCTATACGAAAGGTCGTTCTGGATCTCTGGTGACGAGTTTGAAGACTTCTGGTGGCGCTGTTATCAACTTGAGTACGTCAACACGGAGGGTGATGATTTAGATTAGTACTGAGAATGTGTGTGTAGAGTTTCGTGACATTAGCAGCAACGGTGCCGAAGCGGATTGACCCTTACTGGGAGGGCTACATAACAGCCCTTTCCGATGCAAAATATAGCTATTCTACAATCCAAGAAATGTGCAAGAAGCGTAATTTTTTATATCAAAGAACGAGATCAATGCTGTATTAAATAAAAAAAGCAAAGGCTTAATTCCAGGTGGGAAAGGAGGCAGATAAATCCACGAACAGCCACCGGCCGTACAACAAAAGTGATGAAGAAAGTGAAGGACCTTGTCTCAGGTGGTAAACCTGCCCCCCCCCCCCCAAGGACTATCGCACGTTGGGGATGTCTGTTTCAACAGTTAACCCCACAATAAGCAAGGACCTGCATTTAGAAAAGCGGCATAAGCACCGAGTTCACAAGCTGTTGCCTCGTCACATTTCGGAACGTCGCACTAACGCAAGAAAGCTGTATGAGGATTATCTGGCAGGGGACAGGTGGAAAAATGTAGTGAAATTAGACGAAGCCTATGTGTACCTTAGTAAATGTAATAAATTCCGCTCGAATTACTGCTGTCCTAGAGATAAAAAATCAAACATTTTATAAAGAATGCCAGGAAAGTTTTCTAGGGGTTTCTTGATCATCGCCGGATACTGCTACAATGGCAAGTTAACCATTCGCCGTGTCGCTAATAACGTGAGGGTGAACCATACATACTATCAGCAAGAGGTTTTAACACCCAATTACAAAACAGATATCTCAGCACTGTACGGGAGGTCGAAAAACCGGTTATGGGTACATCAAGATAAATCGTCCAGCCACACCTCTAGTTCGATTCATGATGGAAACTGAAATCCGTGCAATTCCTTTTACTGATATTCCGGTGAATGCACCCGATGGGTCACCATTGGACTTCTTTTACATTTGGACATGCTAGCTGTGCGAAAAGATCTGCAAATTACGTTGTCGGGCCACAGCTAGAAATGCTGGCTCTCCACTTGAGCATGATCTTTGCTGGAGACATGGCTTGTCATTAGTTAATTTCCATTCAAAGATCGTCCCCAGATATTCCAAACGACCTTCTGTAAATACCCGTACCACTATATCATGAACGAATCCATTATTACAGTGATCTCGAAATGTAAAATGATCCAATGCCTCTCTTATGTTCCCATGGTCTCCAGTGAATAATCATAGAAGTCCACATGTTGTAGTCTTGTCGAGCTACGTCTTCTACCCATTGCCATTTTAGTCTTGCTACTTTCTCTACGATGTCTGTTACATTCGTTCTTCTCCTGATGTCCTCTGGACGGATCTTATCCCTAAGGTTGATCCCTAGCATCTGTCGCTCCATGGATCGTTGTGATCTCTGAAACTTGCGAGCAATTTCCTACGCCAGAGTCATCGTTTCCAGACCGTAAGTAGTAACTGACAGCACGCATGTATTATAAACCTTGGTCTTCAGGTTAATTGGAATATCCTTGGAATATCTTAATGAATATTGAATTTTCACGACCGCATTGTAATCGAAACCGACTTTCAACCTATTAGGTCGTGTTACGTACATTTAGTACGTGTTGAAGAGATGTTAAGTACAGAACAAAAATGGCCAACCGGACACCAGTGGGATCCGAACCCACAACCTCCCGATTTCGCGTCGGTTGCTCTACCAATTGAGCTATGGTGGCCTAGGCATCTTTGTTCTGTTGGAAAGGATCTAAGCTACAAGTCTGGCACTATTGCCATCACACTGTAGAGTGCGTTTAAGTCGCCCGTTGAGGACCATGCCAATATATATTGAATTTTCACGACCGCATTGTAATCGAAATCGACTTTCAACCTATTAGGCCGTATTACGTACATTTAGTGCATGTTGAAGAGATGTTAATTACAGAACAATAATGGCCAACCGGACACCAGTGGGATCCGAACCCACAACCTCCCGATTTCGCGTCGGTTGAATCTTAGTTTTCGGAATGCTATCCAGCTCATACCTATTCTGCGAGGAATTTCTGCACGTTGATTGTCTTTTCCAAGTTTTATCTTGTGTCCAAGATAGATGTACTCATTGACAGCTTCTATATATTGGTTTCCCATTTTAAGTGGTTGACTGCCTGGGCTTACTATTTTCGTTTTACTAATGTTAATTTCCAAACCAATCTTAGCAGAGGCAGTTTTTAATTCTTGGATCGTGC
This sequence comes from Anabrus simplex, assembly GCF_040414725.1. Lineage (NCBI taxonomy): Eukaryota > Metazoa > Arthropoda > Insecta > Orthoptera > Tettigoniidae > Anabrus > Anabrus simplex. Next base: position 477,777,630 of record NC_090267.1, read on the forward strand.
TTTCTAGCTTGTCTAGATTTTCACTTATGGCCACAATTTCATCGGCAAAACGCAAGTGGTTCAAATATAACCCGTTGATTTTTATTCCTTTCTTACCCCAATGAAGAGTTTTGAATACATCTTACAAGGCATGGGTAAACAGCTTTGGAGAGATTGTGTCACCTTGTCGAACTCCTTTGCCAACTGCGATTTTATTGGTGATGAAGTCTTCGACCACTCTGATTACCATTGTTGCTTAATCATAAATGTTTTGCAGGAGCTTTATATACCTTGAGTTTATCATGACATTTTGAAGTGCCTTCATGATTGCCCAAATCTCCACTGAGTCAAAATCTTTTTTTATAATCGATGAATGCCAGATGTATTTTGATATACTCAGTGGGTTTTTCAAGAAGACGAATAGTCTGGATGTGATCAACAGTTGAGAAACCTTTACGAAATCCCGCTTGCTCAGCAGGTTGATAAAAATCCAGTTCTCTTGTGAGGCGGTTGGTTACAAGTTTAGTATGAGCTTGTAAAGGTATGATAACAAACTCACAGGACGCTGGTTCTCTAAATTTTCCTGATCACCTTTCTTGAAGAGTAGTATCACTTCAGCATTTTTCCAATTTTCTGGTATTCTTACAGAGTTAATACACTTGTTGAGGAGTATTCTCACGGCTTCCACCTAATTTCAGAATTTTATTCTTTATTTCATCCTCCCCAGGGGATTTTTTATTCCTTATGTTTAAGTGCATTTTCAATCTCAGCAGTGGTTACTTCCGGTGTTACTTCATGTGTACAATTCTGGGATAGTTGTTCAACACTGGGTGGTTTATTAATGGTTGATATATACAGCTTTTAGTAGACATCTCTAATAACTTCAGTAATGTTTTGTATATCCGTGACTATTTCTCCATTTTGGTTCTTAAGTCTTGTAATTTTTGCTCCTCTTGTAGACATGTTGTTCTTTAAAATCTTCAGGTTTTTATTTTATTCATTTGTCTGCATGATCATGTTATTATTAAATTTCCTTAGATCTTTTCTTATTTCCTTACGAATGGTTAAGAGGTTTGTATTCTGCTGTATCCCTGTTCATTTTCTTCCTGTCCTTAATGAGCTGTATGGTATTAAGTGAAAGTCGGCCTATCGAAGAATAACCTACAAGAAAAAGAGCGAATGCCATGAATCTTGAAAAGTTCTCTGCCTGGCAGAAAACGCTCCTTCCAGACTAACCTATGAGCTCACAAGACAACCGTTCTGTATAGAAGAACTGCGATTAAAAATACCATTGCCTTCTACAAGAAAATATCAAGTTTTTCATCAAGAACTGCAGGATAAAGAAAGCGAATATATGGATACATTTTTACCAAACAGACGGCATGATGACGTCAGAATGGATGAATTCTGACTACGAACTGCTGCACACCATAACGCGTTTCTTATTAAATGTTCATCCAGAATAACACAACGGCCAAAATATTTCTTTCGGAAATTAACTTACGCGACATACAGAAAGCGTTAAATTTCGCGGATTTGAATCGACGCGCTTGGCTACGAAGGATTGCGCCGCATGTTGGGTTTACTCGTCAAGGGATTTCTATTACGGATATTTCTGCTGATGCCATGGTTTCTACTTTGTCGTTCTGCTTTTTCGTCGTTACAGATGTTATTTTCCACGACACAATACATTACGCTTCTTAAAGTTACAATAATAATAATGTTATTTGTTTTACGTCACACTAACTACTCTTTTACGGTTTTCGGAGACGCCGAGGTGCCGGAATTTAGTCCCGCAGAAGTTCTTTTACGTGCCAGTAAATCTACTGACACGAGGCTGACGTATTTGAGCACCTTCAAATACCAGCGGACTGAGCCAGGATCGAACCTGTCAGAAGACCAGTGCCTTAACCGTCTCAGCCACTCAGCCCGGCTCTTAAAGTTACGTATCCACGTGTGGCATGTTTTAAAACCCGCGCATTGTGTTTTATGAACAACTTGCATGGACCATTGCTGGATGGTCACATTGTGAATTACAGTAATTCATTATTTTGATTGAAATAATCGTTTTTTTCTGACAGTATGTGTTATTGTCCTCAATTTGTCGCAACGCGTCGCACTCTTCTTTACATGCTTTTCCTACAAATATAAATCTTTTTGCTTTTGATATGATGGAAATTTTGTTTCACTGACGAAAACGAAGTGGGCCCCGCTTTCCACTATTTCACCATTGAACAACCTTCCTTTTCAAGCGTATGTCATCGTAGCCTTGAATCAACTGTTGGACAGCGCGAGTTGCGGGTACGGTATGAAGTAGCGGCTTGCGTAACCGAGCACGTTAATTCAAACATACGAACTTTAACGCTTTATGCAGGTCGCACGAATTCATTATTTTGGCCATTGTGTTATTCTTGGCTCATTTAACGTGTGTGCAAAATTTATATAAGATCGACGATTGCCCGGTACTTGCCCTTCCCTTGTAAGGTATGAGCGATACTAGTAATGCCGTTCCTTATGCAGCCAGTCCCTGTTATAAGTGATGTGAAAATGTCACTCATAGGTTCAATTGGTGCATGCATTTCAGTGGGCTTGGCAGACTGATATGTAATAGCATCGTCTGGCTCGGTGAGGAAAGCAACGGGAAACTACCTCACTCCTCATTTCCCTAGTACGCCTCTTCAGTGATTCCTAGGCCACATTCTGTGACAGCTAATGGCGGAGCTGTGGAGGATCAAACCAGCCTTCGGGCTGAATACACAACACAACACAACACAACACAACACAACACAACACAACACAACACAACACAACACAACACAACACAACACAACACAACACAACACAACACAACACAACACAACACAACACAACACAACACAACACAACACAACACAACACAACACAACACAACACAACACAACACAACACAACACAACACAACACAACACAACACAACACAACACAACACAACACAACACAACACAACACAACACCCTTACTGAAATACTCTGCTTAAAATTTTAAAATAAAACACCTTCTCTTTATTTATCAGCTAACAGCGGTAAATTGTATCCTTTTAACTTTGTTTGTGTGTCACTGATAATTAATTTAAAGAATACGTTTGTTATTTATTTTACATATATTAAACATTTATTATATATTTCACCCTCATTGGAACTGTTTCAAGCCGAGCGATAACTCAGGCCATGGCATGTACTTTCGATTCCTTTCTGTATCAGCCACCAATAACTTGTTTTATTTAGTAAAATACCCGTTTGTCACATGTCTCTCTATCTCTTCTACAAGAACATTTCATCTCACAGATTTAATAAATTCAGCGAAAAGGAAACTTCTGCCCAGACAATTCTCGGCTGTTTTACTAATAAGCAGTGCATGACGTGTACTTGAACAGTGTTATTATGTATCAGAGTACAACTGAAGAAGAATGGAAAATTTATTCAATCAAGTGAAACGGTACCTGGGACCTAAACCAACGTAAGTCACATTTTATGAAACTTAGAGCCACATAAAGGAATCAATAAATATTCTAAAGCCTAATGCCTTAACGATGCAGGCACTCTCTTCTTTTGCTGGCTGTTCGTTTCAGTTCCATGTAATTGTTACAACCTAACCTCTTCTTAATGTCCAAATACTTCATCCTAGGTCTTCATCTTCCTTTCATTCCCAGCACTATCCCTTCAAGAATGTTAGTGATGAAAGTGTTGTGTCTGATGACATGTCCAATAAATTTTAATTTCCTGTTCTCCAATTCCTTTAATAACCTTCTCTCTTCTTTAACTTCCCTTAAGACTTCCAGGTTGGTTTCCCTTTCCGTCCAGCTCGTTCTGGTCATTTTCCGCCATATCCACATTTCAGCAGCTTCAAGTCAATTCCTTTCTAATTTACCCACAGTCTAACTCTCACTTCCATACTGGAGTGTACTCCATACAAATGATTTTGTTCTTTAATAATAATAATTGCTACCGGCCGGGCTGAGTGGCTCAGACGGTTAAGGCGCTGGCCTTCTGACCCCAACTTGGCAGGTTCGATCCTGGCTCAGTCCGGTGGTATTTGAAGGTGCTCAAATACGTCAGCCTCGTGTCGGTAGATTTACTGGCACGTAAAAGAACTCCCGCGAGACTAAATTCCGGCACCTCGGCGTCTCCGAAAACCGTAAAAGTAGTTAGTGGGACGTAAAGCAAATAGCATTATTATTATTATTTATATTATTATTATTATTATTATTATTATTATTATTATTGTTAGCGTGTTTTGGTGGATAAGCAGAGGTGAAAGAAGGTGCGGGCTGGAATGGGTCTAACTACAAGTCCGAAAGATGAATTTAAAATTTAAATAAAGGTTATATTTTCAACAGATAACAAGATTTAACAATTAACAATACCAAAACATTAACAATCTTTCACTAGGAGCGATTGCAATAACATATCAGGTACCATGACATATTACAAGGTCAGTACATCCAAAATTTAGTAATCCGGGCTTCCAGCCCCTCGCTTAGCATTTCTTTAGCTCACGGCTCCTAGTTACAAGAAGGTACAAAGGTTCAGGGGCAGATAACCCCAAGTTCACGGAGCACTTGCTCCCACCAACAACATACCTAGCCTCCAAGAGACACACCTTGTAAGTACAAAATTTTAAGGAAAGAGCTATCAGGCTCTCAAATTCTCAACATCAAAAATTTACAACACTCTGGCCTTCTATGACCCAATTTTACAATTTGAAACAGGGGTATCTCGTACCCAACCTACAAGGGCCTTTATGAAAAGGAACAGGTTAATAAAATGGCCCAAAATAAAAAGATGTCTGGAGGCGAGTACTTGCACTCCTACATGAACACTTGTTAAAACCTAAGGGGCACTAGGCCGATTAAACAGGGGCTATTCCCACAATAGGGAGGTGACTCGTACAGGAAAATTTTAATACATTAAGAACAGAAAATCGGTTATAAAAACGTAGTCACCTCCAATCAAAAATGAAGGGAAACTCGAGAGGGTAAAGCACTCTCTATCCCCGATTTACAGTTGAAGACTTTTGAAGTTTTTACATTAGACAGAAGAAGGTTACATTTAGAAACTAAAATTACATGTTTAAATAAAGATTCGGACCTTCCCCTCGGGCTAAACTGGCGAAGAAAGCAATAAAGAAAGATGTTATGTGGCCATTACCTTGACGGAGAATTGCTGCCTGATGAAAGAGGCGCCAACCCGCCTCCTGCTTTAAACCCGCACTCTCAGAAATACGACGATGAAGTGGCCAAGAGGCGTGAAAAGCCACGGTATTTAAACCCTCAGGGAAGATTAGAGATCTTTCATGAATCATTAAGACACACCCACATAATTTTTTTTTGGCTGATACAAAAATGGAGAGGAAACACAGGATAGGTTAGAAATTAATTACAAAAATACGGGATTGGCTAAATTCAAAACTGGCGAAAAGGAGGGAAATATTGCCAACCCAGAAATAAATGAACATCACTTAGTTACCAGAAACCTAGAGATTCAAAACTTCTTCAGAAAAGTTCTTTCACTTCGCACCAGGGTGCAGGATCCTAGGTTTTAGTAGTGACACCTTGAGACAAAAGTACAAATTTATTACATTATCAGTTGCACATTTTTATCAGTAGGAGAGTACTATTAGGCGCAGAATTAGAATGCGTGGGATAGGGGTGTACCTCCCGGTAATAATAATAATAATAATAATAATAATAATAATAATAATAATAATAATAATAATAATAATAATAATAATAATAATAATAATAATAATAATAATAATAATATTTGGGTCACGTAGCCGTTATCTTGCATTCGGGAGATAGTGGGTTCGAACCTCACTGTCGGCAGATGTGTACATTCGTATCCGGGAGCTAAACCAACCTAAGTCACATTTTAGTCATTTTACAGGAGAGAGGAAAAACGTCAGTTGTACAGCATTTGGTGCATTGTGACTTAGGCAATAATTATTCGTAACTTTTCTTGATAAATTTTGTGTAATTTTGATCACTGAACACATTCATTAATATCATTTACACTTAAAATGGTTAATTAGTATTTTATTGCCATAAATATAAAATTACAGTGGGCTTATATTTGTTTAGCTCTCAGGTGCAGGAATAATGATTAATAGAAATGATACGTGACCGCCTCTGTGGTGTAGTGGTTAGTGTGATTAGCTGCCACCCCCGGAGGCCCGGGTTCGATTCCCGGCTCTGCCACGAAATTTCGAAAGTGGTACGAAGGATGGAACGGGTTACACTCAACCTCGGGAGGTCAACTGAGTAGAGGTGGGTTCGATTCCCATCTCAGCCTTCTCGAAGAGGTTTTCCGTGGTTTTCCACTTCTCCTCCAGGCAAATACCGGGATGGTACCTAACTTCAGGCCACGGCCGTTTCCTTCCCTCTTCCTTGTCTATCCCTTCCAATCTTCCCATCCCCCACAAGGCCCATGTTGAGCATAGCAAGTGAGGCAGCCTGGACGAGGTACAGGTCCTCCTTCCCAGTTGTATCCCCAGACCAAAAGTCTCACGCTCCAGGACACTGCTCTTGAGGCGGTGAGGCGGTAGAGGTGGGTCCGCTGAGTCCGAGGGAAAAAGCAACCCTGGAGAGTAAGCAGATTAAGGAAGAAAGAAAGAAAGAAAGAAAGAAAGAAAGAAAGAAAGAAAGAAAGAAAGAAAAGAAGAAAGAAATGATACGTGTGAAACAAGTGTAGTACATTTCTTCAATAATGAAATCAGAAATTACAACAGGCATATCTTGTAATGTATGAGAGAAGTGCTATTTTCTCTCGTGCCGATCTGTCTGTGATTATAAAACCAGTAACACGCGAATTCTCACTCCCATTCTAGTCGACATCGTAAAAAGTTAAGTGCTGTGACTACGTTTTTTGTGTTGATTAGCACGTGGAGTACCGCTTTAAGACTTGTGTAGTAAGTTCCATATTTTTACGACAAGATCTGCAGGTATAAACTTCAAGAAAGTAGGTGAAAGACGTATAGCCTATAATTTTTTAAGTAATGTGCTTTACGTCGCACCAACACGGATGGTCTTACGGCGACGATGGGATAGTCAAGGGCTAGGAGTGGGAAGGAAGCGGCCCTGGCTTTAATTAAGGTACAGCCCCAACATTTGCCTGGTGTGAAAATGGGAAACCACCGAAAACTATCTTCAGGGCTGCCGACAGTGGGCTTCGAACTCAATATCTCTCGGATGCAAACTCACAGCTGCATGTCCCTAACCGCACGGCCAGTTCGCCCGGTGCCTATAATCTTATGGAACTGTTCAACGCGGAGAGGATAAACTGTCATATGATTCTACATACTATGGTATGGATGACAAGTCTCGTGAATGCGGGGTAAGAGGTGCGAGGGGGAAGCGTGGCTACTGCGCATGCGCCTATCTCAAGTCTCAAAGCCTGACAATAAACACCTGTTCCACCCGCTGTGACTCTTGCGAACTGAGGTGCTGTAGTTTAGTTTCAAAGTGGTAGTGCAATTGTGATTTAGTTACATATTTACTGTGAGTACTGCGTAATGAGCAGTTTAATAAGGAATATGCAGGAGCTCGCATTGTCTGTCACGACTAATGTTTGTAGCTAAGAGCATAGTATCTGTTTCTCGTGGCGTACCTACAAGCCACTGCAACATCTAGTCAGGCGCAAATATTACCTCCATCACCATGAATTGATTGCCACGCCCGGCTGATGAGCGGATATTCAATCACCTATGATTCACATTATGTGTTGAAAGGCGTGAAAGATGAATACTAATTGCCATTTTATTTATCCCCCCAACCTTCTGTAACTTGTAGAACTTTTGACTTAAATATGTCCTAATGGATAGAATGGATAGGGGGTGGGGCGCATAAAAACCCAGTCTTATCCGTACTGGCCATGAGGTCTTGGGAGGGATGGAAGGTAAAGGATTCCACTATACGTAACCTCGGCACTTGGTGGGGTAGAGTGGTTAACTCTACGCCTGGCCGCCTTTGCCTCCAGGAATTAACCTTGTACTCATTTCTGATGTAGGCTGAGTGAACCTCAGGGCCATGTGCACCCCCGAATACGGAGTTCTTTAGCCGTAGTCACTCCTCTCGGTGAATGAGGTATGGCTAGGCAAACATAAAAAACCGCTATAAGAGAAAACACTGAAAGCGGTACGTATTTGTAATAATAATAATAATAATAATAATAATAATAATAATAATAATAATAATAATAATAATACTTCACCGTTCATCTCTCGGATAGCAATCTGAAGAAACATCACATCACGAACGAAGGAGATAGCTATCATATATATAACAAAGGATGAGATTGTCATATAATTATTCCAACAGAAAGTCACGTGGAAGATGTTTGCTACAACTTGTTTATTTACTTACCAGTATGAGGCACCTGCGGCAAGTTCTATTTCATGTAAGAGATGATTGAATTCAGTCTCAAGTTCTGAGCAAATACAACTCAGGCAATGTCGTATGCTGCCATACTTCAGGTTGGTAATATTTTCCCGCATTAATTTTCTTCCTTATCTCTCTCTGACATTATGGACTCAAAACACAATCCTCTAGCATTTATGATATGATCTATCTTTCCCCGCTGAAACCAGCCGCGAGCAGCTAAAAATAATATGTCTACGTATTTGCCGCTATAATTCTTCTCCATCGTGTTCTATCCATCTCTGTCACTCGCCATCCGTCTATACGCACCACTGAACGACTGTTGTAAGTAGTCTTCCTTGGTCTACCCAAGGGTCTGCTTTCTACGCGGATGAAATGAAATGAAATGTCGTATGGCTTCTAGTGCCGGGATATCCCAGGACGGGTTCGGCTCGCCAGGTGCAGGTTTTTCTATCTGACACCCGTAGGTGACCTGAGCGTCGTGATGAGGATGAAATGATGATGAAGACAACACATACACCCAGTCCCCGTGCCATTGGAATTAACCAATTAAAGTTAAAATCCCCGACCCGGCTGGGAATCGAACCCAGGACCCTCCGTACTTAAGGCCAGTACGCTGACCGTTCAGCCAACGAGTCGGACTCTACGGGGATGAAATCCCGGAACTCCTGTAGCCATTTGTGGTCTTCCGTCCTAGCCACATGTCCAGCCTGATGCAGTCGCTTGCTTATAATGGTTCCTGCTATGTTGGTGTCTTGGTACGGTTCCTCTAGCTCACAATTGTTCCTGATCCTCTATTTTGCCGTTTGTGCGCCCAACACTGCGCAAAACTTTTCTCTCGAATAGGAATATTTTATGAAACACCAGCTTTCGAATTCTTCACGTTTAACAGCCATGTAGTACAACGGGCTGGATCGGTTTTTTTACAGCCGAATATTGAACTGTTTAGAGATTCTTTTGGACCGGAGTAGTTGTGTTAAGCTGTAGAAAGGTAGGTTTACTGGCTGGATCCTGGAGTCGATTTTCGCATCGCACAAATCCTTCGTGAAAAGAGCTCTCAGGTATCGCGGGCCGATCTTCCACCCGCAGTGATATAAATATAATATAAATGTTGATTTAATGTATTTGAAATAAGAAATGGTACTGATTTGGAGCTACAAACAACATATTAACGAGAAGATTGTGATTTCATGCCAGCGAAGGCTTCCGGAATCAGGCGTATGCTGTGACAGAGTCACTTTTCAAGGAACTATCCAAACATAGATGCATTCAATTTGAGCAATGTTCTATTATTCACACACATATTTTGATCTAAAGCAAGAATCCAAAATCTTGCTGCATTTTCTCTAGCAAAATGCATTTACAAAACAATTCTTATGATTACTACGATTTTAACACAGATCACATCGAAGATCTATTTCCTTATTTTCATAAATGCATTCTCCACGGAGAAACTTACACTGATTTTCCCTACGATATTATTTTCGCTTTTGTCTGAATGAAGAAGATAGATATTGAAAGAGATGGTTGGTTGGTGAGCAACCAAAAATAATGCCACAATCGATCGGTCGACCAGGCCTTCTCTACTGTATAAGAAATATTCTTTCAAATTTCTCCAGAAATAATTGTAAAGATATACACTGAGCTAGAGGCAGAACTGCTGATTGCCTAGGGTACGTCATTACTGTATTCTTGTGCTTTATTATAGGTTTATTAGTTTTGGAACTGAGGTGGTGTATAACAGGTGTGTCCCAACTTTCTTGACAATCCTCTAGCATTAACCGTTAACTACTGACACGTGGACCCAGGGACCTCATTGAACCTGCTACTGATACGAAAATCCATAGAAACGATCATCAAAGTAGACTTCCACAGGAGGATTTCTTTGAGGGCAGGTTATAAAGACATTGCAGGAAAATTGGTTATGTTTTCCTTCGCAAAAGGAAAGACATACGAATATTTGTGCTGCGAATATAATAAAACTTTATGTTTGGAATGTTCTAAGAATGTGTGTGTGACTAGTATTGAGGAGGAAAAGGAATACTTGACTTCAGGGTAGAGAGAGTTGATACATTGCTGATTTCTTGGTGTTTTTATTACTAATGCGAGTCAACTGCTAACCAGTTCACCAAACAAAGCTTTACCACACCAGCAGTGCAGAAGCTGGTGAGATGCGCGCGAATTAGAAATGAGTGGAGAATCCAATTTCTTGTTTGATTGCAAAGCAAATAAGCAGCACCCACACTCCGCCGGACTGAACAGAAACCAAGATGTATGGATGTTGATGCAGATGGCTTTGAACGGCGAATCCCTGCTCAGAAAGAATAACATGAAGTCTCTAATTAAAAGAATAAAGAAGTGGTGCATGCGCAAACCTGCAACCAGGCCAGAAACTACTACTGACGAATTTACAAACCTTCGTCATGAGGTTACATTATTTATTATTATTAAATATTCGACTTGAATGATAAGTTATTGCTAAAACGTAAACTAAGTTTCATTTTAAATGTAGGCTATTTACTTCTGTGAAAATGGTTTGTATAACGCTACCTGTATCCTTGAAATTTTGGTCCCCTCACCTTATTAAAATGTAAAAATATAGTGTCAAATATAAAAGGAAATAACATTTCAATTTCTAATTTGTTCAATATCTATGGTGTAAAAATACAAAAAATATGTTCTAAATTTTAAAACTTTCTTGTGTTATTAACTAACAACTAATCGTAGTCCCAGGGACCAAACATGTCGTGCTGAAACGATAGAAACCTTAGTAATTGAGAGTTAAAATGATTGGTTTACTGGCCATGAGATTTATTTATACTTTATTTATACTAACTGAACGCCTGTTCATCGAACGGGGAAAATACGTTACCTTTTATTTCTTAATCATAATATGTCGGAATGAGACACCCTTAATTTTGTTAATTAGCTTATAAGAAATATTTTTGCCAAATTTCGTCCTTCTACCTTTCTGGGAAGTATGAGAATGAATGATATTGCAATAAGGAATTTCACCACTTTAATCACAAAGCGTCGGCATGAAACATCTTCACTATTCGTAGTTAGCTTATGAGAACCATCTGTGCTATATTCCAGCTCTATGGCTTTGCCTGAAGTGTGAGAATTAAATATTGAAATGAGGAGAGTTAACCCTCTTAGTCGAAAAATAATGCAATAAGACATTTTCACGTTCCTTGATTAGCGTATAAAAGCACTTGTGCCAAATTTAGTCCCTGTAGCTTCGTGGAGAGTGAGCGATTTAGTGATATTGTTTTTGGAGTAGTTTTCACAATTTCATCCCATCTGCTTTTTCCAAAAACATTCTTATTTTCCCTAATTACCGTATAGGATACACTTGTGCCAAATTTCACCCCCATAGCTTCGTAGGAAGTGTAAGAATTAGTGATATGTGTGTGAGTGAATCAGGGTTTTCGATTTTATATACTAGGCGGCCCCTCCAGCGCCATACAGTCTACTTATAAGTATCCCGCATGCATTAGTGATGAATGGGATGCCTAACAATTGATTTTCACAGGCGTATTACTGCCTCCAAGTTAGTTACGACATGATATGAAGAGAAAAATGGACGTTCGTCGCTGCATGTTCCTCAGCACTACCCGTCAAATGCGTCCCCATGTTTTGGTAAGTCTCGTTTTCGATCGCTCACTAGTAGACTGGTATTTGGTAAAGCAGCACTACAGTTTCCGTCAACATATCGACAATGGCGACACGAACGATGAATACACAGATATTTTTTAAACTATTGAGAATCTGGTCGGAATGTAGCCAAGCTTGCAGACGGTATGCACAGGAGTTTCCAAATAGTCGCCTGACTTCTATACACACATTTCGTCAAATAGAGTTGCAATTAAGAGCTAATGGATCGCTCAAGCCACATACGACGTACAGACAACCTTTTGTTAGCGTGGTATGTCTCTACGTGTATACATTAATGAGTTATTAAACGTTATTTTCTGCATCTTTAGCGTATGTCCAAATTTACCCTGTTATAGAACGTGTGTATTAGTCCGACTCATTGGCCAATGGTCAGCGTTGAGGTCTTCGGTTCAGAGGGTCCCGGGTTCGATTCATTCTTCTGGCTGTGGGACTGGATGTTTGTGTTTATTCCAACACTTTCCTCTCCATATCCAGACAACACACTACACTACCAAGCACCAGATAAACACGCAGTAGTGATTACAGCCTTCCATATAAGGTTGACGTCAGGGCCGTAAAACAGGGCCAAATCCACAGGTGCGACACAATTTGCACTCGCGACCCCACAGGTGTGGGAAGAGCGGCAGAAGAAGATAGAACGTGTGTATTAAAATGACTGCTATTTGTTTCACATCCAAATATAGCACGTTGTAGAGCTCCTTTGTAAACCGGTGATTAGGCATCCCATTCTTCAGTCGTGCATACGGGTCACGTACAAGTAGAAAGCACGGGCAAAAAGGGCCACCTGGTATAGAGGGAGATAAACGAACAGTTAAATAAGATTATGATTGACTCCCTGGGTGAATGGTTAGCGGTTTAATTCGCGCCAGAACGGCGATGTGTAGCCTGTGAGGTTAATTAATCTGGCACGGAGACTGTTTAATAGTGTTCATTTTAATACACATCTCATTTACACGCACACCGCACTAGACTACCAACCACTACAGAAACACGCAATAGTGTTTGCATCAGGAAGAGCATCCGGCTGTAAAACTGGACAAAGTCTACATGCTGGTACAGATTATACCCGCGAATCCACAAGGAATTAAATGTATTTTATACAATTTGCTTTACGTCGCACCGACACAGATAGGTCTTATTGCGACGGTGGGAATAGGAAAGGTCTAGGAGTGGGATGGAAGCGGCCGTGACCTTAATTATGGTACAGGCTGGTGTGAAAATGGGAAACCACAGAAAACCATCTTCAGGGCTGCCGGTAGTGGGGTTCGAACCCACTATATCCAGGATGCAACCTCATAGCTGCGCGCCCCTAAACGCACGGCAGACTCTCCCGATGGGAATAAAATGTAGGAATAATAATTAAATTAGTCGTCTAAACACACAATAATCCACTTCGTAATTATAAGACATCCTTTTACTTACGCAAGTATATTTCTTAGATCCTAACTTTTAATGCAATATTTGTCATTTTTACACTTTCATTAATTGTATATTTAACAGTAATTCAGCACAATGGGTTTTGTTAATTACCCAATATGTTAGCAGTGAAAAGGTTAAGATAAAATGGAAACCACCGCTCTAATGAACGCGTGTTATGGAAATTCTCCCTCCTTGTAATGGGGTCCCTGTCATAGCATGAGCCTACTCGTAAAAGCCCTATTAGTGAGACTGGATCAATAAAGAGAACAATATTTATGTAACACGAGGGAGTGAAGGATGACGGCTAAACTAGACACTCGCGTCGTGTTTATCATCACCATCTTCCGATGCAATTAGGGCCGCCTCATTAGTCTTTACTGTCTTAACCGTTAGTCGATTGTTTAAGCTTCCCGCTGACGTCATCAGGGCATTTCTAATGACATTACACGTCAAGCGCTTCGATCTAGCAGGGACTTCAATAAAAAATATACCCCCCTCCCCCTCTACTACAGAATATAATAGGCCTATTAACACTTTAAACTCAAACATAAAAAAAGTCATGTCTCCAAACAAGACTACTGGTATGTTTGGTCTACATTAGCAGGGTATTAAAAATATGTATAACTCCTTGAGTTCGTTTGTGGTATATACAGGATATTATTCAAACTATTTACGTCCGTCTAACAGGTGATAGAGACTATTCTAAGCAATCAATATGAAAAAGTTGTCAGCTACCTTTAAATTTAAAATTAAATGTACCGGGAGGTACACCTCCACGCCGCTAATTCAAACTTTGCGCCAGTTGAAACTCCCCTACTGGAGGAAGTCTGAACTTTATCTAAGGTGTTAATTTTCAGGTTTCTCAGAAGATGTCATTACTTGGAAATTTTGAAGTTTCTGAACTGGGTCGTTTTCGACGTATTTTTGTTTTTCCTGTAGTAAGAAGTGTGAACATTCTCTTCTAGAGGACACTACTGAAGAACTACAATGGTGCACCCTAGTGCGAAGTGAAAGAACTATGTTTTTGGAGACATTTTGAATTCATAAGTTTGTTCTTTGTTAAATTTCTTTCAGTCATTGTTTAAGTTGGCAATATTAACCCTTCCTTCCCCTTGTTTTGAATTTAGCCAATCCCGAATTTCTTGAATTAATTTTCCACCAATTATGTGTTTTTTCTTCATATTGTGTAGGGGTTTTCTTGGTTATCCAATAAAATGATTGTGGGCGGGTGTTTTCATTCCTGAAACGCCTCGAACCTTCCACGAGAGGATATAAACTGCTGATTTTCGGGTCTCTGCGCCACTTCAGTACCAACTTTCAAAGTGTAAAGTACGTAGCAGGGGGCGGGAAGCGCCTCTTTCTTCGGGCAGCAGTTCAACAACAAGGTAATGGCCGTTTAATAACTTCTTTCCTTGCTAGCTCAGCAGTTTAACTCTCGGGGCGGGTCCGAAGCGTTTCCACCATGTAACTTTTCCCTAAAATGTAAAGACTCTTAGCATCTATTCTCTTTTAAAGCTACATATTGGGATAGAGAGTGCTTAACCCTCTCGAGCTCCCACTCATATTGTTTTGAGGTGAACTTAATTTTCACAACTGATTCTTCCTTAACGTAATGTAAATTGTTTCCTTCTAAAGTCACCTCTTTAGTATGGGATTAGCCCTTGCATTAGCGGCCTAGAGCCAGATTAGGTTTTAAACAAAATGCATTAGGAGTGCAGATCGCCTCCTCTCAAATTGGTATTTTAGAGGCCATGTAATTAACCTTTTCTCACTTAATAGGCCTCAGTAGGTTGGGTATTTTACCCCTGTGTTTATGTCCTTAGAGGACAACTTGAATGTGGAGTTTGGTGGGGCCTTTGATAGGCTTAAATTTTGAGAGCGAGTTGCTCTTTCTTGAAAATTGAGTTGTTGTATGCCTCGAGGAGGCTTTACTGTGTAATTTGGAGCAAGTGCTCCTGGGCATGAATGGGGTTTTCTGCCCCTCTGTTAAAACTTATTTTGGAGTAAAGTTGGGCTAATTGCCCAAGAATTGTGAGTTCGGGGCTCGAAGCCCAAATCCTGTAAATACTGTAATTGTACTTTTGTTGCCTTGCTACTCTGTACCTGCCATGCTTGTTATTTCTTGATTTTGCTAAGAAAATATAACCTTGTTAAATTTTAAATTAACTTTAATTTCGTAGCCTGAGACCTGTTCACCCCCGCACCTTCTTTCACCTCTGCTGTTCCATAGATACCTCGGAACATTAAATATTAAAAGAGTTAGTGTTTTTAGGTTTTCAGTAACTATTCAGATAGCAGTGGCAAAGTAGGTCTGCTGTGGCTACAAGAGAGGAGTTAGCTGATAAGAGAATACCCGTGTTAGTCTTGTAAAACTTCTTCCAGTAAACAAATTATTTTTGTTGCAAGTTCATATAAAAGATTGGAATATTTGGACCGGTAGTACTGTGAAGTCTACCTAATAAGTGATTGATTAATTGATTGATTGATTGTTTGTTTGATTGATTGATTATTGTTTTAAATGACACAATAATATATAATGAGACCCGGTGTGGAAAAGTCTGAAGAACAGCTTGGCGAGTGAGGGTCAAGCGTTCAGCAGCATAAAGTCTTGCAAAGGCAAAGTCATCTCTGTACAGGCCATGAAGGCCCTCGGAGGGGTGGAAGATAAAGTCTTCCAATATCCGTTACTTTGGCACTTGTTGGGGTAGAGTGGTTAGCTCTACGCCCGACCGTCTTTGCCCCCAGGAATTAACGCAGTGCTTATTTTCGGTGTAGGCTGTGTGAACTTGAGGACGATATGCACCTCCAGAAGTGGAAATATCGATTCTTAAATTTTCGACTTCCTGTCGGGGAATAGAACCCACGTCCTTCCGGGTGAACTGAGAATGCCTTTACCGGATCAGCCAGGCAGCCCTTATAAAGGGTCGAGGACATATTCTTGTGGCGCAGTGGTGTTTTGGTCTGCCATGACATCGATCTGGACTATGAGTGGGTTTGCAGAGGTGAAAAATTGTTTCCATGCTTTTAGTCCCATGTTTCAGAGCTTCTTTCTCCGATGCATTAAAGGAAATGATCTCTCCAAGATACGTAAAACGTTTAATTTGTCCATGTTTGTTATCGAGAAATGCAGTGATATTTTGACGATCAGACATCATTACTTTAGTTCTTTTTCATCTGAAAACCTACAGCTTCAGCCGCGTTTTGTAATGTTTCAACCAGGAGGTGGGCGATGTTGAGGTCATCTGTCATTAGAACTACATCATCTGCAAAACTAAGACAGCTGATGTACGCTGCTTTGGATCCGTGCCCAGCCTAATCCCATTACTGGGGCACCTGTTTCTGCACACAGTTGAAAAGAATGGGTGAGATCTCACCATCTTGAGGAACACCAGACTTAATCTGAAAAGATCTAGAGATTTCCTCCATAAATTTCTCTTCTGAATTGGTGTTGGTCAGCGTTTTCTGTTGAGGAAACGAGTCTTATTGTCCCCACTCATATCCTTGGTGATATCAGGAAAATTGAATCGGTCGATTGCATCCTAGGCCTTCTTGAAATCAACAAGAGTTAATACAAGTGGTTTGGCACGAAGAGATCTGATTTTGATGATACTCTTTAATGGAAAGGTCTGTTCGCTGCAGAAGTCTCCCGGAAGCAGGCTTTATATTCTCCAATCTGCGGATCAACAATAAGTTCAATACGACTTTGAAGTGATTTTTACAGGATTTTATACCTGCCGGCTCAGAATGAAAATGCTAATTTAGACCAGCCTCATGTCGCTAGATTAGTGGCGGTGATAGAACTCGTACGTTACAACATTCTGGGACCTCGTCATCTACACAAACTGTAAATGTAGCTAGTGGGTTCTATTTAACGGTTTATTTAGTTCTCCTTAATTTTTCCTAAGTGTCTCAACTCGCAAAACCAAGATAAATCCACCCGTTCACATTCCGTATTCCCCGCCTGTGCCTATTACAAATAACTTTATTTATTCGCAATCCAATCCTCTTGAACTCTTTACCTACTGACAGGAACATGCCTCCTTCAGTCGAGGTTTCTTTAACTTAACTTAACTTAACTTAACTTAACTTTCCTTTTATTGCCCTTTTCTTTTAACTTTTCATTGCTGCTCCCTCTATTGTCTCCTTCGTCGCTAATGCGTCATTGAGGACCACGCGGAATCAGCATTTGTTGGTTTTTTAGCCTAGTATTTCTAGTGAAGTTGTGTGTCTTCGTTGCAGGGACCATACATCTCGGGTAGTCTTTCTCTCATCATCCTCAAAATCGCGCGTGAGTATGATTTTTCTGATTTCATCATGGTCCTGTAGATTTGGTAATCCTAATTCCTTCAGGTCTTTCTCTATCTGTTTGTACCAATTTGATCTATTGGTTTTATTTTTTAAGAATGTGCAAATTCTGTCAGTCGGTCTGTTTGAGTCCA